>NW_021604643.1:2027765-2080467 GCF_004785775.1 Grammomys surdaster | reverse complement strand
GGGAGGGAGGGAGCATGCTCTATCAAAAATCCAATTGCTTATAAAAAAGAAGTCTCTAACTCTGTTTTTCTTGGCAGATTGAACCATACCACCATACCACCTGTCATGGGGGGTGGGGAGAGCTCCAAGCCCAGTCAGTAGGGGCCAAACCATTTCACTTTTACAGTGGGGTAGCTCAAGGCCATCCAGTTGACTTTGCCCCAGGTCATAGCACAAAGAACACAAACCTATTCCAAGTAACTGCCTTAAAATAGGCAGGAACTTTCCCTTCTTTTATTGGGTTTTTTTTTTGTTTTTTGTTTGTTTGTTTGTTTGGTTTGGTTTGGTTTTTTGAGACAGGATTTCTCTTTATAGCCCAGGCTGTCCTGGAACTCACTCTGTAGACCAGGCTGGCTTCGAACTCAGAAATCCGCCTGCCTCTGCCTCCCAAGTGCTGGGATTAAAGGCGTGCACCACCACTGCCCGGCAGAACTTTCCCTTCTCTAGCATGCTTATCTATGGAGGCTTTTAGAGGCATGTCCAAAGTGCTTCTCTTCAGGACACACCTAAACAGCATCCCACAAACTCAATATCTATTTAAGCTTTTATATTTTGCTAACAAATAGGTATTCTGCATACAATAACCAAATATCCTGTAGCAAATCCTTACTTCTACCTTTAACTATTTTTATTTATAATAATCTTACTTTTTTTGAAATTATAATTACATCATTTCCTCCCTGAACCCCTCTCATGGACCCTCTTCCTCACTTCATAGCCTCTTTTTCTTTAATTGTTGTTATGTATATACATATGTGGATATACAAACATATTTCTAAATATAACCTTACTCAGTCAATACAATGCTACCTATATATATAAGATCTCAGGACTGACCCTTTGGCATTGATAACAAGTTGGGGAGCTCTTCCCTGTGGAAAAGTATTTTTCCCACCTTCAGCATTTCTCAGTTGCTTATGGCACTTTGTCCAGGGTTGAAATCCTATGAGCTTCTCCTCTTCCATGTCAGCATGCCCAATGGTGGTGTCATTGTTCAGGTCTTATTTAAGCAAGCATGCTAAGTAAAACTAAACATAACTAACTAAGCTGAGACTTCATGAGGATAGCCTTTCTGACATTTCTAAAAACTACAATCTTGCAGGAAAAAAGTCTGTTCCTCATTTTTCCAGTGATCTCTGAAACCTTGGTAGAGAAATTGTGCTGTAGAAGTATCAGCTGAGACTGGGTACCATATAATCAGTCTTCTGTCCTCTGTCTTTTAATTGCTTATGACTTTCTATCATGCTTTCTGACTATTGAAAAGAGAAAGTTTTCTTGATGAGTGATGAGGACTTAATTGTAGGTATAATTGTGGGGCACATGGACTGTCCAACCAGACAAAAGAACTGGTAAGCAGATTCAAACTCTGCCTTATCTCATAATTGAGAAAGGTAACCATAGACCTAACTCCTGACCAGGCTCTATTTGCCCAGGAACACATGACCATGACATTCCATTGAGAGGATCATGACAACCAGTAGGGCAACACCTTAAGCCCTTCCCCATGCAAATAAAGAAACCCTAACATCTCATTGAACCAATGGGAAGCATCTATCCCTGGATCTGACCTTATCCCAATAATGTTTATAAGGTCCCTATCCACATGGAATAAAGTGCATGAGTTATTTACCAAGAATTGTCTGAAAGGGCCTGTCACAATGAGTTATAACACTCCAGAGAAGAATTTTCTCTCCCAAAGCATTTGTTGCTGTACGCCTAGCATTCTTGGTGTAGCTACTTGTCCCTATGGCCACCAAACGCCCTTCATGGTTAATTGTAGTCATATCCCACAACTTGCCTAGTGGTTCCACCTGCAGGAATTGTATCTTGTTGCTACTACAAGACACTAGTGCCTGGGCTCCAAAGATAGCAGCAGAGATCCAGCTGCCTGTCTCATCCTTGTTTCCCCTTAGAGAGCTGTAACACTTTGACTGTTCTAACCAGACCTCAAAACTTTTCATTCCTAGGGATCCTCAGATTGCATCCTGTCTCCCCTGAGCAGCCCACCTGCTCACCATCACAGCATCAAGGCTGATACACAGCCCAATATTGCATGGACTGTACTCTGCCTTCCCTGAATAGCCCACCAGCTGTTCCAGTATCTCAGTGGTAAGGCAGAAAAACAGACCTAAGTATGTAGTTAAAAATTATACTGACTTAATAAAGTAGAGGTTACAGGTTGTCCTCCAAGATGCAAGATTTCACTAGCCCCAGATAGCTGGCTAGATTTCCGTCATCAGGCATGATTTCCCTCTTGTTGAGCGGGTCTTAAATTCAATTAAAGAGCTGTTGATTACCATCAAGGTGTGTGTGCCTCTATTACACCCTTAGAGATATCACCATAGAGGCAGGCGGATTTCTGAGTTCAAGGCCAGCCTGGTCTACAGAGTGAGTTCCAGGACAGCCAGTGCTACACAGAGAAACCCTGTCTTGAAAAAACAGAAAAAAAAAGAAAACAAAAAGAAAACAAAAAAAGATATCACCATGCTATGCATGGTTGTTTGCATAGGCTTTGTAGCTGGGAAGGACTGTTGGCTTCTTACCTCTTTTGTAAATTTGTATTGTGTCTTCTGGTAAGAGTCCTCAGGGAGAAGACTTTCAAATCAGATCCTGATCAATTCCCCTGTGTGTGGTGTCTTCAGCAATAGGACCTTACCTTCCCCTAGAAAAAGCAACCAAGGACAACAGCAGTGCAAATGACTCTTGGTCAACTCTGACAAACAACTCAAAAGAGGACTTCTCAGGACTGATGTTGGACCTTTAGTTAGAAAATTGTTGCCAGGCGGTGGTGGCTCACGCCTTTAATCCCAGCACTTGGGAGGCAGAGGCAGGCAGATTTCTGAGTTCGAGGCCAGCCTGGTCTACAGAGTGAGTTCCAGGACAGCCTGGGCTATAAAGAGAAACCCTGTCTTGAAAAACCAAAAAAAAAAAAAAGAGAGAGAGAGAGAGAATTGTTGGCTCTTGGGGGGAACATTTCCAACCCAGAGGAAAATACCATTTAAACTATACATGTATGTGTATATACAGATTGACATGCATTATATATAAATTTAGCTAGATAAATAATAATATGGTGCTTTATGACTTTTTTCCATCATCCTTACTGTTGTTTTGCTCTCTTGCTTCTTTTTTTCTTCTATATTTGTCTTTTTCCTCCTTCCTAAATTAAAGTCTTGGGTTTTTTTTTTCTCCCATTGCTATTCCCCTCTCTATTGTTCTTCCTCCTGCAAGGTCCTGGGCCAAGAAAGACAAACAAACTTAGATGGAGCTTCCCTGAAGAACTGCATGATCTGACCTAACCACAATCCTAACCTCACCTTCTTCTGTGCTCCCTACACACTCTACTGGTGCATTCTCATGGCCATTGCCCTGGGGTGTTTTCCCACCCTTCCATTCCTGCTTACCTGACACTCACCCTTCATATCTCCACTTAATACACTTCCACTCATTCTATTTTTTTTTCTAGCACTTTCCTGTGTGGAGTGCATATCACATAATAAAAGACGTTACTAAAATCTTTTGTGATCTCTAGTTTTCCAAATGCAAGAGTAGATATCAGACCTTTCTCATCCTATGTCATCTGTTCTTAGCACACTCTGGGATAAGCACACATGTGGAACAAATATTCATGAGTACAGTCACTATTTCCTATGATATTCATAATGCTGAGAAGTACAGAAGCAAAGGTATGATTAAGATGAATTCAGAAGTTAACACACAAGACTCAAAACAAGCATTCACTTGAAACCAAGAGCTCATCTGAAGGTCTTTGTGCTAAACAAGGGATTTCCAAACCCTCTTTCTCAGACCACTTCCAAAATCCCAGAAGTCTAGGCCTTAACTCCTCAAGCAGTGAACTATAGAGTATCTTTGTAAAATTGAATCACTCCAAAACAAAAGCATTGCAATATTGGGATGTGGGAGTTGATAACCAAAGGGCTGGATTGTCTTCTCAGGCCTTTAGGTGAAGTATATCAGTGGCTAGTGACTTTTCCAAAGCTCCCAGGCACCCCTGCTAAATGTGAAGACAGCCAAGGATACAGATCATTAAATACAAATGAACAAAGTCTCCAGGGCAACAGGCAAAGAACAGAGAACTTAAGGAGAACAAGTAACTTAGAAAATACATTTTAAAAGTTAAAGTAAAAATAACTATGAATCAGAGGGAAAAGAAAATGCACTGAATATTTTAAAAAATACAATAAATAATGTAGAAATGCGAGTAAAATAGCAGCAAAGTCAAGTGAATCTCCTAGAAAGTAAAAATCAAAAAGAGAAAATTGAACAAAAATGAGCAACATCTCTGCAACATCTCCATCATATTCACACAGTTGAAATTAAAGAAAAAATAAGATGTCCATGTGAAATTTGATTTTTTAAAAAAGAATCCACCAAGAGGCCAGAATAATAGATGCCTGGAGTACTAAGAGCTAGATTGAGTGCTGAGGCACAATGCCTTTCTAACTAAAATCCAGGACCCGGTCACGCTGTTGATTGTGAAGGTAGACTTTTTGGAATATGAGGTTTACACACTTTCTATGAAAACTACAGAAGGATATGCTCCATTACTAGGATTCTCATCTACCAAGAGAAAGGAAAGAAAATGGGAAGAGAAATGGGGGAAACAAAACAGGATAAAGTAGAGAATTTCCAGGAAGACAATGAAGTAAGGTGTAAAAATAACAAGGAACAGCTCCAAACAAGCACCCAGTTCCCTCTAAAAGGTAAAGGACCTAAAAGAAGGGGACCTTTGGGGATGGTGTGCACTACAAAGCACCTGAAATCTGATCTGACAAATTTGTGTGCCAACTGAATTGAGGCATTCTGGATGGCATTAGAAGATAACGAAGGTAAGCAACCCATGGCTTCAAAATAGTATTAGAAGTAAACCAAGAAATGGGAGAGTGGGGGAAAGCTGAGGGAGACAAAGAGAAACAGAGAGAATTAATAATTACTGCCCAGATTATGGGTGCTCATAGAGCCTGGGCCACCAACCAGGGAACATGCAGGAACTGTACCTAGACTCCCTACACATTTGTATCAGATGTGCAGCTTGGTGTTCATGTGGTTCCCCTAACAAGTGGAAAGGCAGCTGTCTCAGTCTTTGTTCTCAGCCAGTGAATTCCCTTCCCCCTTTCTTGGTCTGCCGGGTTGATCCTCAGTGGGAGAGGATGTGCCTAAATCTTCTGGGACTAGAGCCCCCAGGGTAGGGTAGTACCCAAGGAGGCATCCCTTCTATGAAGAGGAGGGGAAGGGGCAATGGGGAGAAGAGCTTATAAGGGTAGGATTGGGAAGAGAAGGAGGATGGGGGCAGTGGTTGGAAAATAAGATGAATTAAAAATAGATAGATAGATAGATAGATAGATAGATAGATAGATAGATAAACAATTATCACTAGGAAAAAAGAAAAATGGTGTGACAGAACCTTAACCACACAGAGTATCTACAGCTAATGTTACCAAACATATAAAGTAACAAGTGAGTAAAAGAAATTTTAAAAGTAAAACTTAGGCTGGGGTGGTGGTTCAACAAATATGTTAAAAATTCCCTAGGCCATGCAGTATTCAAATATTCATCAACACCATTTATTGTCATTGAATGATTCTGCATTTACTGATGTACCATGACTATTAATCAGCTCCATGCTGATGAGTAATTTTATATTTTTCTATCTTAAAATATCATAAGTAGCATTAGAGCAAGCATTCACTGTGTCTATTCTCCATTATCAGTACCCTCAGTGTGTGTGGCAGATCTGTTATAATAGTTTCATATGTAACATCATTTTGTCTAGCATTGGGTTTCTCAGAATGATTATCTTCTCACTAATGGCCTCTCTGCACCAGTTTTCACCAGGAAATAGTGTTCATGTACAGATGTGACAGATCTTGGATGAGCAACGCTCCATAGATGTTACCTGCAATGAGGATCTATGCACCGGATAACATGTATGCTAAAGAAAAGGAAGAGAGGAAAATATGAGAGAAGAGAGGAGGACAGAGGAGGGAAGAGGGAGAGAGAAGGAAAATATTATGTGAAAAAAATCAGACACAGAAATTACAAATTCTGTGTGATTAGAATGAACTATCCAGATCAGGTGAATCTTTAGACAGTTGCCTAGCAGAGAGAACTCCTTTAGGGTGATGGATATATTTTAGAGTCATGTGGTCATGGTAACTGCACACCATTTTGAATGCACCAAACGGCACTGAGTTGCACAGCTAAAATGACTGACATTCTGTGACATCTCAACTTTTAAGCTTCTGAACATAATAATTGTATATGCAAATAAGAAATCAAGCCTGCCGCAATGCTCTCCTGACAAGTTTTGGTTGTTATTTCTCACAAAACAGCATTGAGAAAAAGACTCTGAAATGTAACCATCTATGATAGAAAACAATGTTGAGGGGAAAACTTGCTAAAAAGGTATTATATAAACATGGCTACAGCAGACCCCTCTGTCTCAGCAGCTGGAGGGGGCAGTGAGGGGTGGGGCTTAGGAAATCCATGTTTCTTCTTTCATTAATGCACTTATCTCCCTGCAGCCAGAACTGTTCCTCCCTAAGAATCCAGTGTAATTCTCAGCTGTCTGAGCAAATGAGAATCAAGGATAACAAGGTAAATTCCTTCCACGGCTAATCTCAAGCCTCATTTTCACCCCTGTTTTATTAATGGCCTCAGCCTACTTCATACACTAACTAAATAGAATCCATGGGTGATGGCAGATAACTAAATAATCCCTTCATTCAGAGTTCCAGCTCCTTATAAAATCACGAAGAACTCTCCAGGCCCCTTGGTTGTTGTGATCCTGTTATTTTGTCCCCTATGCCATTGCACCCCAGACACAGCCCAGCGCTTAACTTTCTGACTGGTGGAGCTGATGTGCTGTAATTTAATTAGACTATTTGGACAGTTCATTTGCTGAAGTGAGTCTGTGGTATCCAGAGATCATACTTAAGTATAAGAATTGAGGAGAACGCTCATTACCTTTGATGTGATAGGCAACAGAAAACTGGAGGAAAAACATCTCAGTAGCTTGGAGACCCTAGGTTAACATGCCTATAATGATACATAAAAGCAGCATAGAGTCACTTAAGGTACAGTGTTGTGCTGTCTATGAAGAAAAACAAAACTCTATGACAATGAAAGTTAAAATATTGACAAACTTAAAAAACAGTGAATATATAGGAAAATGATAACAGCATTGCTAATCAAGTTTATTATGGCAAACTGAGCTTATGGGCACCCTCTACTAATTTATATATTTAATTTTCTCCAAAGAAATACATGATGCCTTAATGGTAAGAAAAAAATCAACGATAATTTGCTTCAGTTGTTTATGTTTTCATTTAGTTTTGAGAATTTTATACAATATATTTTGATCATATTCTTTGACCTTCCTCAGCACCTCCCTGATTCCTCTCCACCTCTCTACCCACTCAACTCTAAGTTCTTTATCTTTCATAAAAACAAACATAACAAACAAAGTACATGCATGTAGACATACACACACACAAAAATGGAGTTCAATTTGTGTTGATGATTGAATCCTCAGCATGGAGCTCATTCTGGAGTGTGGTTGATACATCTAGTGTCACTCCATCTTCTATAATTGATTTTCAGTCTCCCAGCAGCCATCAAATGTAAATCGCTTCTCACATAAGATCTTTGTGTTCTCTTCACCCTTTCTCTAGGCTGGGATTTTGCCTGGCTTGGAATTTGTCTGGTCTTCTGTCCATTACCCCAGTCTCTGTGAGTTCATAGGTGCAATAGTTCTACTGTGTCTGGAAAGCGTTGTGTCCTTGATGTCATCCACCATCTCTGTCTCTTATAATCTTTCTGCCTCCTCAACCAAATAAGTCCTTGAACTTTGAGGAAAGACGTGTGATAAAGACATTCAATTCAGGGCTGAGAACCCTAAAGTCTCTCACTCTCTGTGGATTGTCCAGTTGTGGGTCTATATGTTAATTCCCATGTACTGCAAGAGGAAGCTTCTCTGGTGAAGATTGACTGATGCATGAATTTATGGGAACAGCAAAACAAAATAACATTAGTAAGCATTTTATTACAACATTCATTTAGCAGAATTATAGTAGTAAGTTTTCTTCTAGGATTCATTACCTATCTAGTCTTGGGTTCTTGATTTCATTACAGTCTCAGGTATGGGTTCCATTGATGGAGTGGGCCTTAAAAACCAGTATTTAAAAGTAGTTGGTTACTCCCATAAATTAATGCCACTATTGCACCTGTAGACATATCCTGCAGGCAAGACAGCTATTGTATAGCATGCAGAATTCAGAGCTAGGTGATATTAATAGTTAATTTTCTTCTCTAATAGTTCATATGGTGCCTAGCAACCCAACGAATGCTAGCCAATGGGAATGAAGATTTTAGTTGAGCTCATTTTCAGTGACATTGCTATGTGATATCTTCAGCAACAAGGTCCTACTATCAGATTGCAGAGGGTAACCAATAGCTTTGGCAAATAATATTTTAGAAAAATATAATATTTTAGAAGGTCTATGGTACCCATTATTCCAACAACTCAAAAAGATATGACCCCTTCCTGTTACTCTGGGGTGTTTCTATTGGGTAGCATATGCTGTCCAGTTTTCATATTGTCTCCTCCAATATATGGTAATACCACTTAAAATCCTTTTTTGTGTGTGTATATATGTATATGTGTGGTCACTAGAATGAGTAAAGCTCATCTATTTACATGTTTGGTCCCCAGTTGGTAGAATTGTTTGAGAAGGATTACGAGGTATGACCTTGTTGATGTATGACATTGAGTGAGGAGTTTTAAAGTTTCAAAAGACTTAGTGTCATTCTCAATATACTCTCTGCCTCTTGCTTATGATATGAGTTCTCAGATGCTGATCCTCCAGCATGGCTTTTAGTTATCAGGAACCATAAAATCAATTAAATGCTTTTTTTTATATGTTGCCTTGGTTGTGATGTTTTATCATAGCAATAGAAAAGTATCTAATATAATCTGTATGTATATTTATGTATATATTTATTTATACTTTTAACTTTTCCCAAATTAATATATGTTACCTTAATGGTAATAAAAAAAGTCAATGATAATTTGTTTTTGTTTTTCTTTTAGTTTTTAAAATGAACACCTATCCTCTCACTGAGCTGAAATGTCTACCTTTTCAGCTGTCAAGTCCACAGGTATTTAAACTCTTTTCCCAAGGTTGTATTTTTTTATTAAAATTTCCTTTACAAAATGGTTCTGCTGCTTTTCAAAGGAATACTTTGAGGCTATTATTCTGCTTTCAATTATTTCTGGAGTTTCCTTTATGTGGAGTGCCATATAAATGCACTGAGTTGCGTGCAGCTACACAGCCGATTTTTAATACAAGCTTGCTTCTCCTTTTCCTGAATCACTATTCTTTTTTCCTTTCCATATATAGAGATAGACCTTAGTCTATCACTGTAGTTTGTTTATAGTTCTTGTTCACATAAATTTAGACAGAGAATGGAGATACACATGGGTTTACACATGCCATCCTTAAATACACGGAAGGGAAGAGTGTCGACTGAAAAACTTGGGGATGATAGAGAGAAGGAAAAAGGGAGCATGTGTTAAGAAGCTGCCCTTTCAAAGCTCTTTCAAAGCTTCCACTTACAATTTTCTCAAAATAAGGTACAATTTTTTCAGGCTACTGCTTCTGTGAATTTATACTTAATAAAAATCTGGCCTCATATCTTTCTGTTATATAAGAGTCTATCTATGACAAGTGAGGGTAACAGCACACTGAGCACATTAATGATATTAAATGATACTAATGATATTAATGATATTAAAAGACCCTGATAATGAAAAATAAATAAAACTAAATGTGTGCACACAGAAACCCATTGTCTACCACAAGTCTTTAATGTTGAGAACTGGTGTCTTGCAAGATACTTGATTACACTGTAAACACAGGATTGTATACTGAACAATCTGTAGAAGTCTGTAGTTGTGGTGTGACTTGGCCCTAGGACATACCTTTAATCCAAGAGTGTTGTAGGATATATGAGAGAGTAGAAGGAAATCAGGAGGGTGGATAGAGAGAGTCACAGGAAGTAGAAAAGAGGGGCATTCATTTGAAAGGGTTTTTAAGACTGTGGAAAAGGAGAACAGTCTTTTTTCTTCTGCAACATTGGTTAAGAAAGAAGGTCAGCTGGGTGCTTTCTCTGCCTGTCTGAGCTAGCAGGCTTTCACCCCAGCATCTGTCTCCCAACTACTCATTTGGTAAAATTGATCAATCGGGATTTTGTTTTAAAAACAACACTGGTGCGTTTTTTTCATCGGAGCATCACTGGGCATTTGAGTGGATGGCAGCACCACCAATACAGACTGACCATAGGGTTCCTGCTGTCAATTTGAGGAAATCAATCTTACTGTCTATTGCAGCAGGAGAACTACAGTGCATCTGAAGATTGACATATCTCAACAAGGAGGCTTTGTCTTATACTTTTCTAGAGAAACATGTAGAAACTAGTTATAGATGGAATAGTTTGCAGCTAAATGGATTTTGCAATCAGAATCTCAATCAGCTTAAAAGGGGATGTTCATCTCTGTGTCTAGCTAGCTGCATGAGGACAAACAATCCAGCTGGCCAGTCACAAGGCAAAGCAAAGAAACTCCAGTGTACATCTTTGGCCTGGCCCTGGGCTTTCAGTCACAAGAAGAGTCCAATGAGGATAACGTGGTGATTTTCCAGATGTATTAGTCAGGACTATCTAAAGGAACAGAACTGATAGACTGAAACAAACAAACAAGTTTTGTGTGTGTGTGTGTAATTTATTAGAATGGCTTACAGTTCTAGCTAGTTCAAATAACTGTCTCATGATAGAAAGTCTAAGAATCCAATAGTCCACGAGGCTGGATATCTCAGTTGGTCTTCACTATATGTGAGGGTCCCAAAAAAAAAGTAGGCTCTATATCATTTTTTAAAAATGCCTTAGCAGCAGGATATATGAACATGACAGAGAGAGTGAAGGTAAACAGGCAAAACAGCCAAAGATTTGTTAAGTATAAGGACCTGGGTTTTAACTCCTAAACCCAAGTGTTAAAAGAGAAAAAGTAGGCATGGAAATGCCATGCGGTGGGAAGAGACAAAGGATATATGGGGCTAATTGGCTGTCAATCTAGCCCCAGGTTAGAGGAGAGATTCTGATTGAGAAAAATAAAGAAGGCAGTGATAGCATAGGACACCTAATGTCCTCCTCTGGCCTCACACACATGTATATATACTATAGGCGTGTACATTACACACACATATGCACAGTTTTTTAAATGGAGCCAATATAGTAAAGATGCTAAAAAGGACATACAACTAAGCACATATTCACATATTTACCTACTTCTCTTCTGCAGAGGAACAGGCTTCTGGAAGGAGACTGTTGTCAATGGTGCTGTCTGGATTTGAAAATTTAGAGTTATCTGTATTTATATTACTGGTCATCATTTTTAAATGTTTAAATAAAATGTTTTACAACTTTCAAAAAACTTGTCAGAATACCAGTCTGTCTCAGAACGAAAAGGAAATTTTTTTTAAGACACATCTTGTCTTCTTTCTAAAAAAGTAGTTACTGCTTTCATCCCTAGCCAGAAAAACTAAATCAAGCATGCATGTCATCTACAGACAGGATTATCCACAGGAATAACCAAAAAGAAGGCGTGTATTACAAGGAGTTTATTTGCACGAATCTGGGGACTGCTTAGTCTACACATCGGCAGGTGAGCATGTGGGGGAGGAAAGTAAAGAGACTCAGAGGCTCACAGGCTGTCAGGAATAAGTCTACAAAGCATATGGAGTTGCAGATGATGGGGATCCATCTTTCATTCCACTCAGCTTTTCCAGTAATGTAACGGAGACTACGGACATGAGGGCACTTTAGTTTAATAAGATCCTCTCTTTAAAAGTTCTTATCACTTAAACACACCCAGTCTATGACACATGAAATTAACAGTCACTTATAGATGTGTGCTCTCAAAGCCAGGCCCTCTCCACATCTGGTTCTCATTTGCTCCCATGGCTTATATAGTACTTCTTACCAGAGGACATCCTTTGGCTACGCAAAGGATGGCAGGCACAAACTGAAAGTACCAGGTATGAATGTTCCAGGGCTCATCCTTAACTAAGAAAAAGGGGTAGCTGATGAAGAACTCCAAAGTCTTTGTGTTCAGGGCAACATACAAAAGCCCATCTCATCCATCTTTAATGGAAAAAAAAAATCCCTACCTGCTCGGTCACAAGGCTTGCACCCGACCCTTTGTCCCATACCTGCTTTGGATACAATCTACTTGAAGACAATCTCCAAGCAGGCTGTTTCAACTCTATATCACGCCTACTCTCCCTTCTATTCCCATCCTAATCTCATGGAAACAATTTATCTCTTTAATTCATTTCATCTTTAAAGGACTCTCTATTTACATTAAGAAAAAAGAAATGGGATCATCTACTTTTTTCTTTTTTTTCTACCAAAGGACTTCACTTATAGTAATACATTGATGTGGATATGAAAGTCACATTTTAAAACAGCTAGTAATGCTCTTAGTTGGTTGGTTGGTTGGTTGGTTGGTTGGTTGGTTGGTTGGTTTGGTTGGTTGGTTTGGTTCATTTGATCTTTATGTTTTGGAGATAACTCACTTTGTGCAGTTATCTCAGTGCAGTCTTGACATTCACCATGTAGCTTAAGCTGACCTCAAACTTACAGTAACCCTCCTTCTTCAGCTTTCCCAAGTGATGGAATTATATGTGTGAGCTACAATACCTATTATTGGTATCATTGATGGACATTTAGGAGAAAGTCTTGGGCTCATCTCCAACAGGGCAATGGTAGACCACCCCTCCCAATTTGCCAACGTAAGACAGAAATAATAGTGAAAAGTGAAGAAAGAAGACTTACTGGATGCAGCAAAGAAGGAAGAGGACCAGATAAGGAAGTCCAGTTACCCAACTGCCTGCTGACATGAGCTTTAAGTTTAGGCAGATGAAGAACTGGGGTAGGGGCGGGGCTATACACGAGTCAGTAGTCATAGTCAAGGCATGGTCTAATTGATCATGGTCTTAGTTGGGATTTTTAAAGGTGACTTGAAAAGGTCCTTATTTCTTGCAGGAATAATCTAGTCCCCATAAAATGATTACTCCTACTTCACAGTGCAGCCTCACTATCAAAAATAATTATTCACATTTGAGGTGTACTCTTAACCAGGGTATCTAAACATGGTGACTACATGTTTAGGGTAATGATTCTTACCTTTATGCCTTTAGCTTTTAGAAGAAAAACAAGATAAGTATCACAAGTTTACAGATAGATATGCAAGGCTAGAGAGATGGTTCAGTAGATAAATGCACATGCCATACAAACAGGAGAACCTGAGTTAGAATCCCCCAAATTCACATAATGTCAGAAAGAGCAGTATGCATCAATAATCACAGTGCTTTTGTGGCAAAATGAAGCCAGAGACAGGAGACTTCCCAGAAGCTTGAGCACCAGCTAGCCTAGCATGAGAAACAAGGAACAACAAAGATCCTATCTCAAGATGGAAGGTGAAATACAGAAAACCACAACCAATAAGAATACAGACTTGTGGGCTGGAGAGATGGCTCAGCGGTTAAGAGCACTGACTGCACTTCCAGAGGTCCTGAGTTCAATTCCCAGCAACCACATGGTGGCTCATAACCATCTGTAATGGGATCTGATGCCTTCTTCTGGCGTGTTTGAAGATAGCTACAGTGTACTCAATATAAATGAAATAAATCTTAAAAAAAAAAATGAATACAGACTTGTGGAGCTACGCCCACAAAGTCTTACCAAAAAGATTGTCTAAACATAAGCTGAATAGGGTCAACACTGACAAGCATGCCAAAGTAGATAAGGAAAAGTTCAGAAGGCCTCGTGCTATACAAAGAACTATGGGCAGTTCAGGAATGCGGAGAGTGGGAAAAATAGTCTTCTCCAGAAAAGAGCACACCAATTGGTTATCCAATACCAAATAGCCATCCTTAAAAAATGCATATGAATAACATAATACATACTTAGCAGAATATATTTAAGAGCATCTATGTATATACATATAGTTATAGTTATATATGTATGAAAACAACTAATAAAAAGAATGGATAAAGTTGAAAAAAGCAAGGATGGGTATTGGGAGTGGTGTGGAGGGGGAGGGGTAAATAATGTCATTAGATTATAATCTCAAAAATAAAAATAATTTAAAAAATGTAAGGTGAGGACCAATACCTAAGATTGTCATATAACTTCCACACAGATGTCATGGTATGTGCCAATCTCATGTCACACACACACAAAAAAAAAAACCCTAACATTCTTATTCAGAGTTAAACAGGAGGCTAATTCAAAGTAAAGAAGACATGGAAAAATGAAGGCAGAGATGCCAGGCTTCGATCCTGCTTTTAGTTACCTCAGTGAGGAGTCAGTGTTTTCTCAGCAAAAGCATTTTCCCTGTAACTATATAGAGACAACCTAGCTGCATCTATAAAGCTGAGCAGAGGCATTCACAGACACAGATGCTCAATCTCGTTCCTGTAGTAGAACTGAGCACGTGAGTCACAACTCAGGCCTCTTCCATCATGAAAAGCTGGAGTCCTTTGAACTGAACATTAGCATCAAAGTGAAGCGTTTAGCCCAGATCCAAACCTGAATTCAAATGCCCACACGTAGCAAGTCACATCACTGTCCAGCCTTAACTTGAGTTCATCACATCAGACATTCCTGTTCTGGGGGATGATCCACAGTCATGGTAGCTCAAGTAGAGACCAAGCTTGAATGACACTTGACATTTAATAATTGCAATCTCTAGACTTGAGTCAATCCAAGGTCATGCTTATGCCTAATTAGTTATTATTTATAATGCGATGAGATTTTGGCTTTGAGAACTTAGTTATAATATATTTCATATTTAATGTAAGTATATAAGAGACACCCATATCTCTGAGAACTTTCAGCTGTCTAAATTGTCTTCAAACAATGGGAAGTTTTGTTTCTTGCCATTAGAAACCTTCATCATATTAGACTCCCAATAGAAATTGGATTTATGTAATAATCTATATGAATTTATAATTTAATTCAGTCAATAAACATTTATTCTGTATCAAATGTTATTCTGTTGTACTGCAAACTCACAAGTGAGCACAAAAGGAAAAAAAAAAACTCAGAGATCATGTCTGGATTGGAGGTGCACCTGAGCTAACAGGAGCCAGGAGAAGAGTTTCTGTGCTCTTCAGTATGAGCAAAGGATCACTTGCCACATATATGTAAGTGCTGGCTCCTTCTCTCTCCATCCGTCCAGAACCAGACTCTGGAGGTTCCCAGGAAGGAGATTGGAATAGTTAAAAAGTAATCCAACATAATTAAAGATGATTCAGACTACACTGAAGAAAAACTATCCCAGAAGTTTCCCAGGACATGGTTTACAGACTATATACCTAAACAGTTTCTCTAGGGGCTAGATTTTCTGTTCTGATTCTCAGAAGATGAGCAATTACCACTCCTGTTGTATGTACCACATGAATTAGTGACAGAAATGTATGAAGGTTAAAAGAGGATTCAATGAGTACATGACGTAGTAAGGAACAAAATGCTAACTCCTAGGAGTCTAAAATACTTCTTTAAATTAAAATGTAATTAGATCATTTGCCCCTTCCCTTTCTTCCTTCCAACCTTCTCTTGCTCCATCTCAAATGTGACAATAACAAATAAAAAAAAAGAGGGCATGAATTTGATGTCTCATGTTAGGGTTTTGTTAGATAGTCTATCGTTCTTAGAGGTAGCATTTTCATCTAAATTATATAGGTGTACATATGTGTAAATGTATACATATAGAGCTATATTATTACATGTAATTTTAGCTCAATAAATAACAACGTAATTCCTATGGCTTTTCCAGACATCCTTAGTGCTATTTTTCCTCCTTCCTCCTTTGCTTCTGTATTGATCACCCTCATTTGTCTCCAGTTAAAGCCTGCATTTTTCTCATTTCCATCTACAAAAAATATTCAACAATAAATATGTGAAGACCTGTTGTTTGCTATTCAGATGAGTTCCCAGGATGTTTAGCTATAGCCCTGCATGTGAATGTAAGTATTTGTATCATCATTTCCTGGTTTATAGTTACTCTTAAAAGACGAGTATTGGGATTTATGTTAGTCACTGTGCCTATTTCTGCCACCACAACACTTATTATAATAGATGATAAATCTTGTAAGATCATCAAATAAATGACAAATACATGAACGAACAAGTGAATTATCAAACATATTGACTGGTATCTTCTGAGTCTCCTTTCTTTCTTCCTTATCTAGCAAGTGATGGGTCTTTCTCTCTGAGACAGTGCTAATATTAAAAGAAAGAAAGGTGTCATTGAATGGAAAGTCAGCCAGATGTTGATAGCTGCTTTGGAGAAGTACAGAGTGCCCATTATTATGTGGCTTCTTCAATAGTAAGACCTAAATTTTGGCTACATTTCAAATCAAATCTTAGAAAGATTTATTAAAAGAAATGTTGCATGTAAGATGGCTTACTGCTAGCTGCACCAGCAGCTGACTTATGTAAAGTTTGCACATTGCACATGGCAAAAACCCTTTATCTTCAGTTCATCCCCCATTTAAATGAAGACCAGCGATGCACCACTGTTTACTTAGGTGCTACTGCCCTCTGCTGACCAGAATTAGAAGCTTCCCTGTGAATGGATGTGACTTTCCAGAATCTCTGGGTAGAAACTTTTACAGTTATTTGTAATCTAATCAAATGTAGAGTTAAAACTAGCTTAATTAGTTTAGAAATGTTCTTGTTCTTCTTGTTCTTGTTGTTGTTCTGCTGCTGCTGCTGCTGCTGCTGCTGCTGCTGCTGCTGCTGCCTAAGGTTCCAGTATGATTTAACACACCACTGTAATATTTTGATCGTTGTAATTTTTTTGCATGCTGTTTTAAATTTATAAGTAGTTATTCCACATATTCATGAGGTGCAATGTGGTATTTCAGCATTTGGATATGTAATGTAACCATCAAATCTAGTGATTAGTAGAATATCCTTTAATACACTAATCAATTCTTTGTAGTGAAAACATTCAAAAGTCCTTTCTCCTGGCTACTTTGAAATACTCAGACAATGTTATTCACCCTCACCATCCTATGAGCACTGGAACATCACAAATTTCTCTTCTATTCTAACTTGCCTTTTAATGATTTCTTAATCTTGGGCTATCATGCTTTTCCTAACTCCACTAATCACCACTGGCACTTTTATAACAGTCTTATACGTCGCATAAAATAATTACAGATACCACCAATGAGTTAACTGTGAATGATATGAAAGACACTGGACTAAGGTCTTAAGAGGATTAAAAGAGATAAGCAGAGTACATTGACCTCCAGAATCACCAGTTTATGAAAAGTGAGAGTTATTTCAAAGGTAAGTGTGTAAATACTATTCTAAACATTAACTCTAGTAGGGTCAAGTTTATTTTAAAAAAAGAGCTAAATAAAGACATTTGTAATCTGGGTAGAAAATGTAGAAATCTGGTCACAGGGGGTAACAGGACATCATCTAAATCTTGAAAGGATTAAACATTATGAAGTAGAATTAGGAAGGAGGAGTGGGAACGACAATTTAGAAATGTGAAAGGTGTAAGGAAAGGGGTACAGGGTGAAAATCTGCGTGCGTGCGTGCGTGCGTGCGTGCGTGCCTGCCTGCGTGCATGTGTGCGTGCCTGCGTGCCTGCGTGCCTGCGTGCGTGTGTGGAAGGGAAAGGGAGAAGAAGGGAGAAGGGGAAAGAGAAGGAGAGAGAGAGACAGAAAGAGGGGGGAGAGGGAAGAGAAAGGAGAGGGAAAAGCAATGTTCTAGATTGTCTATAACACAGTCACATATAAGAACAAAGGGACCTAGTTTATAAAACAAGCACAAGTTGCTCTCCCATGCCAAGCAGAAAGCTCTGTACTCATCTTTCATACTGTACAGGACCAACCAGCATGGAGATGACATGAGTATTGACAATGAACATCCTTTCCCAGGAAGCGGAGGAGTGATTGGAAAGTGGAGAAAAGACGAGGATACGAGTCAGATCGCCAATGTTTAGGGGATGAGATGAGCAAAATGAAAAGAATCTTGGTAGCCGGGCGGTGGTGGCTCACGCCTTTAATCCCAGCACTTGGGAGGCAGAGGCAGGCAGATTTCTGAGTTGGAGGCCAGCCTGGTCTCCAGAGTGAGTTCCAGGACAGCCGGGGCTATACAGAGAGACCCTGTCTCGAAAAAAAACAAAACAAAACAAGAAAAAACAAAACAAAAAAAGAAAGAAAAGAATCTTGGTGAAATTTAGAAATGGGACAGAACAACAAATGAGAAACAGGATGGTGGTCAAAGGAGTGTGAGGCACACAGGACAAGGTATGTGCAATGGTGTCAGCTGTAGTGGGACACTAATTCAGAAAGATTCCAAAGACCCCAAGGGAAAGGGAAGCATGGCCACAAGAGAAGCAAGGTGAGTGCACATTTCTAATCTTCTACAGACACTGCAATCATTTAGTAGATGTGAACAGCGAGACAGTCCGCTGCTAGAAGACCTACAGAGATACTTTATTGGTGTGATACCATTTTTTTAATTAACAGAAGGCTGGTTTGAAATGAAGCCATATTTCAACCTTGTGTATTTTATTGAAATTAGGCTTTAATGAAAATGATCTTAATCTCTGGGCTTTCAAAATTGTTGGTTTTATTAGAGCTACTTGAGAGTGAGAATAAATTCAGTCTGACAGCAAATGTTTCCCAGGAATGTTATCTCTATATATTATAGCACCGGTTGCTATTTACTGTGGTTTAAGAGCAATAAGGTCTATACCTTATTATAATCTCAAATATATGTTGCTCCAAACTCTTGCCACCCTACTATAAAATCAAAGAGATCTCTGATTTATAGTAAATTTCAGAGGTGCTAATACTCTCCCTACTTTCGTCTCTGCCAGTAACCAGCCCAAGCCCAAGGTGAAGCACCCTGAGTCAGCAGCTCACAAGATATCTGCCTAAGAGGTTTCGTCCTCTCCTGTCATCCAGACACAAATGTCTTAGAAGACCCTTCCAAATCCCAGAACACAGTCCATTGAGATGCCTTGCCTTTTCCCTGTCCCACTGACATTTTACTTCTTGGTGTCCAAGCCTTACCCAGGAGAAGGGCCAGTTCTCAGAACCTTGACTTTCCCAAACTGGCTTTGATTTCAAAAGCAATAAATTTCAGATTTGTTTTTGGTTTTGGTTTTGCTTTGTTTGTTTGTTTTTTTGTTTGTTTGTTGTATTTTTTCATAATCAGCTCTCTGTCAATTTGTCTCCATCATATAAAGGTGAATTTCAAGCTACAATAGACAGACACTGGCATTTAAAAACTGATTGGGGAAAGTTTTAGTTTATAGATCCAATCATTGCCACTTAAGCAAACAGAAAAGTGGGAGCCAAGAGGAAAGGGGGAAGGAGGAGAAAAGAGAAGGAAGCAGTTAGCCAATCACTGGCACTTCACACCACAGTGTGTCTTTTCAATTCATTATTGACAGGATACATCCACAGTTCTACTTGTCTATCTTCCACAGCCCAAAGACTTCAGCCTGCTTTATTTAATTTCATCTATCAAGATTTTTCTACCTATATTAGTCAATTAGGAAAACATTACTCAATGAAATTTTTTTAAGTTTTTCATTAACTGTAGTCAAATAAGTTTACTTTTTTCCAACCAGTTGTATGAAAATAATTTTCACTAAAAATCCCATAAGTTTAAACAAGTAATATCAATCCTTGAAAACATCTGAATATGGTTTTAGACAATGAGTAACTCATACTTCCATGTTGAGGAAGGATCTGGATAGTGAATTTTGTCTGGGATCATTCTGATGAACTCATTCTATGGAAAGATAGAGTTGTTATGCACCATTTCATTTACCAATTTTTCCAGTTAGGAGAAGTGGTTGTTATTTTGCACTCAAAGACATAATTGCACTTAAATGTTAAGCCAGAAGACTGAAAACCAAGAGGCCAAAGGAAGTGTTATCCTGACAACCCTCCTGAATGCTTGGGAAAAACACAAATTCCATGCCTTCATCCATGTGAGTGTGACTGTACATCCAAGTATTTTGGAACCACCTGATAGTGCCCAACTCAAGAGTACTTTATGTTACATTAGATGATCAGAGACTACTGTGTTTTTTTTTAAAAAAAAAAAAAAAACAGATGAGCAATTAACACACTTAGTCTAAAACCATAGTTTTGACTTAGGGTTAAAAATATCTTGATTTAAAGAATAATTAATTTTTTAAATTATCTGGAAGACACAGTCCCTTTTAAGTAGTCAAATCAGAGAAACAGAATCTCTAAGAAGCTGTCCTAGTTTGTGACTCTGTTGCTATGATAAGCCCTATAATCTAAAGCAACATAAGGAAGAGGTTTAAACTTACAGGTTATAGTCTATCACGGCAGGAAGTCCTGCTCAAAACAGGAACCTGGAGGCAGGAACTGTAGCAGAGACCACAGAGGAGGACTGCTTTCTGGCTTGCTCTCTATGGTTTGCTGAGCTATCTTTCTTACTCAGCGTGTGCCCATCTACCCAGGAGTGGCACCTCCCACAGTGGGCAGGCTCCCATACACAAATATGCAATCAGGAAAATGCCTCAAATACTTGCTCTCAGGCCAATCTGATGGGTGCATTTTGGTGTTTTGTTTTGTTTTGTTGGGGTGTTTTGTTTTGTTTTGTTTTGTTTTGTTTTGTTCAGTTGAGGTTCTCTCTTTCTAGGTGACTCTAGTTTGTATCAAGTTGCCAAAAAAACTAACCAGCACAGACAATGTTTGTGAAGTAAATCTGTATATGAAAGCTTTTGTCCCAATACTTATGACTCTAAAGTATATATTACTCTATAAAGTGTTTTAAATGGTGGTATAAATTTCATTGTATAAATATATCATAATTCATTTAAGCAATTCCCAATTATTGAAAATGTTCTGATCCTTTTTCAGGTTTCATTTTTGTAAACAATATTATGGATAAATAACTGTGTGGCAGTAAGTAGTTCTTGCTTCTTCCGACTCATTAGTATTTTATGCCCATACCTAAAATTAAAGAAACTTGGATTACACTAGAATTCTAACCGTAGATTCCTCATAAACACAGAAACAAATATGAAAATTTTGTGTGGTTGCCCAGTTCAAATGGATGGCATTTTTACTCCAATTAATTCTCATTTTATTAAACAACATGCTCTTTGAAGACATAGATAGAGTCAAAAACATCACTTTTAATCCACTAATTTGACATCATGGATTTGATTGGAATCCCTTCTGCATGACTCAACCATTATAGATTGGAGTTTTATGAAGGGTGAAAATATGCTAAAAAAGAAAAGAATGTCTCTGATTCTTCTTCCTCCTATCCTTTTATGGATCTGTAAAGGAAATTAATATGGAAATTCTGGTAATCCACATGGGCCCCTGTTCCCCACTAGTCATGCATGGCCAAGAGTCCCTCACATTACCTGGGAAACTCTTTGAACAAACTGACTTGTGACAAGTATGATGAAAGCAAGAACCTGTGGATCCTGAACACTAATAAGCATGGTTAGAAGACTAAGGCTGGGTAGGTTTACACACAGAGAGAAACAAATGCCTTCAAGTTCTTATTTCCAATTCAGATGTGACCTTTTCCAGACAGCATACGGATCATGGCCATGCAGAATGCAGGCTAATGATCAGCGAGTTGTCTGTAGATGCCACTAATCGCTTTCAAATCCAACAAACTCTCTTAGCTTCTCTTCTCTAAAGTTTATCTAGAATACACAGGTGAGGTCCTGTAGAGCAGTTCTCAAAGTATGATCCCCAGGGTGACAGCAACACCTGGGATTCAATCTGACTCAAGTCTAGGACAGACCATGTGTGTTTAGCCCTGTGTGTTTTAGCAGTCCTTGTGGACAGGTCTGATATACAAATTAGTTTCCTAGAGTTGTTATATGATATGTTCAGAAACCATAGCTCAAAAGTACAAAAATCTGTTCTCTCATAGTTCTGGAGTTGGAAGTCTAGAAACAAAGTGTTGAAGGGGCTTCCTCCCATTTAGCATTCTTTATCCTTTTCCTTTGTCTAGGCCTAGTGGCTGGTCATACACAGTTGGAGCCATATATCTGTTCTTTCGTCACACAGCTTGCCCTTGTATATGGCTCTTTATCTTCTGGTTCTTATGAGGACACACAGCATTGAATCTAAGCCCCACCTGCTAATTCAGAATGATATCACTTTGACATGCTGAGCAAATTTACACCCTATTCTATATATTTTATCAAGCATAAGAAGACAGGTCTGTAAAGATGTTTAAGACCAAGAAAGAACAAGTATATTGGGAGACAGATGTATTACTTTCCATGACCTGATCACAATATATTACACTCTTTGATCACATTGTATCCCATAAATATGAACAATTATTACATATGAATTCTTAGGAAAAACAACTTTCTTTAAAAGTTACATTTATGACTTAAAAGATGGCCCAGCCAATAAAAACATCAAGCTTGACAACTTGGGTTCAATCTCCAGAACCTAACAAAAGGTAGAAGGCAAAAATTCATTCCCCAAAGTTGTTCTATTACCTCCACATGTACATCATAGCAAATCTTATACACAACACACACACGCACACACACACACTTTTATAGTAAAGTTAAACAACAACCAAAAACTGATGTCAGAGGACCATATCTTTATGAGATGCTACAGTTTGGATGTTGTGTTCTCCTAAAGGGCCAAGTATTAAAGGCATAGTGCCTGGACTCATGCTAGTGAGAGATAGTAGACTATTAGGAGACAGAGCTTAGCAGAATGTTCTCAGATATTTGGAGATACTTAGAAGGGATGCTCTCTCTCTCTCTCTCTCTCTCTCTCTCTCTCTCTCACACACACACACACACACACACACATTTCCTGGCAATGAGGTGACAACTTTTCTGTATACTTTCCATCACTACTATGTATCTGATAGACCCAAAGCAAAATTCAGCACTAAAACCTGACCTGAGCTCTGATAAACCTTTTCTGATCGGTCATATCAGGTACTTTACAGACAGAAAGCTGACAGGCATGGGGAGCCACCATTCAACCTGATACAGTATATAGATCTGAGAAACTCGGGGGCAGGGCTGAGGGAATTCCACACCACAGCCCTCTTTCCTTAATATCGCATGGATCCTTCATGACTCATTCTATTCTTCACATCTTGTTTATTTCCTTCTATTCCATTTATCAACTTGGTTTTTTTTTCTATTTTATTTCTTTCTCCACTCTCCGATCTTCTCTCTTTCCCTAGAGTAAGACTGCCTCCAGAGCTCCTTGACTCTTTTTATGCACTCTCCTGTAGGCAAGTAACTCGGCATTTCTATTTCAGCAGGAAATTCATAGTAAACAAAGACCTCTTTCTCAAGCTCAAAATAACAAAGTCACATTTTACATATGATGTGATCAGACATGATGTTGGAGTTAGTACTACAGACAACAAATGATGTGTGCACAATTTTTAGTAATCCTTTTTTAAGTCATTGAAACTAGTGTCCTCTAGTGGCCAGTAGCGGGATTTGTGACAGATATTAAAGCTGTCTGTAGGAGACACCTAGACACAAAGTACATTCCTACCTCTTCAGTAATTCAATATTCTCTGTATTATGTAAGAGATTCTACAGTATTTGATTAGAATGGTATTTGATCAGAATCATAGCTATTTGATTAGAATCTATAAAAAGTTCATGAGCATAACTATACAGACTTCCTAGATGTCAGAAATTCTTTACCTAAAGAATAGTTTCGGCAACTTCAGAATGTATGAAAATAACAAATCATAAAACTATCACTAAAATCAGACAACATAAGCATGCTGAATTTTGCATACTGATGTGAACATTTTAACTGTTTTGAAATTTCTTTACCAGTAATATTATTATTATTATTATTATTATTATTATTATTATTATTATAGTATAAGGATTATTAATTTTCCCCCTTTGAAATTTCAGCTAGTTGACACACATTTGCCTCCCTTCCCTTCTGAGATCATATGAAAATAATAAAATAAATACATAATGGTGTATCTATAGAGGAGTTAAAATACGCAATATGTGGGAGCATGTACATAAAAGAAAGTAAAACAGCCAAAATGCTTAAGGCAGGTACGTAGCAGATTCTTGTAGAACGTGAGACCTAGTGGTTGCTGTATAATTTTAAGAACTGCAAATTAAAACTGTTTGATTTCATATTACCCTAGACAGCAGAGCAAAGCTCAATAAAATAAATGACAGAAAATAGTGTGAGGTTGTGGGAGAAAGGGAACACTTCTTTGTTCCTGGTGGAAGTGAAAACTGGTACAATAAATATGGAAGTAAGTGTGCTTGTTCCTTGGGTAGCAGGAAATAGAGCTACCTCAAGATGTAGCTATACTACTCTTAAATATATGCCCAAGACTCAATATCTACTACAGAGACACCTGTTCATCCATGTTCATTACTGTTCTATTTAGTATGTTCAGAAACTGGAAATAGCCTAGAAGTCCATCGTAAGTGAAAGAATTGGGAAAATGTAGCATACCTACACAAAGTAACATTACTCCACTGTTAAGAAAAATGAAATTAGCCTTCCGCCCTCTCTACCTGGTCCTTTCTGCTTGGAAAGACTCCTAGCTGGTCTGCTCTCGAGAAGACAACATATCCTGACCCATTCTAGAGGATCTGCTGTACTCAGAGCAGTTGACTCCTAGCTGGTCTTCACACCTGAAGACACCATTTCCTGAATCATCCTAGAGGATCCACTGCACTCAGCAGAGAAAGCTGGACTTCCAGGAGATCTAACACACTCAGGATCATAGGATTTCAGGATCCTAGAGGCAACCTGAGTCACAGGCACTCTTACACCTAGGATCTCAGGAACACAGGATCACAGAGACAGCTGGACTCTGAGGAGTTTGGGCACAGCCAAGGTAAAAGGAGAGACAGGCTCCAGTCAGTGACAGTGAGTACAGGTAGCACTAGAGTTAACCAGATGGCAAAAGGCAACTGCAAGAACACAAGCAACAGAAACCAGTGTTATTTGGCAAGATCAGAAGCCAGTTATCCCACCATAACAAGTCCTGGATATCCTTTCACACCGGAAAAGCAGGATTCAGAATTAAAATCAATTCTCATGATGATGATAGAAGATTTTAAGAAGGACAAATAACTCCCTTAAAGAAATACAGGAAAACACAGGTAAACAGGTAGAACCCCTTAAAGAGGAAACACAAAAATCTCTTAAAGAATTGCAAGAAAACACAACCAAACAGATGAAGGAATTAAAGAAAACCATCCAAGATCTAAAAATGGAAGTAGAAACAATAAAGAAATGACAAAGGGAGACTACCCTAGAGATAGAAAACCTAGGGAAGAGGTCAGGAGGCATAGACACAAGCATCATCAACAGAATACAAAAGATAGAAGAGAGAATCTCAGGTCCAGAAGATACCATGGAAAACATTAATACAACTGTCAAAGAAAATGCAAAATGAAACCCTGTCTTGAAAAAACAAAAAACAAAACAAAACAATGCAAAATGAAAAAAGCTCCTAACCCAAAACATCCAGGAAATCCAGGACACAATGAGAAGACCAAACCAAAGGATAATAGGTATAGATGAGAGTGAAGATTCCCAACTTAAAGGGCCAGTAAATATCTTCAACAAAATTATAGAGGAAAACTTCTCTAATCTAAAGAAAGAGATGCCCATGGACATACAAGAAGCCTAGAGAACTCCAAATACACTAGACCAGAAAAGAAATTTCTCCCATCACATAATAATCAAAACATCAAATACACAAAACAAAGAAAGAATGTTAAAAGCAGTAAGGGGAAAGGGTCAAGTAACATATAAAGGCAGACCTATAAGAATTACACCAGACTTCTCACCAGATACTATAAAAGCCAGAAGATCCTGGACTGATATCATACAGACCCTAAGGGAACACAAATGGCAGCCCGGACTACTATACCCAGCAAAACTCTCAATCACTATAGATGGAGAAACCAAGATATTCCATGACAAAACCAAATTTACACAATATCTTCCCACAAACCCAGCACTTCAAAGGATAATTGATGGAAAACTCCAACACAAGGAGGGAAACTACAACCTAGAAAAAGCAAGAAAGTAATCTTCCAACAGCCCCAAAAGAAGATAGCTGCACAAACATAATTCCACCTCTAATAACAAAAATAACAAGAAGCAACAATCATTTTTCCTTAATATCTCTTAATATCAATGGACTCAATTCCCCAGTAAATAAATGTAGACTATCAGACTGGATACATAAACAGGACCCATCATTTTGCTGCATACAGGAAATGCACCTCAGTGACAAAGACAGACACTACCTCAGAGTAAAAGGATGGAAAACAATTTTTCAAACAAATGGTCCCAAGAAACAAGCTGGAGTAGCCATTCTAATATCAAAAAATATCAACTTTCAACCAAAAGTAATCAAAAAAGATAAGGAAGGACATTTCATACTCATCAAAGGAAAAATCTACCAAGATGAACTGTCAATTCTGAACACATATGCTCCAAATGCAAGGGCACCCACATTCATAAAAGAAACTTTACTAAAGCTCAAAGCACACATTGCACCTCACACAATAATAGTGGGGGATTTCAACACTTCACTCTCAGCAATGGACAGATCTTAGAAACAGAAACTAAACAGAGACACAATGAAATTAACAGAAGTTATGAACCAAATGGATTTAACAGATATCTATAGAACATTTCATCCTAAAACAAAAGAATATACCCTCTTCTCAGCACCTCATGGTACCTTCTCCAAAATAGACCATATGATTGGTCACAAAACAGGCCTCAACAGATAGAAGAAGATTGAAATAGTCCCTTGCATACTGTCAGGTCACCACCGACTAAGGCTGGTCTTCAATAACAACAAAAACAACGGAAAGCCCACATACATGTAGAAACTGAACAACATTCTACTCAATGATAACTTGGTGAAGAAAGAAATTAAAGACTTTTTAGAATTTAATGAAAATGAAGTCGCACCGGGCGGTGGTGGCACACGCCTTTAATCCCAGCACTAGGGAGGCAGAGGCAGGCGGATTTCTGAGTTCGAGAGTTCGAGACTAGCCTGGTCTACATAGTGAGTTCCAGGACAGCCAGGACTATACAGAGAAACCCTGTCTCAAAGAAAAAACAAAAAACAAAAAACAAACAAAACAAAAAACAAAAAAAAGAAAATGAAGTTGCATCATACCAAAACTTATGGGACACAATGAAAGCAGTGCTAAGAAAAAAACTCACAGCTCTGAGCACCTACAAAAAGAAACTAGAGATAGCATACACTAGCAACTTGACAGCACATCTGAAAGCTCTAGAACAAAACAAACAAAAAAAAAAAACAAAGCAAAAAAACAAAACAAAGAAATACACCCAAGAGGAGTAGAAGGCAGGAAATAATCAAACTCAGAGCTGAAATCAACCAAGTAGAAACAAAAAGAACTATACAAAGTATCAACAAAACCAAGAGCTGGTTCTTAGAAGAAATCAACAAAATAGATAAGCCTTTAGCCAGACTAACCAGAGGGCACAGAAACAGTATCCAAATCAATAAAATCAGAACTTAAAAGGGAGACATAACAACAGAAACTGAGGAAATTCAAAAGATCATCAGACCCTACTATAAAAGCCTATACTCAACGAAACTGGAAAATCTGGATGAAAAGGATAATTTTCTAGACAGACACCAGGTAACAAAGTTAAACTAGGAGCAGATAAACCGTCTAAACACTCCCATAACTCCTAAAGAAATAGCAGCAGTCATTAAAAGTCTCCCCACCAAAAACTGATTAAAAAAAATAAGAAAAAAAAAAGCCTAGGCCCAGATGGTTTTAGTACAGAATCCTACCAAACATTCAAAGAAGACCTAATACCAATTCACTTCAAACCATTTCACAAAATACAAACAAAAGGAATGCTATTCAATTTGTTCTATGAAGCTAATGATCATACCTAAACCACAGAAAGACCCAGCAAAGAAAGAGACCTTCAGACTAATTTACCCTGTGAGTATCAATGCAAAAATACTCAATAAAATTCTCGCAAACTGAATCCATGAACACACAAAAACAATCATCCATCATAATCAAGAAGGCTTTATACCAGGAATGCAAGAATGGCTCAATATGATTCCACCTCACACCAGTCAGAATGGCTAAGATCAAAAACACAGGTGACAGCACATGCTCGCAAGGATGTTGAGAAAGAGGAACACTCCTCCACTGTTGGTGGGATTGTAAACTGGTACAACCACTATGGAAGGCAGTCTGGCAGTATCTCAGAAAATTGAACATAGTGTTACCTGGGGACCCAGCTATACCACTCCTGGGCATATACCCAAAAGAAGTTTCAACATACAACAGGGACACATGCTCCACCATGTTCATAGCAGCCTTATTTATAATAGCCAGAAGTTGGAAAGAACCCAGATGCCCTTCGACAGAAGAATGGATGCAGAAAATGTGGTACATTTATACAATGGAGTACTACTCAGCTATTAAGAACAATCAGTTCACAAAATTCCTAGGCAAATGGATGGAGTTGGAAAATATCATCTTGAGTGAGATGACCCAATCTCAAAAGGACATACATGGTATGCACTCACTGATAAGTGGATATTAGCCCAAAAGCTCACAATTTCTAAGAATCTACATATAGACCACATAAAACTCACATAGAAGAAGGAAGATCAAAGTATGAATGCGTTGGTCCTTTCTAGAAGGAGTATCAAAAGTTTCAACCAGAACTCCCAAAGTCTAAACCAGAGAGCACAACGGGAGGGACTCACGCACCTGTATAGGGAATTGAGGGTGACCTTGTTAGACTTCAGTGAAAGTGGAGGACCAAGGTCCCCGAAAGTTTGGATCCCCTACTGTGTGGGAATTTGAGAGCAGGGAGATAGGACTGGGAGGATGTTTGGAGCACACCATCACAAAAATTAGGAGGAGGGGGTATGGGATAAGGGATTTTGGGGGAGAATGAGAAAGGAGATAACATTGAAGGGTAAATACGTATAATATCCAATAAAAAACCCACACAGATAAAGGATTTTTTAAAAAAGGGAGTTTACTTATTTTAAATTAATTTCAAAAGTTTCTAGGAGTTGCAAATTGGCTAAGATCCTATTTTAAGCTCTCCACAAAAGAACTTAAACCTCTGTCCAATATTCTCAAGAGAGAGGTAAACCCTAACTTCCTCAACAGTTAATTGACAAAAGAGAGGTAATCTCACAAAAAGTAGAAAAAGCTATTTCTAATCGATATATCATATAGTCTGATTAATTGTCAGTGGTGCTATAAAAGTCCTTTGACAAAAGATTATTAATATAGATTTATATATCCTTAAATAAGGTCTTCATGACTCTCTGAGTGTGGAAGGAGCAACTGTTGGCACTTCTGCCCTGATTTTACAAGAACTCTGAAAAATTGGCTTTAAAAACAAAAGAGGGGGAACGGTACCCCTCAGAAGGAGTCCCCCTGAAATACTCTCCATCATGCCTTGTTCACTTTTCTCTCTCTAAAGCTGAAAGCTCATGGCAAATCTCTTGCTGACCATGTTGGTGACCTCGGGCACCACCAAGACCAACAAAACTTTGCCACAGATATGGAGAAGGACCCTCATACCCGTAAAGGGAATGCCCCAGACCCAGTTCCCTTATGGAGCCGAGGACTGATATGCCTGTCCAATACCACAGAAGGCACAGCTAACCGGCTACCACAAATATCAATGAAAAAAATAGATACCCTCACAAAGCCAGGCCCAACCATAAATACGATGAATAACAATTTACATCCAGGGAAGAGAAATCTCCCTGAGAATCCCCTTCTTTTTTCTTTCCAGGTAAAAATGCATCACCTGTGATGCCGGCTGTTAGAAGTTCTAATCCAGATGGGCCAGAAGCCAGGATCCTCGCCCTTACCCTCAACCCCTACCTTTTCCCACCTGCACAAGGTCCCCTGAAGCTTGGCAACTGCAAGATACTGCTTGGCAACTCCAGATAGACTCAAAGCAGTGTACCATATCATCTGAAGAATAGCAAGGATACCATAACTCAAGCAGTGTACCATATCTTCTGAAGAATAGCAGGTTGCAGTCCTCCTCGCCCCCACGAATAACTAGGACCTGCCGGTCGGGTCAAGTGCACCCAGACGTGGGGCTCGAGGCACGGACCCCTCTGGACGGACCCTCATTGAGAGGATGTGCGCACTACATCAAGATTGAGCGAGACAGAGATCGTCGCCGGCGACCTGTCATCCACGGAACCAGGTTGATGTTGCCATCAAGAAGACGGTTGAAGTTCATTACCATCAGCCAAAAATTGAAGAGGATCCAGAAGTGACTCTGAAGGAGACTGACACAGCTGCCAGCTCCCCTGCCTCCCACTACGGTCGACCGCTAGACTTCCACGCCCTCCAGAAGGGTTCCTGGTATGCCTGGCTTTGCCCTCGCTTCTCTCACTAGAGAGCTTGGCCTCTTGATCACCACAACAAAAATTGGCTTTTTCCTAAACCAAGGCCGCCCTTGATATGGCCGCTAACATTGGGGAGCCTTCCTTTATGACAATATTACACCCCAAACTGACAAATGGTTGGTAACTTGAACATTTACAAGAGACTAGGATGGCTGAGAGTTAGCCCAATGACGGGATTATTGTAGGTCCACTTCCCAGGGGCCCACCCAATGCAGCCGAAAAGGAGTGCATGGTGCTGGGAGTGGGTGCAGCCTACATGGCCTAAGACAGGGCTCTCACCCTCCTTTCACGCACGTCGGAGTCCCTTGACATTGCCCATCATCGACAGCCTAAAACCTTCAACCATCGATGTGACTCGTCTCACATCAGTGTTTTGGGGTTGTGAACTTGTCTAAGACCCCCCATAATTAGACATCCAAATTCAAAATTCACATAGTTGGGATTGATCATAAGATGCCTTCTCTAACTAAACAGAGAAGGGGGAGATGCCAGAAGCCAGGACCCTCGCCCTTACCCTCACCCCCTACCTTTCCCCACCTGCACAATGTCCTCTGAAGCTTGGCAACTGCAAGATCCTGCTTAGCAACTGCAGAGAGACTCAAAGCAGAGTACCATATCATCTTAAGAGTAGCAGGGAGACCATAACTCAAGCAGTATACTATATCTTCTGAAGAACAGCAGGTAGATCATAATTCAAGGCAGTGTACCGTATAGACCATGACATGTTTCAAGGCACAGGCCAAGAAGATTTTGTACTTTTCCACCACCTGGCCCCTCTTACCCCCTCCCCTTGTAAAACATGCTATAAAAAAGCATTTCATGTTCAAATAAAAAAAAGAAATTAAAAAAAAAAGAATGGCTCAATATACAGAAATCCATCAATGTAATCCACTATATAAACAAACTTGAAGGAAAAAAAAACACAGGATCATCTCACTTGATGCTGAGAAAGCATTTGACAAAATTCAACACCCCTTCATGGTAAAAGTCCTGGAAAGATCAGGAATTCAAGGCTCATACCTAAGCGTAGTAAAAGCAATATACAGCAAACCAGTAGCCAATATTGAACTAAATGGCGAGAAATTTGAAGCAATCTCACTAAAATCAGGTACTAGACAAGGCTGCCCACGCTCACCCTACCTACTCAATATAGTACTAGAAGTCCTAGCCAGAGCAATTAGACAATAAAAGGAGGTCAAAGGGAAAAGGGATACAAATAGGAAAGGAAGAAGTCAAAATACCACTATTTGCAGATGATATAATAGTATTCTTAAGTGATCCCAAAACTTCCACTAGAGAACTCCTAAACCTGATAAACAACTTCATCGAAATGGCTGGATATAAAATTAATTCAAACAAATCAGTAGCCTTCCTCTACTTGAACGATAAACAGGCTGAGAAAAACATTAGGGAAAGAACACCCTTTATAATAGTCACAAATAATATAAAATACTTTGGTGTGAATCTAACAAAGCAAGTAAAAAAATCTGTATGATAAGAACTTTAAGTCACTGAAGAAAGAAATTGAAGAAGATCTCAGAAGACGGAAAGATCTCCCATGCTCATGGATTGGCAGGATTAATACAGTAAAAATGGCCATCTTGCCAAAAGCAATCTACAGATTCAATGCAATCCCCATCAAAATTCCAACTCAATTCTTCATAGAGTTAAAAAGAACAATTTGCAAATTCATTTGGAATAACAAAAAACCCAGGATATCGAAAACCCTTCTCAACAATAAAAGAACTTCTCGGGGGAATCACCATCCCTGACCTCAAGCTGTACTGCAGAGCAATAGTTATAAAAATTGCATGGTATTGGCACAGAGACAGGCAGGAAGATCAATGGAATACAATTGAAGACCCAGAAATGAACCCACACACCTACGGTCACTTGATCTTTGACAAAGGAGCTAAAATCATTCAGTGGAAAAAAGACAGCATTTTCAACAAATGGTGCTGGTTCAACTGGAGGTCAGCATGTAGAAGGATGCAAATTGATCCATTTTTATCTCCTGGTACAAAGCTCAATCCAAGTAGATCAAGGACCTCCACATAAAACCAGATACACTGAAACTAATAGAAGAGAAAGTGGGGAAGAGCCTCGAATACTTGGGCACAGAGGAAAAATTCCTGAACAGAACACCAGTGATTTATGTTCTAAGATCAAGAACTGGCAAATGGGACCTCATAAAATTGCAAAGCTTCTGTTAGGCAAAGGACACTGTCAATAGGACAAAATGGCAACCAACAGATTGGGAAAAGATCTTTATCTGCATTACATCTGATAGAGGGCGAATATCAAATATATACAAAGAACTCAAGAAATTAGACTCCAGACAATCAAATAACCCTATTAAAAATGGGGTACAGAGCTAAACAAAGACTTCTCAACTGAAAAAATGTCGAATGGCCGAGCAGCACCTAAAGAAATGTTCAAAATCCTTAGTCATCAGGGAAATGCAAATCAAAATGACCCTAAGATTCCACCTCACACCAGTCAGAATGGCTAAGATCAAAAACACAGGTGACAGCAAATGTTGGTGAGGATGTGGAGAAAGACAGATTCCTCCATTGTTGGTGGGATTGCAAGCTGGTACAACCACTCTGAAAATCAGTCTGGCGGTTCCTCAGAAAATTCGACATAGTATTACCTGTAGACTTAGCTATACCACTCCTGGGCTTATATCCAAAAATGTTTCAACATATAACAAGGACACATGCTCCACTATGTTCATAGCAGCCTTATTTATAACAGCCAGAAGTTGGAAACAAACCAGATGTCCCTCAACAGAAGGATGGATACAGAAAATATGGTACATTTACACAATGGAGTACTACTCAGCTATTAAAAACAATGACTTCATGAAATTCTTAGGCAGAGAACAATATCATCCTGAGTGAGGTAACCCAATCACAAAAGAACACACATGGTATGCACTCACTGATAGTTGGATATTAGCCCAGAAGCTTGAAATACCCAAGATTCAACTCACAGACCACATGAAGCTCATGAAGAAGGAAGACCAAGTATGGGTGCTTCAGTCCTTCTTAGAAGGAGCAACAAAATACTCAAGGGAGCAAATATGGAGACAAAGTGTGGAGCAGAGACTGAAGGAGGGGCTGTCTGGAGACTGCCCCACCTGGGGATCCATCCCATGTGCAGTCACCAAAGGCAGCAACCCACCTGCACTATATAGTGGTACAAATGTTATGGGTGTAATAAATCACTGGGGGTTTTGTTTTGTTTTGGTTTGGTTTGGTTTGGTTTTTGGTGTGTGTGTGTGTGTGTGTGTGTGTGTGTGTGTGTTTTGTGTTTCTTGTTTATTTGTTTGTTTGTCAGCACTGAGACAGAAAAGTGGACACAGGTTCCACCCTCAATCAAAAAACTATTTGCAATTGATACCCATTGGCTGTCAACACAAAGGGAAAATCCATTTTCTACAATGGAGTGTCATGGAGTAAATCAACCACAGTCTAGGGCATGATTCATGCCCAGATGTAGTTGACCAAAACAAAACAAACTCTATGTATTTTTGTGGGAGAGGGAGTTTTGTGTTTTGTTTTATTTTGCCTTGGCATTTTATTTTGTTTGGCAATAAGGTTTTGGCAAAACCTTATTGGTGTTTGTTTGTTTTGATGTGTGTGTATGTGTTTGTGTGTGTGTGTGTGTTTGTGTGTGTGTGTGTTTGTTTGTTTTGATGTGTGTGTTTGTTTGTTTGTTTTGATGTGTGTGTGTGTATTTGTGTTTAAGAGAAAGAACATAAAGTTGAATGTGTAGGGAGGTAAGAATAATCTGTGAGGAGGTGAGAGAGGAGAGAAATGTGATTAAAATATATTGTATGAACAAAATGTTAATTTAAAAAATCTTTCCCTCTTCAACATTGTAATTTATTCTTTCCCCTCATGTGTAGAAATGTAAAGACTGTCTGAGGTAAAAGAATCAATGAGGAAGAAGGAGGGGAGGGCAATGTGGAAGAAGGAAAGACCAGATGGTAAAGTAAAAACTACCAAAATGAGTGAGTGTGTATGAACATGTCAGAGCAATTTATTAATTTATACAATTAAAACTACAGTATTTATAATCAATAAATAATAGTCTCAGTACTTCAGTAGATACTCTTACTGCTGTAAACTGAACTGTATTCTCTTCCCCATATTAAAATGCATGTGTTGAAATTGAAACTCAATGGACCTCAGAATACAAAATGTTTTTGGACACAGGGTCTCTAAAGAAGCCAATTCAAGTAAAATAAGATTATATCAGTGAACCCTAATATAATATGTTGCTGTTTTTATTAAACAGCAACAGAGTTTGTGTTTGTGTGTGTGTGTGTGAGAGAGAGAGGAGAGAGAGAGAGAGAGAGAGAGAGAGAGAGAGAGAGAGCGCTATGAGAATGAGAATTCAGACAAAATCAGACAGAGGGACACATACATGTTTTCCTGCAGAGCCTGATAGCATGACCAAATTGAATTGTATACCCCATAGAGGAAAATTTCAACACTCTTCCACTGACTAGGACTGCTGGAGAGGAATGCTTATTATCTCCAAACTATGAACCATAGCTCCACAGGTAGTCTACTGGAAAACATAGAGATTCAGAAGTACCACTGAGTAGAATTAGACAAAAATTGATTGAGCAGTACTCACTATATCACAATGACAGTTTTATACTCATTAACTTTAATCATTGCATATTAATCTCAACACAAAAGGTATCTTTGATGTCAAATATAAAACTTGAGAAACATTATTATTATAAAGTGATGTAAAGCCAAATGGGGGATGCTAAAGTTTTCACAAGGGGAGCAAAAAAAAGTTTATGCAGAGAAATGAAGAACAATCAGACTTTTACAGTCTACTATGCAGAAAACAAATGAGTATCTAGATAGTGTTCTCAGGGAAATGATTTAAAATTTCCTATATGAAGGCAAATAATGTCTTCCGCAGGAAGAAAAAGTAAGGATATCTGAAGATGTCACACATAACTTTTAGAAGTAATCACTAAATGTTACAGTTCAGCAAGAAAGAAGATGAATCCTAAAAGAAAATGACAGTGAAAAGCTCACTAATAATGTGCTAAATTGAAAGGAATATTGGGTGAATATTGAGTATGTAGAGAACAGAGTCCACACTCTTGGCATTGGTGAAAAGTTGTTCTTGGTCTGGGAAGCAATTTCCCACATTAGGAATATGGGCTCCAGGAGGAAGAGGGTTCTTCATATGGCATGCCCTCTCTTTAGGATGCTTAAGAGAGAGAAACACTTTGGGCTTGGCCACAAACATGAGAAGCAGTTCTTTACGTGATGTGACTCTGCCTGTTTTCCAACACAAGGTCCTTAATGGACTCTGACCCATATTAGGATGATAGTTTCAAACATCGTCCTCTCTTTCCCCACCAGCCCCAGTAAGATAAAAGGCTTCAGCTTGTCCACTGTCTAGCAATCTAGAAGAAACCCTCAGTGTATCCTAAGTACTTTCCAACATTCCTAAGTAGAAATGACTGTTACCAGGATGCAGACACAAAGAAACTAAAGCCAGGCAATAATAACACATAAGAGGAAAAGTCAATTGGCGCTAAAGAATTTAATAACTATTGAAAAGAGAATTAAGAATATAAGCATTAGGAACCATCCAAGCAGATACAAATTTAAAAATGAACATTCAAACAGCAGAAATAAAATTTTAACTATCAAACTACTCAAAGTGAAAAAGTGATAAAGATAATTTGATGAATACAATAAAATACAAAAAGCATGTAGTACATACAACGCATAAAAGGAAATGGTCAAAGTATGAGCATGTCAGTAATAAAAATTAACTGAGAATCAGCTGCCCTGTTGGAAGAATTAGTTCTTCCGTGAAAGAGGATCTGTGCAGGAATTTCTATACAAGATGAATTGAGGAAGAAGATAAGTTTTCAGAGTACAGGGTACTCTGCAACAGGTGGCCCAGATAGAAAAAGGTGTGATGACAAAGCAGTGTTGCCTGCCTACTGGCCTGTGCTTCCTAGTGGTTAGCATGCTGTCCCTGTTGTTCTTGTCGTTCTTGTTGTTGTTGCTGTTGTTGCTGCTGCTGCTGCAATCTTTAGTGAAATCAGACTTCAGTTTCTTCGGCCTTCATTGTGAACCAAAGAGTTTCTACTCCTCAGGATATTCTTCATGTCCTCAGTACTAGATTAGGAACGCTGGGGTATCCAGACTCATAGGCTGAGAAGCTCCTGGGTTCTCAGTCTCTCCAGCATACATATGTCCACTGTTAGACTCTCCAATCCATATTACATAAGCCAAACTAGTAAATCCTCCTTTAAAATACACACACACACACACACCCCTTATTGTGTCTGTTCCTCTAGAAAACCCTTCCTACCTAATACAGGAGATGCATATTTGTGTGTATATATGTAATGTCAGTGGTTGTTAGGGCAGAGAAAGAATAGTGTGACATTGGATAAACGGGAGAGTGAAGGCCAGAAGAAACAGACTTTTTTTTTTTTTTTTTTTTTTTTGGTTTTTCGAGACAGGGTTTCTCTGTGTAGCCCTGGCTGTCCTGGAACTCACTCTGTAGACCAGGCTTGAACTCAGAAATCCGCCTGTCTCTGCCTCCCAAGTGCTGGGATTAAAGGCGTTTGCCACCACTGCCCGGCGAAACAGACATCTTTAATGGAATTTTCTGGTTACACTAAAAAAGAAATGAGAAGCTGTCAGTAGTGAGAGTCAATAGGGCCCAGGGCTGATCCAACGGAGCATGTTCAAGGACACAGTGTTATTAGTCAAAGGACAGCTGAGTTGAGATGTGGCATGGACTGGCTGGGGTGAGAAAAAGGCAGGTTACTGCAGGAATGAACTAGTGATGGGCTGGAAACGGGGACAAGAGATGGTGGCCAAAGAAGCACATGTGGTCAAGAGAAGCCTGGTGAGGTTTTGAACGCACAATGTTCTAAATGCACACCGTGTGCATTTAGAAATGTTCAGGTGCTTCTAGCAGTTAGGGGGTGGGAAGATTTCCCAGGGGAGGCACCTCAGAGGAAGCAGCAGGAGATGATATATGGGGAGAGTACGGACAGGAAGCTCCCCTGAAGCACTGCCAAAAGCAGGAAAAGAAAAGCACCTTTGGTGAACTCTGCCACAGGCAACTGCTGTTGATGGCTGATGGCATTTTGAGTCAATGAGGCCATGCATGGGATAAAGATGTGAGAGGAAGATCAGGACCCTTCCTGTCCAGGATGCTGATTCAGTAGGAGCAGGAGATTACAGCAAATTGTGATCTGAAGAAATAACTGAGCTCTCCAGATGTACTGGAGAAAACAGCGGACTTCCAAAGCACCTGGGGTTCATGCTGAAGGACATGGGACCATCTAGGCATTAAATTTCTACATTTTAACTATCTGAAGAATTTGTTTAAATATTTTATTTTATATGAATTTGCTTGGTCTCTGGAGCGTTATAATAAAAACACTTCCATTCAGTGTGGTTCATGTGTAGAGGAAGGAAAGATCCCTTAGATATAAAATGGAAGGTAACAAGAAATTGACTAGAGGTGTGCTCTCCTGTTGAGTCTTACCCACATGTGTCACAGTGGGGAAAAAATATGCTATTATTCCCATAGAATTCTCCAGGAAATTTACTGTTAGGTTGCAAACTCAGGGCAAATGGATAACTGAGGTGCCTATTTAACATATAAAAGCCGCTTCGGGAACTGCAGGTTACCATGAAGACATAGTCAAGTTCAAGGACCACACTACACACAACCAGCCCTCCAAATGGCCCAGAAATGGCATCAAGAAACTCCAGTCACAGAGATAAGAATCTGTTAAGGGGCTTGACCTCAAGTTCCTGAAGAACATGTGCTTTGCCAAGAAGCACAAGAAAGGCCTGAACAAGAGGCAGAGCAACAATGCAAAGGCAGTGAGTGCACGCGCAGAGGCCATCAAGGCCCTTGTGAAGATTCAGGCCATCAAGCCCAAGATGCCAAAGGGCCCCAGCCGCAAACTCAGCCTTCCAGATTTCATCGTTTACCCCAAGCTTGAGAAGAGGATTCAAAGCTAGGTGGCCAAGGGTCGTAGGCTGTGCCAACCCAAACCTAAGATTCAAACCAAGGCAGAGGCCACAGTTTCACCTAAGGCCCAGGCTTCAGTTCCATCTCAGGCTCCCAAAGGTGGCCCCGCCCCTGTGAAGGCCCCATAGGAAAAAGCTTCTGCCAATTTGAACACAGATGGACTGCTGGGACACACCGTCCTACACACTATTTGCAGATGACCTATGTCCTATGCTGTTTTTACAAACAAACTTGAGGCAAGAAAAAAAAAACAGATGCTGCTGCCTGGTTCTCAGAATGGCAAGTACTTCTTACAGAATGATCCTAGCTTATATACCTCCCCCTCACACCACACATGCTATGCTAAAGCTTTCCAGCCTTCCCTTCTCCCAGTCTTACCTTCCCTGAGTCCTACATAACTCAGCCATTTTGGCTACATGTTCTCTTGGTCTCTTGATCCTCTTGGTTTCCAGGTGGTCTCTTTGATCCCTCTCTCTCTTTTCTATCTCTCTCTCTTTTCTATCTCACACACACACAAACACACACTCAGTGTCATAGTTAGGATTTTATTGTTGTGAACAGACACCAAGACAAAGGCAACTCTTTTTTCCCAATAACATTTTATCTTTTAGTGAAATAATCACTGTATGAAACATAGATCATAATATCTATGTTTACAGTCGAGAACATAAAAGGGTCCGAAGGGGGAGTATTTTGTTCAGAGTTGAACAATAGTAAGTAATTAATGTCTAGATCTCTTTTCACTACACAATGCTCATACTGAGGTTTTTCTGAGGATAGGTGTAGTGGGAAATGTAAAAACTAATTCACACTATCGTCAGCAAGGTACTGGCAGCCTTGTTCTCATCTTGTCAGACTCTCTGACCCGGAGCTTTGAAATCTCTCCACCCAGCTAGCTAAGTTCTCATGGTGGGTCACTGCTACAACAACCCCACACTTCCAAATTCCTGTGGCTGGTTCAGGTGCCGCCACCGTACCTTTTCTCTGGAACTTGAGTTGCCACGTGAAGGGAAACACCTCACAATTTTAGTTTAGAATCAAAAGGCAAAACAATCACTGGGCACAACTAGCATCCTAGTATGTAAGCCATTCTAAAGTTAAATCATCTGATAGCAGATCCCAACGGATCAAACACCTAAACCAGAGGTCTCTGCTACCTACATTTTGACTCCATCGTCCTTTCCATCCAAAAGCTAAAGGCAACTCTTATCAGGACAACGTTTAATTGGGGCTGGCTTGCAGGTTCAGAGGTTCAGTCCATTGTCATCAAGAAAGTATCCAGGCCGATGTAGGACTGGAGGAGCTGAGAGTTCTACATCTTCATCCAAAGGCAGACAGGAGAAGATAGGCTTCCAGGCAGCTAGGAAGAGGGCCTCAAAGCCCATATCCACAATTACAAACTTCCTATAACAAGGTTATACCTACTTCAACAAGGCCACACCTCCTAATATGCTACTCCCTGGGCAAAGGATATTCAAACCACCACATTCCACTTCCTGGCCACCATAGGCTTGTTCAAACACATGATTCTGTGGGGGCCATACCATACTACAAAATACATTTAATCTAACTCCAAACGTCCTCATAGACTATAGCACTCTCAACAATGTTAAAAGTCCAAAGTTCAAAGTCTCTTCTGAGATTCATGAAATCTCATGAATTATAATCCCATGTAAAGTCAAAAATACTGGACCAAAGCAAGACAGAAAACCAGCTGGGCAAACTCCATGTCTCCCTGTCTCCATGTCTGATGTCAAAGTACTCTTCAGATCTCCAACTCCTTTCACCCTTGTTGACTGCTGTTGGCAGATCTGTATTCAGCAGCAACAAACTTCATTCTCTTGGGCTGATTCCACTCCCTACCTAATGTGGCTGCTACCTACATTTTGACTCCATCGTCCTTCCCATGCAAAAGTCAAAGGCAATTCTTATCAGGGCAACGTTTAATTGGGGCTGGCTTGCAGGTTCAGAGGTTCAGTCCATCATCATCAAGGAGGGAGGATGGCAGTATCCAGGCTGATGTGAGACTGGAGGAGCTGAGAGTTCTACCTCTTCATCCAAAGGCAGACAGGATAGGTAGCAGCTTTCCTAGACAGGTATCCCACTGCTATGATATCTTTAACATCTTGGGATAGTCAAGGGAACTTCAACTTTATAGCTTCTTATTCCAATGTCTAGGATCCACACATGATCTTCTGTTTGGGTCACATCTCCAGCTCTGCCTTCTGTAGCACTCTAGGCTCTGGTTGACTCCATTCCACTGCTGCTGCTGTTCTTGGTGATCATCCCATCATACCAGCATCTCTGATACACTGGGGTCTTCTGCTCCAACTAGTTTGCACTTTCACCAATAGCCTCTGAAAGGCTCTATTCATAGTGTCAAACCTCAACTTCTTTGCATGACTCCTTCAGTACTGGACCATCAACTGCAACTGAGGCTGCACCTTCACCAGTGGTCTTTCTTGGCCTCTTACAGTTCCAAGCCTCAGCTGGTCCCCATGACCTCTTCATACCTCCAAAACCAATACTACCTGGGTGATTCTTACACATTACCAAGTCCAGCTGCAGCAGGTACAACCTTGGCTATCTCTAGAACACAGCTCTTTTGTGCTCTCAGAAAACACTTCCCAGAAGATTTCACCTCAGTGATGCTGGCCTCTTCTTAATCACTAATTTCTTAGCTCCAGCTAACCAGCATCAATTGTCCCAGTAGTTCCTTCTATTCTTGACTCTACAGCCAGAGCCACATGGCCAAAGCTGTCGAATTCTGCTGCTTGATGGGGCTGGAACATGGCACTCTTACCTGTTACATTATCACCAGCTTTCTGTTGTCCAAATCCTTCACTACCTAAACTTGGATGTTCTGGAACTTGCTCTGTAGATTGACCTTGAACTCAGAGATCTGCATGGCTCGGTCTTCTGAACGCTGAGGTCAAAGGCGTGTACCACCAGGCCTGGATTTAAGCTTTTTCTCTATTTAGAACTTGCTCTATACCAGGCTGGCCTTGAACTCAGAGATATGCTTGCCTCTGTCTCCTGGGATTAAAGGTATGTATCACCATGCTTGGACCTAAGGTTAGCTAGTTGGGCTCTTGCCCCAAAATTAGCAGTTGCTTAATGTGTTTATCTCCTTGAACATAGTATTCAACTCCATTTCACTTCCTTGTGCCCCTTTATTACCATACATTTTATATTTTACTTTCTCACCTTGCACCTTTTCATTAAAACACTCTCCATAAAAGTGAACGTTAATAATCACAAAACAGAATTTGTGCCAGGCTGTTTTGAGACTTCCTTTATCAATGCAATTAATCTAAACCTCTTCTCCTTAGCCTCAGGCAGTCTCTTCTGACAATGGCAAAAACCAGCCATGTTCTTCACCAAAATATTACAAAAAGAGTCTCTAGGCTGCATACTAACAGTCTTCTCCATTGAAACCTCTTGGGCCAGCAGGCCTAAATAGTTCAAATCACCCTCAGCACCACCTTCTTCCATATTCCCACTAGGATAGCCCATTAAGCCCCACTTAAAGCATCCCCCTGCTTTCTAAATCCAAGGTCTCAAGATCCACATTCTTCCAAACAAAAGCATGGTCAGGCCTATCACAGGAATACCCCAGTCCCTGGTACCAACTTCTGTCTTAGTTAGGGTTTTACCTCTGTGAACAGACACCATGACTAAGGCAACTCTTATAAGGACAATACTTAAATGGGGCTGGCTTATAGATTCAGAGGTTGAGTCCATTATCATCAAGGCAGGAACATGGCAGCATCCAGGCAGATGTGGCGTTGGAAAAGCTGAGAGTCCTACGTCTTCATTCAAAGGCAGCCAGGACTGACTTCCAGGCTGCTAGGCTTCCACCTGTTGTGTTGCTCACACCCTCTATCTGGCAAAGGCTTATCCAATGTTTAGTCTACACTCACCTGAATAACTGTAACTACAGAGAACCTCAAGGACTAAAATAGAATCATCTGATTCTCCCAAACCCAAGTCAGTATGGTCACCTGAAACAGCCTCAATTATCCACAAACCTTGGTAAGGGCAGAACTGTACCTTCCCTGTAACCCAATCATATTTTGAAATTCCAACTCTCAATACCTGTTTGGAAACAGAACCTTTAAAAATAAATGGTTAAGTTAAATAGAAGCCATTGTGGTGAACTCAAGTACAGTTTACTGCTTTTCTCAAAAGAAAGAGAAAGCTGGTAATACAAAAGAATAGTAGGGGTGCACATTCACAGAGAAGAGACATGTGTTAGCATACTGGGACAGCAGTCACTGCCAGTCTAGGGAGAAAATAATTTGGCCTCATTTTCATAGCCTCTGAGCTATGAAAAATCATGCTCTGGAAAACTAGGCAAACCTTCAGTGTAATGTTTCATTCTTATGCCTTTCTTTTCCCTACCATTAAATTCCATCCAGCTGTGACCACGAAAGGGTCAGGTATATTGGCTTCCAGGAGCCTGGGAACCACACTCATGAGAATTATGGCATGTCTCAAACTAAGGTCACCAGGGAAGGGTGCTAAAGGGCATGGAGGTTTGCCAAAGTCTGGATTTAGGGCAGAAGAAGAAAAGGGGCAAGGTCTGGGTAGACAAATCAGAATTTGTGTGAGAAGGAGGGAGGAATCATATCTGGGACAGTCAAGAATCATATCTATAAATGGTAAGAGTCCTTTGCAATTACAAGAAAACATTTAAGCATTTGTCTTGAAAAAAAATAAATAAGTGAATGAGTTGGTGCTAAAAGCTTGTCCTGCAAATGTAATCCTTTGAGCTTAGGCAGACTTGACAGCCAAGGCTTGGTATGGTTTCTGGGGACAGTTGTGCAACTTGTGGCTTTTGTTTCATTTCTTACCACTTAAAACTTCTCTGCACATTACTCAGTGATCTGAGTGGCTGACAGAGACCAGTGAGGATTCCATTAATACAGGGGGGACAGCTTACTTTCTAGGTATCTCCAAAATTTCTCAGCTGTTTATGAAACACTGTGATCCGAAGATGAAAAAGAGGCAATCTGACTTCTGAAAAACTAATGACCTAACATATTCCATTGACAAGTTTGCATTTTCATATAAACTGAAACCCAGATAGTACAATTATTTAGCAGCTTAGCCCAGGAGTTTGATGTGAGCTACATCAGAGTTTGACTCAGTTCCCATCACCTTGGCCACCAAGTCACTTGGCAAATTAACACTTTTGGGTTAAGTTCATTACCATCAAAATGACATAATAGTACATCACTCATAGGGTTATTGTAAGAATTAAATAGCATGGGAAGTGTAGTTATGTGGCCTGCATAACCCTAAGAGTTGGTGGCTTAAAATAGCAATTTTATTTTACTCATGATTTTGCAGCTAAAGCTTACAGTAAGAGATTGTCTAAATATTCACACTGCTTCAAGTATCAGTCAAGGTGATTTCTCAAGGGTTGAAGGATCTAAATCTAAGATGGCTCAGTTCTATACATGACATGCTGGTCCTAGTTGTCAGAGGGAGACTACCAACAGCTTCCAGCTACAGGCTGGTTTCTTCCCCATGGGGTTACTCTGGTTCCCTGCCTACTAGGTTCCAAGATGCCTGAGTAGAAGCTGGAGGGCTTCTTCTAACATAGTCCTACCTCCCAGAGGCCCACATCACTGCTGTCTACCAGTGAAACATGTCATTAGAGACTCAAGGGAATAAGAATTAATCTCTACTTTTCCTAAGTAAAATGGTAATTTGGGCCTGTCTAAAAATCAACCCCACTTCTGAAGTGTTTACCACAGTAACCACCATTGGCTCTTACCAGAAAGAACACAGAAGAACACAAGGCAGTTTTGTGGCTTAAATTGGACACAAAATAAGAGGCAGCGATTAGAAAGGACCATAGTTTAAGTGTTCTCTAGACACAACAGATCCACTGTACTCATGAACTCAGGTCAGCTCTAGATGCCCACCCAAGATCAACTAAGTCAACATTCTAGCACAGCAGAAAGAGTTCACAGGTCTCTACCCGACAACTGACAATCTACCCACAGTTACTGGCTCCTGGGGAAGAGTTGGTTTTCTTTTAGGGTATAGCCCCTATTAGATCACCCACATTGGAGTGGATGGTCCTACACCCAGAAATATATATGCACAGCACAAATTGGACTACAGTTGTTTTTACAAGAGGACCCAAAGATGGGGAGAGGTGGAAGAGGGTGGTTATAGAAGGAACTGGGGTTGGGGGTGGGGGAAGAACAAAGCTAAAATACATATATAAACAAATGGTAGCCTGAAACAGTACTGTTGCTGTGATATATCTGACCCTGTGGTCTTCAGGGCTTTGGAAATGTTTGTAGAAAAATGTGGAACAGCTTGGAGTTGCAAGCTAGAGACTCACTAGTGATATTAAGAAAAGCTTATGGGGTGGCTTTTGTGGACAACTGGAAGATTAGAATACTGGCAGGGAGGGATGCAGACATTAAAGCCTGTGCTCAGGAAGTTTCACAGCATCAAAGACTGTATCAAGAATTGAAATGAAGGCTGGGAAAAGAGGAACATGCCTTTAACCCCAGCACTAGGAGGCAGAGGCAGGTGAATCTCTAAGTTCAAGACTAGCCTGGTCTACAGAGCAATTTCTAGGACAGCCAAGGCTACACAGAGAAATCTTGTCTCAAACAAACAACAAAAAACGTCTGACAAAAAAAAAAAATCTGACTACAATCCTAGGCTCATCCCAACAGTTACCTAACAGTAGCCAGGTACCAGCCTGGCTCACATATAAAAGGACTCTACATATCCTCTGTTTCTCTCTCTCTCTCTCTCTCTCTCTCTCTCTCTCTCTCTCTCTCTCTCTCTCTCTCCATTTTCTTCTTCTCTCCATGTGTTCCCAGCCAGTCTCTTCCCTTCTTTCTCTCTCCTGTTTCTTTCTGTCCTTCTCTGCACCCTTTCTTTCTCTGCCTCTACTCCCTTCCCTCAGACCCCCTTTCCGTGTACCAAATAAACTGTTATTATACTAGACCTATCGTATGGCTGATACAAGGGGGGAAGGGGGATGCTTCAGCATGGGCCCACCAAGGCACCCACTCCTGCCACATCACGCTGTCACTTGATTAAAACATATTACATCAACCCTGTGCTCAAAAAATTTGAGTGATGCTAAATTCCAAACCGATGGGTAATTTATTTGGTAGACAAAATTTCAAGACAGCTTAGCTTAGTTGTGGCACGGCTGCTGCTCATTCTGCTTACCCAGATTTACAGTCAATAAGAACAGATGACAGAACAGAAGGTAGTTCTGGCTAGATTTATGGCAAGTTGACACAAGCCAAGCCATGGTCATCTGAGAAGACACTTTGAAAAAATGTCTCGATTAGATCTGGCTGTCGGCAAACCTGTGGGGAACTTTATTAATTAGTGATGTGAGACAACCCAGCCTACTGTGGGTGGTGCCATCCCTGGGCTGATGGTCCTGGGTTCTATAAGAAAGAAGGATGAGCAAGCCATCTTGCAAACCAGTAAGCAGCATCCATTCATGCCCTCTGCATCAGCTCCTGCTTCCAGGTTCCTGTCCTGACTTCCTTTGATGAACAGTAATGTGGAAGTGTAAGCTAAATAAACCCTTTCCCCTCCAAGTTGCTTCACTCATGGTGTTTCTTCACAGCATTAGAAACCCTAACTAAGGACAGATGTTAAAACACTCAGTTTGGTGGGGAAAGGAATGTAGGCCCTTATGAAGTTGAGGACATGACAGGTATGGACTGCACAGCTGTAAATGTTAAAGCGATTAGTGTTATTAAGAAGAAAGAGTTTGTACTGGGCCAGCAGGGATCTGTATGTATTCATTTTGCAGGTTTGATGAATACAAGAGTTATGGAGTCACTGAAGTTTGTATAAAGGTCCCACAAAGAAGCTGATGAGACCAGGAAACATGTCAGGGAATGTGTGTGTTGTCAAACAGCCTTATAAACATTTATGTTTATACCCATAAGTGTGTGTTGCTCTCCTCTTCGAGCAGAGAAGCTTCTTTTTGCTGCAGGCAATGTTTTTTTTTTCTTTTTTTTTTTATTGGATGATTTATTTACATTTCCTATGTTGTCCCCTTACCCCATCCCCCACCACCCCCTCGGAACCCCCAATCCCCTCGCCCCTCCTCCTTCTTCTCTGTGGATGTAACCTCTATCTACACCCCCCCACTCCCACCTCCCCACCCTCAAAATTCCCACCCCCTGGGGCATCCAGCCTTCATGAGGTCAAGGTTCTCTTCTTCCACCTATGCCCAGCAGGGCCCTCCACTTTTACATATTCAGCTGAAGCCCTGGATCCCCCCCTAAATGCTCCCAGGCTGGTGGTTTAGACCCTGGGAGCTGTGGTTGGTTGGTATTGTTGCTCTCCTCATGATGCCACAAACCCTTTCAGCTCTTTCAGTCTTCACTCTAACTCCTCTATTGAGAACCCCATGATCAGTTCAATGGCTAGTTGTGAGCATCTGCCTCTGAATATGTCTGACTCTTGAAGGCCTCTGAGGAGATATCCATATCAGGCTCTTATCAGCATGCACTTCCTGTCTTCCACATCAGCATCTACCTTTGGTGATTGCACATGGGATAGATACTCAGGTGGGGTGGTCTTGAGACGGCCCCTCCTTCAGTTTCTGTCCCTCATTTTGTCTCCATATTTGCTCCCTTGAGTATTTTGTTGCTCCTTCTAAGAAGGACCGAATCACCCTCACTTGGTCTTCCTTCTTTATGGGCTTCATGTGGCCTGTGAGTTGCATCTTGGGCATTTCAAGGTTCTAGGCTAATATCCAATAATCAGTGAGTGAATACCATGTGTCTTCTTTTGTGATTGGCTTACCTCACTCAGGATGATAATTTCTAGTTCCATCCATTTACCTAGGAACCTCTCGAATTCATTGTTTTTAATAGCTGAGTAATACTCCATTGTGTAAATATACCACATTTTTTGAATCCATTCCTCAGTTGAAGGACATCTGGGTTCTTTCCAGCTCCTGGCTATTATAAATAAGGCTGCTATGAACATAGTTGAGCATATGTCCTTGTTATATGTCCGAGCATCTTCTGGGTATATGCCTAGGAGTGGTATAGCTGGATCCTCGGGTAATGCTATGTCCAATTTTCTGAGGAACCGCCAGACTGACTTCCAAAGTGGTTGCACCATCTTGCAGTCCCACCAACAATGGAGGAGTGTTCCTCTTTCTCCACACCCTCGCCAGCATCTACTATCACCTGAGTTTTTAATCTTAGCCATTCTGACTGGTGTGAGATGGAATCTCAGGGTTGTTTTGATTTGCATTTCCCTGACGACTAAGGATGCTGAACATTTCTTTAGATGCTTCTCGGCCATTCGAGTTTCTTCCGTTGAAAATTCTTTGTTAAGCTCTATACCCCATTTTTTAATAGGGTAATTTGGTTGTCTGGAGTCTAATTTCTTGAGTTCTTTGTATATATTGGATATTAGCCCTCTATCAGATGAAGGATTGGTAAAGATCTTTTCCCAATTTGTTGGTTGTCGTTTTGTCCTATTGACAGTGTCCTTTGCCTTACAGAAACTTTGCAATTTTATGAAGTCCCATTTGTCAATTCTCGATCTTAGAGCATATGCCATTGGAGTTCTGTTCAGGAACTTTTCCCCTGTGCCCAAGTATTCGAGGCTTTTCCCCACCTTCTCTTCTATTAGTTTCAGTGTATCTGGTTTTATGTGGAGGTCCTTTATCCACATAGACTTGAGCTTTGTACAAGGGGATAAGAATGGATCAATTTTCATTCTTCTACATGTTGTCTTCCAGTTGAACCAGCACCATTTGTTGAAAATGCTGTCCTTTTTCCACTGGACAGTTTTAGCTCCTTTGTCAAAGATCAAGTGACCATAGGAGTGTGGGTTCATTTCTGGGTCTTCAATTCTATTCCATTGATCTTCCTGCCTGTCTCTGTACCAATACCAGGTAGTTTTTATCACTATTGCTCTGTAGTATAGCTTGAGGTCAGGGATGGTAATTCCTCCAGAAGTTCTTTTATTGTTGAGAATAGTTTTCGCTATCCTGGGTTTTTTGTTATTCCATATGAATTTGAGAATTTCCTTTTCTAACTCTGTGAAGAATTGAGTTGGGATTTTAATGGGGATTGCATTGAATCTGTAGATTGCTTTTGGCAAGATGGCCATTTTTATTATATTAATCCTGCCAATCCATGAGCATGGGAGATCTTTCCATCTTCTGAGATCTTCTTCAATTTCTTTCTTCAGAGACTTGAAGTTCTTGTCATAGAGGTCTTTCACTTGCTTGGTTAGATTCACACCAAGGTATTTTATATTATTTGCAACTATTGTGAAGGGTGTCATTTCCCTAATTTCTTTTTCAGTCTGTTTATCTTTCATGTAGAGGAAGGCTACTGATTTGTTTGAGTTGATTTTATAACCAGCCACTTTGCTGAAGTTGTTTATCAGGTTTAGGAGTTCTCTGGTGGAAGTTTGGGGGTCACTTAAGTATACTATCATATCATCTGCAAATAGCGATATTTTGACTTCTTCCTTTCCTATTTGTATCCCTTTGACTTCTTTTTGCTGTCTAATTGCTCTGGCTAAGACTTCCAGTACTATATTGAATAGGTAGGGGGAGAGTGGGCAACCTTGTCTAGTCCCTGATCTTAGTGGGATTGCTTCAAGTTTCTCTCCATTTAGCTTGATGTTGGCTACTGGTTTGCTGTAAATTGCTTTTACTATGTTTAGGTAGGGGCCTTGAATTCCTGATCTTTCCAAGACTTTTATCATGAAGGGATGTTGAATTTTGTCAAATGCTTTCTCAGCATCTAGTGAGATGATCATGTGGTTTTTTTCTTTAAGTTTGTTTATATAGTGGATTACATTGATGGATTTCCGAATATTGAACCATCCCTGCATTCCTGGGATAAAACCTACTTGATCATGATGGATGATTGTTTTGATGTGGTCTTGGATTCGGTTTGCTAGAATTTTATTGAGTATTTTTGCATCGATGTTCATAAGGGAGATTGGTCTAAAGTTCTCTTTCTTTGTCGGGTTTGGGTATGAGTGTAATTGTAGCTTCATAAGACGAATTGGGTAGTGTTCCTTCTGTCTCTATTTTGTGGAATAGTTTGAAGAGAATTGGTATTAGGTCTTCCTTGAAGGTCTGATAGAATTCAGCACTAAAACCATCTGGTCCTGGGCTTTTTTTAGTGGGGAGGCTTTTGATGACTGCTGCTATTTCCTGAGGGGTTATGGGACTATTTAGATGGTTTATCTGCTCCTGGTTTAACTTCGGTACCTGGTATCTGTCTAGGAAATTGTCCATTTCATCCAGGTTTTCCAGTTTTGTTGAGTATAGGCCTTTGTAGTAGGATCTGATGATTTTTTGAATTTCTTCAGTTTCTGTTGTTATGTCTCCCTTTTCAGTTCTGATTTTATTAATTTGGATACTGTCTCTGTGCCCTCTGGTTAATCTGGCTAAGGGTTTATCTATCTTGTTGATTTTCTCAAAGAACCAACTCCTGGTTTTATTGATATTTTGTATTGTTCTTTCTGTTTCTATTTGGTTGATTTCAGCCCTGAGTTTGATTATTTCCTGCCTTCTACTCCTCCTGGGTGTATTTGCTTCTTTTTGTTCTAGAGCTTTTAGTTGTGCAGTCAACTTGTTAGTGTGTGCTCTTTCCAGTTTCTTTTTGTAGGCACTTAGAGCTATGAGCTTTCCTCTTAGCACTGCCTTCATGGAGTCCCACAAGTTTTGGTATGATGTGTCCTCATTTTCATTGAATTCTAAAAAGTCTTTTATTTCTTTCTTTATTTCTTCCTTGACCAAGTCATCATTGAGTAGAGAGTTGTTCAGTTTCCATGTGTACGTGGGTTTTCCATTGTTTTTGTCATTATTAAAGACCAGTCTTAGTCCGTGGTGATCTGATAAGATGCAAGGGATTATTTCAATCTTTTTGTATCTGTAGAGGCTTGTTTTGTGACCAATTATATGGTCTATTTTGGAGAAGGTACCATGAGGTGCTGAGAAAAAGGTATATTCTTTTGTTTTAGGATGAAATGTTCTATAGATGTCTGTTAAGTCCATTTGGTTCATAACTTCTGTTAATTTCAAAGTGTCTCTGTTTAGTTTCTGTTTCCATGATCTGTCCATTGCTGACAGTGGGGTGTTGAAATCCCCCACTATTATTGTGTGAGGTGTAATGTGTGTTTTGAGCTTTAGTAAAGTTTCTTTTATGTATGTAGGTGCCCTTGCATTTGGAGCATAGATGTTCAGAATTGAGAGTTCACCTTGGTAGATTTTTCCTTTGATGAGTATGAAGTGTCCTTCCTTATCTTTTTTGATTAATTTTGGATGAAAGTCGATTTTATTTGATATTAGAATGGCTACTCCAGCTTGTTTCTTGGGACCATTGGCTTGAAAAATTGTTTTCCACCCTTTTATTCTGAGGTAGTGTCTGTCTTTGTCACTGAGGTGCGTTTCTTGTATGCAGCAAAATTCTGGGTCTTGTTTGTGTATCCAGTCTGATAGTCTGCGTCTTTTTATTGGGAATTGAGACCATTGATGTTAAGAGATATTAAGGAAAAATGATTGTTGCTTCCTGTTATTTTTTTTATTAGAGGTAAAGTTATGTTTGTATCTTTTTTGGGGGTTGTTGGAAGATTACTTACTTGCTTTTCCTAGGTTGTAGTTTCCCTCCTTGTGTTGGCATTTTCCATCAATTATCCTTTGAAGTGCTGGGTTTGTGGGAAGATATTGTGCAAATTTGGTTTTGTCATGGAATATCTTGGTTTCACCATCTATAGTGATTGAGAGTTTTGCTGGGTATAGTAATCTGGGCTGGCAATTGTGTTCTCTTAGTGTCTGTATGATGTCAGTCCAGGCTCTTCTGGCTTTTATAGTCTCTGGTGAGAAGTCTGGTGTAATTCTTATAGGTCTGCCTTTATATGTTACTTGACCTTTTTCCCTTACTGCTTTTAGTATTTTTTCTTTGTTTTGTGCATCTGATGTTTTGATTATTATGTGACGGGAGGTATTTCTTTTCTGGTCTAGTCTATTTGGTGTTCTGTAGGCTTCTTGTATGTTTATGGGCATCTTGTTCTTTAGGTTAGGGAAGTTTTCCTCAATAATTTTGTTGAAGATATTTACTGGCCCTCTAAGTTGGGAATCTTCATTCTCATCTATACCTATTATCCTTAGGTTTGGTCTTCTCATTGTGTCCTGGATTTCCTGGATGTTTTGAGTTAGGAGTTTTTTGCATTTTGCATTTTCTTTGACAACTGTGTCAATATTTTCCACCGTATCTTCTGCATTTGAGATTCTCTCTTCTATCTCTTGTATTTGGTTGGTGATGCTTGCGTCTGTGACTCCTGATCTCTTTCTTAGGTTTTCTATCTCCATGGTTGTCTCCCTTTGAACTTTCTTTATTGTTTCTATTTCTAGTTTCAGATCCTGAATGTTTTTGTTTAATTCCTTCTTTGTGTTTTCTTCCATTTCTTTAAGGGATTTCTGTGATTCCTCTTTAAGGGCTTCTATCTGTTTACTTGTACTCTCCTGTATTTCTTTAAGGGAGTTACTTAATTCCTTCTTATAATCCTCTATCATCATCATGAGAAGTGATTTTAATTCTGAATCCTGCTTTTCAGGTGTGATGGGGTGTTCAGGGCTTGCTATATTGGGAGAACTGGGCACTGATGATGCCAAGAAACTTTGGTTTCCGTTGCTTATGTTCTTGCGCTTGCCTTTCGCCATCTGGTTAACTCTAGTGGTACCTGCCCTCACTGTGTAAAACTGGAGTCTGTATTTCCAGTTATCTTGCTTATTGCAGAGCTCCTCAGAGTCCAGAGGTCTCTGTGGTCTTATGCTCCTAATCTCCTGGGTGGAATAACTCCTGGGACTCAGGCCACCTCTTGGATCTGGAAATCCTTCTGCTCTGAGTGCAGTGGGTCCTCGATGACTCAGGATTCAGTTTCAGCTGCTCTGAGTGCAGTGGCTCCAGCTGCTCTGAGTGCAGTGGCTCCTGGATGACTCAGGATTCAGTTT
>NW_021604643.1:1987418-2027755 GCF_004785775.1 Grammomys surdaster | reverse complement strand
CAGCTGCTCTGAGTGCAGTGGCTCCTGGATGACTCAGGATTCAGTTTCTCCACAGGACAGGAGCAGACCAACTCTGTGTCTGCTCCAGCCCAGAGGACCAGGCAGGGGCAGAAGGGAAGTGGAATTCCGGAGGGGCGGGGTTTGGGTAGCTGCTGTGCCCTGGATGTCCCTGGCTCCCCGATCTATCTCTGGGGTTTAGGGAGTGAGATGGAGTTCTTACCAGCTGCTCTGAGTGCAGTGGCTCCTGGATGACTCAGGATTCAGTTTCTCCACAGGACAGGAGCAGACCGACTCTGTGTCTGCTCCAGCCCAGAGGACCAGGCAGGGGCAGAAGGGAAGTGTGCAGGCAGTGTTTAATGCAGATGTTCCTAGCTGGCCAAAGTGCTAAGAGTAAGTAACTGTGATTGCTCAGCTGAGGATCAAGCTGTAAGAACTGCCCCACTTCCAAGGATCAAGGAATATCTCCAGCTAGGGGCTGGACATAATGTAAGAGCTGGACGATACAGAGCAAAACTCAGAAATGCTGTCCTGTGTCTATGGAATGGCTGTCGGCAATCATGAACTAACAGCAACTATTAACTGCCTAAGGACAGTCAACATTCCAGAAGGCAGCACCCAGTGTGTTGAGAGAGAGAGAGAGAGAGAGAGAGAGAGAGAGAGAGAGAGAGAGAGAGAGAGAGAGACCATAAAGGTGGGAGGGAGATAGATATTGGGGACCTCAGGGGGACTGAGAGTGTAGGGGTGGAGATAGATATTATCAAGTGATATGTTGTATACAAAAAAATTATACTCAAGTCACCATGACTTCCATAAGAATAAAGTTTATCATAAAACTTACAATAAAAGGAAGTTAAATAGTACTGGATGCATATAGCTTTAATTTAAACCACAATTGTAGGTAACACAAAAGAGCCACAAACTAATTTGAATACAATGAAATTTTATGTGTGGGTGCGAAACCATTATTAATAGTGTAACCAAAATATATGCAAGACATTAAAAATAAACAAGGCACCTTAGCAATGACTGAGGAAAAGAAACTGGCCTTCCATTCATATTTATTTAAAGATATTACAAAGTTTACTGGGCTCTTAGCTAAAAAGAAAATGTAACCACCACAACACTTACTAAGAACATAATGCTTTTTATGAGCTACAGTTTCATCCTGGGGATTCTCCTGTGGCCTAAATGGCAAGGACTATCTCACTAAACACATACAGTTAATTCTTCTTCTTCAACTTAAAAGAGGAAATTCCTTAAACAAAATCAAGCCAGTTGGCAATAGATGAGTGGCTGACATTCTGTCACCAGACACACTGCTGGGGATCAAATGACCCTGTTATTGTAGTGACTAAGACACAATGCAAGTGAGGACACAAGACAATCAACTCCAGTCACCTAACAGATGTCACCATAGCAATGGAGAGCTACACATGCATAGAAACCCTGCCATCATCTCAAATGTCACTGTGGTCAGCATCTCAGTTTCTTCCCTTATTAATCACGTCAGCATTTGTCATGAGATAAAAACAAAGATATTGAGTTGATCAGGCCATTTGTGCTCTGAGAATACAGTGCTCCAGAACAAGAGATAAACAGAGCGCATGGGGGTGGGTGGATATAAAACACCTAGAAAATCCCCTCAAGGAGAAATGCACCCTTCAGTACCCCACCCAGCACTTAGACCTGATCCCTGGCTTCTGTGTCTGCTGTCGTGTTCCTTCCAGCAAATCACTTTGGGGCTCAGGTTCCAGCAATTCAAAAAGAAGGGGAGCACACACTGGGTAAGGCCTGTTAAGGGCAAAATTGTAAAACCATTCTTTTTTTTTTTTTTTTTTTGGTTTTTCGAGACAGGGTTTCTCTGTATAGCCCTGGCTGTCCTGGAACTCACTCTGTAGACCAGGCTGGCCTCGAACTCAGAAATCCGCCTGCCTCTGCCTCCCAAGTGCTGGGATTAAAGGCGTGCGCCACCAACGCCCGGCTTGTAAAACCATTCTTATGTTAGTGGAAAACTACCAATTTTCTAAATAAAACTTCCTGAAATGCCTAATAGGTAGGAATAGTAGTAACCATTAAATTCACATTGCAGAAAAAGAAACAAGCAACTCTATTGTTTCTTTCAAGAATGAAAATGGAGAAAAAATGGTAAGAACAATGTCTGATTTAATGTCTGCACCAAGAGCCACTCACACCAGCCCACACTCATTCACTGAGCTTCAGTCTAAGTCTAAAGCTTCTGATCACCTGGTCACCCTCAGGCCTACCATCTGGATCCTGGCTCCAAGACCAAGTGCAAGAGCAGTTGATACACGTTCGGAAGAGTTGCTCTAGCACCATCCTAGGTGATGCTTTAATCTGACACTCTCAGAACTCAGGACTCGAAGGAAAGTTTTAGGGGGAAAAATGGATGTAGCAATGACACCCTGAATTCACACTAGGTGACATCACCCGATCCCCCTGTCATTACTGAAAAGACAAAGGAGCCTTGATCAGTGTCACAGACTGGGAAATGATTGGGTGAGGGCTGCAGGCCCTGAGCCTTGGTATCCCAGTGACAGGTAAGACTGTCGTGATTGAGGGCTCCAAAATTGCATCCAGTTTCAGGGGATAAAAGGCCCTGGTGGGTCCTTCCAGCCAGCCTGTGTCCAAGCAGCTCCTATATCCACACCCTGGACTCATCCGTGATAAAAGGCATGCTCCTGGTATCATAGGAACTCCTTGGATGGGAAATGATAAAATTCTCTTTTTCATGTTCTTGTTCCAAATTAGTGATTGCATGAAACTTAATTTCTAAGTGTCTGAAATCCCATCTTCATTTCATTGACATTATGGTATTCAGTTCTCAGAGTTGAGAGGAGAAACGTGGAGTTGTAAAGCTGACTCATTTACATTGCTTTTATTTGGAAATGATATAAAAGATAGTAAAACCAAATACTTTTAACTTGAAATCAGTATATGCCGCGCAATGGACCCATGGTCTTTGGAGCCCATCATGATGCTCCTCTGTGACCATCTAAAACTCAAAGTGGAACAGATATTCCCCCCAGTTTCCTTCTGAGTTATTATTACTATCAAGACATAAGGCCTCATGTAAACCAGGTTAGTCTTGAGCTGTCATCAGATGATCTTGAACTTATGACCTCCCTACTTCTTCATCCCAAGTGCCGGGATTACAGATGTACGCAACCGTTCCTGGTACGTGATTTTAACCAGATCCTTTCAAGTTATGCAACCTTCCCCTGTAATTCTCAAAAGTAACTTGATATTCCAAAACACTGCTGGATGTAAGCCCATCTACATGACTGGAAGGGAACAGCAGGGTCCAGTTATTCTCAGGATATTCGATGGTGACTGGAAAACACAGATGCATCTTTTATATGCACATTTGTTTCTAAGGAAAACATCTTTATTACTCTGCTTATAAATAACACTTATTTATTAAGCAACCACTGCCAGACATTATTCAATATCATTTGTATCGATTTATTTAAGCCTTACACGCTAGGGGAGGGTTTCTCAATCTGTGGGGCTCGACCCTCCCAGAGGGGTCCAACAATCTTTTTATAGGATCACATATCAGATACCTTGGATATCATTACAATTCATAACAGAAGCAAAATTACAGTTATGAAGTAGCAATGAAAGTAACCTGATGGTTGGGGTCAGCACAGCATGAGGAACTGTATTAAGGGCCTCAGCATTAGGAAGGTTGAGAACCACTGCTCTAAGCAGTCAGTACTGCATTGTGCCTTTTTTTTTTCTTTTCTTTCTTTCTTTCTTTTTTTTTTTTGTGGCTTTGGAAATCAGAATGTTTAAGAAACTCAGCCAAGGTCACCCAGCCACAAGCAGAGGAAGCACGAATCCAGAACTTGGCTCTAAAGCCTAGGCACTCTTCTAACCATGTCTTGAAGCACTCTGGTGATTTCTATCTGGAGCAGCTTACAAAAGGCAGCCACCCCTTTGTCTCTCTCCCACTTGGAGCTCTCTGTGCCTCCCTAGCGTGTTCCTTTGGGTTACCCCAGCTCTTCTTTCCAGCCACCACCAGGAGTCCTTCCAGCAGACAGTGCAAGCAGAGGCCTGAAGTGGAGCATCCTGGGAAAGCCCTGAGGACCCCCACAAAGGACATCAGTGAAAGTGCTTGGGGTGTGAAGCTTCCTGCATGCCCAATAAGCAATCCTTGGCCCTTCCAAGACCACCATTATTTTCATTTTACACAACTACGGGACTTCATACATGCATATACAGTAGATTTAAGAAGCTGTTACTGAATCATATTTTATTTGGGAGTTGGGAACCAAAAAGGTTTGCCTACATTATTTTCAGGAGAGGAAAAAGGTGTCTTTTATTAACATCCGTTGGGTTGTTTGAAGAGACATGACATGCTGAATTCTTCAGATGCCTACACCAGGATTTCAGTTCCAAAGGAGCAGAGGTTTTTGCAGGCTTTTCTGACACAACGTGAATGTTGACCTGACAGGTGCTTGGGCTCATCTGTCTGCTAGACCTGCGTTCTTCACCCTCTAGCAGAGTAGCCTTGAGCAAGCCCTTAACTTTACAGCACAGCTTCTGTCTTAGAGTTCCACTGCTATGAAGAGACTGTCTTCTGCAGACAGCCAGGAGGAGACTCTATTCCACACCAGGCAGAGCTTGAGCATAGGAGACCTCAAAGCCCAACTACACAGTGACACACTTTCTTTAATAAGATCCCACCTACTCTGATAAGGCCACACCTCCTAATAGTGCCACTCCCTATAGCAAGCACTGAAGCACATGAATCTATGGGGGCCAAACCTATTCAAACCACCAAGGTTCTCAAAGCTAAGGCTGGTTTTCTGCAGTAGCTGAAATGACCAATGAAGTGAAGCTGGAGCGTGGTACGGGGAAGGGCGAGGTGGAGGGGGGGAGAAGACAAGGTTGAAATGATGTAAGTACAGTGCTCATCTCTAAACGACTCAAAAATAATGTTTAAAACTAAAATAGCAATAAAATGGGAAAATTAATGATGTAATGTCTGTGAAAGTGCTTACCACAGAAATCAGTAAAAGGCCTTAATAAATGGCAGTTTTATTTAATTTTATGTCATTGTAAGGGAATGGCATATAAAAATGCATATTACTAAGAACTAAGGAGACAAAACCCATAAATTTGTGGCCTGAAGTTTTCCCTGCACTTAAGAAAACTGTTTGCCTATGCTATTTTTGCTGTGAAAATAGGGGTCACCAAATCTTTGACTATTCTAACTTCACATTTTAGTAACCAGATACTTATAAATTTGGCTAAATAATATATTTCTGTTTGGGTACTACCATTATATATACTTGCAGTATAAAAAATCTTGAAACAAAATTCCCATGAACTAGCCAGTAGGGAAATAACAGACAATCAGATATAAATGGGCTGACATGAAGAATGCACTGTTCCCAAAAGCAAAGTCAGAACTCTGGGTTCTATATAATGTCTCTTATGTTGATGGCATCTGTGCACATCTATAATATCAACCCTTGGGAAGGCCAGCTAGTCTCAAAACAAATACATTATCATTTTCTCCTATTTAAAATATGCAATTTCACTTTCAATATTATTTCTACCTTCCATCTCTGGGTAATAACATGGCTAATCTTTTTTTTTGAGGGGGGCGGTGAGGGGAAAGGCAATGAAGATTCACTTTAGAAATGTGCAAGCTAGCAGTTAAAATGTATGGTCACTCAACAATGAATCTGCAACAGCTTGAAGCCAAAACAGAAAGCCCTGACATGGAGGACTGCCTTTTGCATGAAGCTTCTAGGGTGCAGCTGGCCCAGCATCACTGCCCACCAGGGGGCTCGAAGGCTCATTCTTCCTAAGGATTCAATGGCCAGAATAGGCCACAGTGACTGTCAGTTCAGGTTACAGCAAACTGCCAGTCATTTCCTGAATCCAGCCAAAGCCTTCTTGTGCAGTGTGGTGGGTTCCTAGAACTGATTTTCGTGGCTGAGATCAGCATTAAGCAACTCAGGGGAAGCTCAAATCAGCTAGACAGGCATTTCAACCACAGCTAAATAAGCTGTCTAGTTGCAGCAAACTTGATGCCACACCCCAGTTCTCCATTTGCCCCTTTTTCCTGCCCTAAAAGCTATAACTGGCCAACCTTTGGGATTCTCACAGGTTGGGAGAGAATGCACTATTATTCTTTACCTTAAATATAGAAATATAGAAATATTAATTAAAAACATCTATTTTTGTTTTGTTTTGTTTCGAGACAGGGTTTCTCTTTATAGCCAGAGCTGTCCTGGAACTCACTCTGTAGACCAGGCCGGCCTTGAACTCAGAAATCTGCCTGCCTCTGCCTCCCAAGTACAAAAGCACCTATTATAATTTTATCATAATTACCTGCATGCAGTTAGGGGTTGGAGAGTTTAGTCTTATTTCACTCTCAGTCTCCTGGGGCAGAGTTTGATTTGCTGTCTGGACTAGAAAAGGCTGCAGTGAACTGAGGGGTACTATAATTCTGTAGGCTAGACTCAAAAGGGGATACTCGGCTGCCTTCCAGAGCTTGACACCCAGTGCCCTCCTTCTGCCAGTCAGCTCCCACCCTCACCATGGCTAAATCATTCCAAAAGAAGCTTCAGGAAGGAGAGGAGAAACAGCATCACGGACTGCAGTTGGCTCATGTCAGGAAGGCAGAATATTGCATGAAGGGGAAATTGGCTTTACTAGATGGATCCAATCAGGCCTGGAAACACCTAGGGTCTGTGTTGCTGTCACACAGGAGCTGCAGGAAGGCAAGGAACACAGCGGTGAAGAGATTGAATGTATTAGCTAGACTCAAGGAACTTGAAGTTGGGACCCCAAGCAACAATATTGGCAAGAGCTCCTGTCCACTCAGGCAGCAAAGGCGGGGTGGGGGTGGGGGACTGTAGGGGGGAAAGGGGATGCAGGGCTCCTGGAAACGCCTGAACTAAAGGTGGGGGGAATGAGGCAGCTGGCATGCAGATTTAGTACTAGCTGGTTAAATGTGACCCTTTCCCCACCAAATAACCTTGCTTATACTTCATTGCCTCTGTCCTATCAATAACTCTTTAACTGCCTTGCTTGCAAAGGACAGAAGAATGAAATATTTCAGAATCTCTAAAAGCTTTGTGCTGAGGTGCATACCCTGTTCCAGTGAAAAATTCTTCCAAGTTCTATGGGAAGAGAGAACACTTCTGGAAGGAATTGGTATCTTTCCATTTATGCTTATAGAGAAATTCAAACAGCTGGGCTGAATTTATTAACAAGCCAGGCGTGGTGGCTCATGACTACTCCAGCATTTGAGGGGCAGAAGCCAGGTTTGAGGATAGCTTGTGCTACACAGTGAGTCTCGAGGACAGCCTGGCGAGACTGTCTCAACCAACCAAACTGAAACAATGTAATAGTACATCTATTTGGAGATGACAATATACCACTTAATCCCAGAGACTGTGCTTTCCTGTCAGTACTTCTACAGATTATTTTCAACTAAATTAGGTGAAGCTTCTGAACAACCTCAAACTAGTTCCTCCAAATACCTTTCTCAAGGGACCCATGGGGAGAAAAACCAGCGATAGGCAGAAGATGCACCTACACAGGCATTATTCATTTCCTGAGCTGGCCCACTTCCTTCTTCAACATTTCCTTCTCTTGACCAATATGCCTTTTGAAATGAGCAGTAAATTCTTGAAGATGTATTTCTGGGCCCAGGACTTGGAAACTAGACACATTATGAGACCATGACATTTTTAACACAGTGACACAAAATTATAACTTCTAATGAAGAATCATATCAAGGCTCCCTGTATTACCTACTCAGCAAAGGAATCCAAACCCTTATGAGCCAGACACATGCTCTGAGAAAACAAATGCTATCTGAGAGAGAAAAGTTCACGTTGCCTAACTGCAACACCCTGAACATTACGGCAGCTTCCACAAAGGAGCAGAAAAATGGTTTAAATGTCCACACTATAACCAAACTGAAATGATGTTACTGAGTTTCTACACTCTAAGTATTACCTTGAATACAATTCTGAGTGTTTCACAATTGTGAAAAATGTTATCTTTTCTTAGATATGCAGTTGTGTATTGTGTTGAACAAAGTCAATACAGGAAGCTGTGAGAGAGAAACAGCTATTGTGAGTCTTCTGTGCTAATCAATATAAAAGGTAATCTAAGAGTAACATAGAATCAGTTCTTACCTGAGTATAAAACGCTTTCTTTATTAACCAGCAATGAGTGATAGCACAAAAAACGGATAATAAAGTCTCTTTAAATGTTTATTTCTGTCAGAAGAGCTGACAATTTTCTGTTGAGTTTTGGTCTATTGTTATAATAAGCATTTCCCCCTTGAAAAACCCACTCAAAACATCTCATTCCTTGAGGTAAAGGACTTTTAAAAAAAATGATTTTTTAAAGAAAAAATTATTAAGATTCCTTTAGCTTGATAAATAGAAATAATCTTTTTTTTTTTATCTTACCCTGGTGAACATATATGTATTTTATACAACAAAGTATCTCTTCAGTTATTGGCAAGCCCAGGTAAGAATGACCCACGCTCACGCCGACTCATCATAGATCACAGTGCAACAGTGCCGTGCTCATACAGACTTTGAAAGGAACAGTTATCAATACTCTTCTGGCAAAACAACCCAGGTTTTGGAATGTCAAAAGCAAAAGAAGTTTAGGCATCAAAGCAGCTCCGGGAGGGATCAGTCTGAGTCTTCGTCATCGAGGTAGTCCTCGGCATTGCTTAACGTTCGAGCCCCATCTAAAGAGAAGACAGGAAGGAAGCAAAACAAAGAAATCACAAACTGTTGAGACTTTGGTTCACCATCAGTGCTTTTGACAACTGAAAACATGATCTTCCTGACCCAGAGAATATGCTCTCCCTGTGACCCTTCTCATCACTGCTTTCCAACCTGGAAAGCTTCACTACAAGGGGCTGCCGAGTCACTTGACAGAGTGAGCTGCTTGGTGGAGGGGCCACCAGTCCGAACCGAGCACAAAGCCACCAGCCGCATGTACCATGGCATACCAGCAGCCACTCCACATGTCAGTCAGCACACAGTCTGTGCCTTCCCTGAAGGCAGGAGACAGAAAGGTAAGTAATGAGGGAGAGAGAGAGAGAGAGAACACAGACGTTTCAGTTTCATTTCAGGAAAAAGTAAATTTAAGAAGAAGCAAGAGACTGAAATTTAAAAGAAATCAATGAAATATCTAGACCCCATCAAATACTAAAGCAATCTTGCACAGGGGTCAAAAGAAAGATAGCTATCTAACTGCTCCCTCTTCAGCTGTCTGCATCAAATTCTTACAGTAACAAATTTCCTGAGAGGGAAAATGCAATTCAAAAGCAAACACTGTTAAAGAGTTCAGTTGATGCAGAGTAGCATGGCACCCAAATTAGACTCTCTCACTAGCACAACCCAGACCTCACTGGAAATATGACAAGTTCTGTCTGGGCATATATGGGAAGATGGACCTAGAGCCCTATGAAGCTAGAAAGCAAAGATCCTATTGAAGATAGCTTGTGCTGGTCAGGACCAAGCACAAGAGACAGAGAATGAGAACCTTCAGCCAGTGCCTAAAAACCTTTACACCTCAGTAGAGTCTCTCTGAAGGCACTAGTCTAGCAACAGGAAGTCAGTGGCAGAGAAAGGAAGTTAGGCCACAGCCTTCCTTCCTGATCCAACTGGACAGCAAGGACTGAGAGGTCAACCTCAAGCAAAAGCCACCCACACAGTAGCAAACATGGTTTCTACTTTCTGTCCCTCACAGTTGCTAATACAGTTTCTCCCAAGTCTGTAGCTGGACAGCACCAGCTAAGGTAAAAAACACTTTGTCATTCCCTCCAGAGCCTACATCAATAAATGAATGTCTTTAGAGAAACACCAGTCCTTCCGATGAGTATTATCCATGGTTAAAACACCAAGCTCCAGGCTGGTTTACACTGTGTGTGAACTGAAGTGAAAGGCAATACAAAGGGGCAGCAGGCTCATGGGCAGGCTTATGGTGGGACTTAGCAATGGGCAAGGAGGATAATTTGGGAGGTTCTCTTAAATCCCAAAGATAAGGAGAACACTTACTGTTTCTCAGGCTAAGGTAGGGGACTAAACTCTGGGCTTGACACAGGCCATGGCATATGGATGAATGGATAGGAGAAAGGCACAGTGATAAAGAGAGAGAAAGGTGAGGTGAATGTGACAGAGAAGGTAAGGCATACCCTCACAGGACACACACAGAGAGGGCAACAGCCAGCCTCTGAGTAGGAACACATGACTTGTGCTTTAAATCCTGTGGTGGTCTGAATGAGAATCGTATCCCCTGACCCCCATACTCCCCCAATCTCTGGCTACTATAACTGTGTGCTTGGTCCCCAGTTGATAGGCTGTTTGGAAAAAATTAGGAGATGGGTCCTTTTTGGAAGAAGTGTGTTGCTGGCTGTGGGCATTGAGGTTTCCAAAGTCTATGCTAGGCAGAGTCTGTGTCTTTGTCTGTCTATCTGTCTATTTATCTGTCTTTCCCTTTCTTCCTGCTGCCTACAGAAGAGGACTCAAAGCTCGTGGCTACATCACCAGCACCATGCTTTCCTGCCTGTGGCCATGTTCCCTGTCAAAATGATCATGATGAGCATGGATCCTTCTGAAACTGTAAGCAAACCCCCCAACTAAATGCTTTCTTTTATAACAGTTTGCCTTTTATAACATGGTCATGATGTCTCAACAGAACAACTAAGTCAACCCCTTTCTTTTAAAACAACCACCATGTATAACCTTCACTTCATTTTTTCAAATTTATTTTCCCACATCTATATTTTAATCTTGAGGAATGTCTACCTTCATTCACAATATTGTGAATAGATTCCACAGTCTTTGGTAAAGCCTGGAAAACCTTCAATTGTGGTTTATTGCTATGTTCATTAAGTCTGAAGCACAAGGCAATCATGGAGTGGTGAGCATCAACTTTAGTTGTATCTACCTTCGGCCACTCACAGAAGCTATGTCGTGATGCTGGAAAGCATACCATTATTAGCAAAGAACAAAGGAAAGGATGACATGAAAGCCCCTATCTGACTTCAGATTTGTTTGCTTGATGCTATTATTTTACTTTAGATCTGATTTAGATCAACGGTATATATTCAAAATTGAGAATTATTTATCATGCAAGGGGGAGGGAACCCTCACCTTTTTCAATAAAACCCTCCAAAGTCTTGGTCATAACCACAAAAAGGAGAGTGATTTAAGACAATACCTGTTCCCTGCTTCTTCTTCAGGAGCGATGCACAGGCAGCGTTGGTGGCCATGTCGAAGGCCAGCTTCTTCTCATTGTTTCTCAAGTCTGTCCTCGCACCTTCCCAACACAAGAAACAGAATCATGTGTGACTCTGCAGAATAGCACCCAGCAGCTGATCCTCTGTATGTAACAAGCTAATCACGTTGACAAAGCTACCAGAGAACAATTCTGGCCCAGAATGAATGTGGCTGGCATGTTTCATCAGAGAGCCTGCTGCTCCATTAAACCTGCTCTTCCCGTCCAGGCTGCAAGGGACTGCACATGGTGAACCCATTCATTTCCAGGCCCTAGGTAAATCCTAAACTGAAGGAAGCCATAGCCATAACCCCATACATTATGTGGGTTCCTTCATTTTAGGATTTACCTAAGGCCTAGAGGAGGCTTTGGGGCTTTAACCAAACACATCCTTTGACTCTCCCTCAGCTCATGAGGGCCATTAAGAAAGACTATTGGGTTGAATGACAAAGGATTAATATTTTATATCTGCAGGTGCCTTCATATGCAAATCAGCATATGACAAAACAATACAACACTCAGGCAACTCATTGTTCCCCAAATCATTGTCCCTGTAAGCCCTCTTCCATTCATTTCTCCCTTGTCTTTGTGCTAAAAATTACATCAGAATCCATAGAGATAATTGCATTGTTGAAGAACAAAAAAATACAGAAGTGTATTCCACAATGCTGTTTTACCCTCCTGAACTAAGTTCTTCCTTCAAAGGCGACCACTGTTAGAGTGAGCTTGAGGTGTTTTCTCTTATGTTGTCAATGATCTGCACACATATGAACATGTGCATAATGTCAAACTACCTGTGTCGCTCTGCAATTTCATTTTTAAATTACAAACATATTTGCATGTGTGTGGGCACTTGCATCATACTGCACACATGAAGGCCAGAGCTGGTTCTTGTCCCACCATGTGGGTCCCAGGGACTGAACTCTAGTCCTTGGGTCCTCAGGTTGGCAGCAGCACCTTTACCTGCTGTGCCACCTCACCAGCCTTATAATTTCATTTTTAACTTCACAGTATTTAAATGATGGTGCCCTGGTTCACAGGTTTACCCAAAGTTCACTAGAAGTGGTCCCAAGGGCTACTGTCAAACTGTCTGTCAGGAAGGCTCTACAATCAATGCTATCTCAATGTTTCAACAATTTATGCAGTACTATGGGTGCTTGCAACCACCTTGAAAACAAAACTTCAAGTATGATTCTGCAGCATAGAGCTTACGGCTGCCACATCACCCACACAGTCTTCAGCATGTCCTTCAGACAAAACAACAGCCCTATCGTTAAGTAATCTTTTAGACCAGGGGTTTACAGCATCCTCACACTTAAACCAAAAACAATCCTGCTCATAAATTCCACAACACTTTCCCAACTGTTCCTAAAGATAGACTCTATAACTGTGGCTAGGAGAAAGGCTCTGCAGCGTTGCCCCCTGGGCCAGCCGTCTGAGTGATACCTGGCCCGCCCTCTGTAAGAGTGGCTAATGTTTACAGCATAAGCAGGAAACTGGATGGACAGTCCCTAAGTTAGCTGTTTGCTGTGAATCGAACGTAAGCAAGAGATGGGCTCAAAGTACCCTTCATTCACACCTCAGCACTGGCTCAGTCGGGCAACAGCAGCTACAGCATTTCTCCTTGTCTATTAAGACTCCCAAGCAAGCAGGAGCTGCACCAACTTCACAGCAACCTTCTGAGGACACGGGCCCTAAAGCCCTAGAGTCCTGCAGCATGCACAAGAAGCTCTTTCTAAAAGCAATACATTTGTATGGATAATTTTAAGTTTATCAGGATCTTAACTCACAGTAAAAGGTACAATAAACGTATCACCGACTATTTCTTGTCAACTGTAATCATGCCATGCAGTTTTAATGGAAGGAGACTTGGTATTCCTACGATTTCAACTGGCCTACTTCATTAGGAGCCAGTTTTCAAGCCAAGCAAAGACCAGGAAAAGAAGCAGTGGGAGGGGAGATGGGATAGGGGGTTTCCGGAGGGGAATTGGGAAAATTGATAACATTTGAAATGTAAACAAATAAAATAACCAAAAAAAAATGTTTATAAAATTTGTTTAAAAAAGAAAAAAGAAGAAACCAAGAGGGGTCACTTATAGTTATGTAAAGTGAATAAGTAAACAAACAAAATTAAATATATAAAAAAAGAACTTTACCTTTTGCCAGTAGCAACTGGACAATGTCTGCATAACCCTTCCAGGCAGCTGCATGCAGAGCCGTGTCTCCCAGCTTGTTCTATGGTGAAAGAAAGGGAAAATCGTGTATTAAAAATACAAAACGGACTGGGTGAAGACAGTAGTATAAGATAATCCACATAACACTAAATTAGGAGAAAAGCTACACAACCACATGGAATTCCAAGGGAAAGAGGAACTCAGGCAATGAGAGGAGGAGCTGCTCTGGGAAGATGGAGGAGCAGAACTATCACAGCAGAGACAGGCTGAGGCATGGCCTCCTGCAGAGGGACACTCCAGCAATAAGCAGGAACTGAAGACCCCTAGAGGCACGGGGCATGAATGAGGCACGGGGTAAAAACAGGAGGCCAAATGGATTCATACCTCATTAGAACCCCAGGTTTTTGCCCCATCAAACAAGAGTAGAATGCTGCTAAAAAATCGCCAGGGTTCCCAAGCTCATGCACAGTGGTGTGCAAAGGTGACCAGAGCCAGTCAGATGAAAAACAGGAACAGCCAACAGGAAGATCCTTCACTCAGTACATCAGCCCACCTCCCTACCCAGACAGCAGTTACTGGGTTCACCAAAAGTGAGAGTATACTGGGTAGGCTACATCTAATCAGGCAGGCTTTTAAAATGAGGGTTAAATGGCAGAGCAAACAGCAGCTCCTCCTTGCCGTGAGAAAGATAGCAAACAGCCATTTTGTGAGCTCTGCTGGAAAGGAGAGCCTCTAAAAGCTCAGGGCATCAGTACTACAGGGACAAACAGCTCAAATCTCAGTAACTGTCATGAGCTTTGATGGGGACCTCAAGCTTCCCAAAATCCCAGTTCCCACTAAACCTGGGTTTTACAGTGTGAGATCCTGAGTCGAGACTCTTGTGATGTTATGCATAGAACTGCAACCCACCCAATACACACTGATAAACCACAGATAATTTGCTAATTATCAACTGAAAATGAATACAGAGCTCTGGGGAAATTTTAAAAAGTATCAAAATAAAGGTGAGGCTGAAGAGGTGGCACAGTGGTTAAGAGAACTCACTGGCTGCTCTTCCAAGGAACTCAGGTTCAATTCCCAGCAACAACATAGAGGCTCATAACTGTCTGCAACTCCAGTCCCTGGGGGGAATCTGATGCCCTCTTCTGGTCTCTATTGGTACTACACACATGTGGTATACAAACATGCAGGCAAAACACCCTATACACATAAAAATAATACTTTAAAAAAAACTTTTAAAAAGGGAATAATTTTTTTAAAAAGAGAAAGGTGATGAAATATCTTATTAAAAAATAAAATCTGACATTCAATCTGTAGACTCAAAAGAACAAAGAAAATGGTTAGAAACAGTAAAAGAAGTAAGAAATTCTCAGGTTAAAAGACTTTATTGTGGTTACTGGGGAAGGATGGCACTAAGGCCCTTCCTTGTGAATTCTTAGAACACCAAAGACAAAGACTCTTAATGAGAAAAAGGCAGATCACAAACAAGGCTGGAAACTGCCAGGGCTAGACGTGGTGGGAGTTTGTCTCCTAAGGCTCATGTTTTGGGAATTAGCAGAAGGGTTCTGGCTGTAGTTTGGATTTTAAGTGTCCCCAGGGTTCCCTGGCCTGCTGCTATCCAGAGGGAGTTAATGGAACCTTGGGATGACAGACAAGTGGGAAGGCCCTGGGGTATATGCTCAAAGGAGGTGGTGAGACTCTGCTCACTGAGACAGATACAGTGAGCTGACCAGCACCACCATGTGCTCACTCACCTTGGTACCAGCCCAAGAGTCATGAGGCCACTTGATCATAGAACAGCAACTCCCAAATTGGGACTGAAGTATAGCTTTTCTCTTTATAAGCTGACTAGCTCTACCATGTGTACTTGAACAGCATGTGTGAGGACTTGGCTTTAAACCCCAGTACCACAGTAACAACAACAGTAACAACAACAAAACTCCATATGCTTGTAGCATCTGAATTAAAATATTGTATAGGCACACAAGCTGTAGTGTGTGAGCAAGAAAGAGGTGGGTATGTTAATGTGCCCCCCACCCCCAAGCCGCCTCACCTGCTGGTTCAGCTCCACATTCGGCTGAGTAAACAGAACCTCCACAATGTCTGCAATTCAAACAGAAAATGGTATTTCTTAAGAAACAGTGAACGTTGTAAAAAAAAAAAAAATAGCCATCATAATGCAAAAGGCAAAGTTTGTCAGGAGAATTTCTAGAAAATTCTTATAAATTTCTCAAATTTTATCTTCTGAAAAAAAAAAAAAAAACTAAAAGGTAGCTTACAAAACAAAAATTTCAGACCCAAAGATTTATCTCAGTTAGTGGGAAAAAGTGAACAGTAGGATTTGGACTAGAATAAAATAATTGGAAAAATCCAACCTGTTATTACTGACTGCAACAGAATTGCAGGCTTCAATCAGTGTGGTATTTCAGAATTTTGCATTAAACTTAATGTGGGTCCAGAAGCATAGCTAGGGAAAGCTACAGGTACCAACTCTGGTTTCCCTCTGTGGCTTGCTACCCTGTTACTGGTGTGTTCTGTTACCTTCTGAAGCCAGAGAAAGAAAGGGAAGTCCCCAGCCTTTCAGGTCTGCACAGTGGGGCTCACCACAGTGGGGCTCACCAGTCACACCCCATGGGCACTGCTCTGCAGTTTCCAGGAACACAGCCTTTGCTGCACTGCCTTTATCATCAAAGAAGGCAGGCTCCCATAGGTGAAGGAGATTTTGAGCAGCACAGAATCATATAAGCAGTGAGATTTGGTACCTTTGTGGCCGCCATGGCAGGCCCAGTACAGAGCTGTGCTTCCAGCTTTGTCCAGGCCATTGACGCCTACTCGGTTATCCAAGCACTCCCTCAGCCAGCTCAAGTTGCCTGCAAGAATTTTACATTATAAAACAACACAAGGAAAAGGCTTTTTTTTTCCCCTCTGTTCTGCTTTTAAATCAATTTCATCCTTTGTAAGCTCCCATTTGTGATGGATTAATCAGCAAATCTTAAAACAAGTCCTGCCCACTAATGCACTTAGTATGGTGCATCTGCACCCTGGGTCATTGAGAAGCAGCAGTAACATCCATTTTTAATAGGAGTTGCCAAAGATAGATTTAAAGGTATTTCTGCTTTGGAGGGGAAAAAAAAAAAAAGATGTATTAGTCCTTTCTCTCTTTAATCCTGAAAGGCAGGGTTTAGCACAAAAACCTAACTACAAACAGAAACTTTCCCTACTCATATTTAAAGACATTTTCAGGTCTTGGAAATAAAGATATACTATCTTATACTAACTAAGCTGCTCAGAGCTACTGCTCTATTCTAAAGTATGCCCACTTATTTAAAAAATTCAGGCTAATCTCTTAAGTAGCTCCTTGACAAAGAAGAGTCTTAAATGTCAGTGTCTAAGCCCTTCCTTTCCCCTTGCACATGCAGCCATGGAACAGCTTGCTAAGGCTGCACCGGCACTTCCCACTATTCAAGGGAGGGTTTCCTAATAGAGTCACCATGGGTATTTGGGGTTAAGAGAAATTTTATGTAGTGGGGCTTACCTTGGACACTGTAGGTTGTTTAGCAACAGACTGGGTCTCTACCGGAAGAATGCCAGTACCATCCCTCCACTTGAGATAGTCAAAATGTACCCACACATTGCCACATGCTCCAGGCTTGTGGGAAGTAAGTGTTACCCACAGGAAGAAAGTCAAGACAACTCCCATCCTTGTTGGGTCAGAGCTTCCCCCAACATCAACACTCTCCTAAGTGCTATGTCCCAGGACATCGCTGCCCTCCTGCCCTCCAGGACTCAGAACATTGTATTTTAATGATCTGTTACATCTAACTGCCCTACATGACTCTGGGCTTTGAGAGTCAGATCATGACCTTCCATAAGTGCTAAAATTATAAAATTAAAAATCACTCTTTGCCTTCTAGGGTGAGGGAAGTCAGCACAGAGATTGCTTCTAGAGAAGGCAGGGACTTAGAGTGGGAAGACATATTAAGAGAACACTCTAAGAAAAAAGAAATGCTCTGGATCTTAATCCGGATGTTGGAGCTCTGGTTATCTATGTACCTATCAAAATTTATCACACCATATAATTAAAACCCAAGCATTTTGCTATAATACCAACCTGTCAGGCAAGATGTACCTAGTTGGCATGACTGTTATAGGGACAATCAATTTCTTTGATTGTATTTGAGGCCTGATAAAAAGGAGGGAACTCATGCATGGGAAATCACACTATAAACCTTGTCAACCTTGTCACAGGCCATAGGGGGTAGCTTACAACTATTGTTTTGTTTAAATGGTCATGTTCAACTGCCTTCTAAATATGTACGTTTACCCTTGTAGATTAGTGCCGCTCTGAGCCTTGGTTGGAGAAGCTTCTTTTTTGCAATGGGCAGCAGTTAACACAGAGACTCAACCAGACAATGTGTTGAGAGAAAGTGAATGTTGAGCACTCAGCACCAAGCAGGCTATCCAGATCACCCTCTCCATCCTCGGCACAGGAAACATTGCACAGTAAAGAGACAGAATGTTACGAGCCAGAAAACAGAGAGAGTGCTGCAAATCCTGTCTTCTGGACATGATATGGCTACTGTTGCTGTAGACTCCCTGCAGCTCTGGTTAAATGCACATGAGATCAAATCAGTCAGAATTCCTACTTGGATGGGAAGAGGTTCCTAAGCACCGCTCCTGGTTGAGGAGCCACTGAAGTTGACAGCTGAAGAAGAAAGTAGTCATTTCTCTTGAAGGTGTGACCACTGGTAGGTCTCTTGGCCATGTATACAAGGACAATAACTGGATTTAGGGGTTGCTAATTTTAAAAAGAGAGCATGCAGTTGGGAGAGGAGCACGTTATGGGGAAGGGAGAGATGGAGCTGGAGGAGTGATCAAAAATACTTGTTTAATGTATGCGACTTTCAAAGAATAAGAAAGAAACATTTTAATATATTATATCCTCTATCAAAAAAGAAAAAGAGAATCAGACCTACCTCGTTTTGCAGCCTCATGCAATGGATTGTCAATGGATTCTGCCTGCTCAGCCACTAGATTGAAAACAAAGATATAAGCCCACCATTGGTGTTGCTCAGTGATTCACAGGAGTTGGCTATGCCCACGGGCACCCAGCTTCATGGCCAGGGCCTCAGATACAACAGCTTAATTATTTACGTAATGTGGATTAAAAGTAACAGAAAGAACTGATAGTACTTCCTTTAAGAGAGGCTGGATTCTGTGTTAAATGAAACCAAGCCAAACAATAAGGCAGTAACACAGCAATTAACTGCAAGCATAAACAACAGCAAGCATAGCAGGTAACGGAAACAAAACTCAAACAGATCCCTTGAACCAAACACCAAGCTTACTCAGGTGTTTTACACAAACAGTCATAAAAGGTATAAACATCTGATACTCAGTTTCACATTCTGGGAAACACCAGATTCCCTTCTGTTGGGGCAAGCAGCAAGGGCCGACAGCAACTCAGCACTGCTTGTATTCACAAGGGACAGCTACTGTCTATCTGCTTTCAGAAGGTTCCACTGTTGCCTTAGAATGAGTAGGAGCACCCAGAGGAAGCCTGCTGCTCCAGGCCCAAGCCTGTTGATCTAAGAGGGCTGGGATCAGACATTCTTTATAACTATTCTCTACCCTCAGTATCTACAGCCAAGGCTGGAAGTATAGTTCAGTGGAAAGATATGTGTAGATTTCAGAGAAACAGAACCACATGAAGCCCAGAGTGCACAGGGCTCCTGAGCTAGGACCTTGCCATAGCCTCCGTGTCTCTGAAGGACATTCTCTAACATCTGTCAAGTCATTTGTCAGTCTAAGGAGTAAGCCTAAGAGGTTCTGACAGTGATCTAAATTCAGCACTCCCACTATTACAGATGGAGAATCAAATCCCACAGGCATCATTCAGGTGTGTCTATACCCTAACCTGTTATTAATCGGAAAAAAAAGACTAACATCTGGGATTCTTGTTTACCAACCCTGTGCCATCTTTCAACCAGAAATATTAACAATTTTTAAAAAGAGGCCACATCTTAATAAGGACAAAGGGCTGTAATAACTGTAATAAGCATTCCTTGAGTATACAGGCCACATGTGAGTTTCCAAAGTAGGACTTCTTCAGTACAAACTAGAAGATCTGGAATTTAAGAACATTACAAAAAAAAAAAAAAAGTATTAGCAGAATAAGTCTATCCATAGTGTTTCTCTGGAAACTGTAGGTTTGTCACGTTGCAATGAATTGTCATAAGCAGTGAGTTAGGCCTGTGCACACAGGTGTGCATGGCCATCCTATGAACAGGAAGTTCACAGTGCAGCTGGCCACTTACCATAGTTGCTTGGGATCAGTCCTGTTCTGCCTTTGCATGTCCCTTTCCACCAGCTGGTATCACTCTGCCAAGAGAACAAGGGAGTCAGCAGGTAATGTCCTGCTTCTCCTCACTGATCAGCATCCTGAAATCCTCGCCATCTGCACCCATTCCCCTTATCATGAATATAAGCACACAAGCATCCCCAATTCACACAGATACACATCACAGAGTTTCAGTGAGGCAAACCAGAGCATGTGGGACAAGGAGGGAACGCATTAGTGTAGATTATAACTATAGAAATTAAATGCCTAGATATTCATTCAAATACTCTGATATATTTTTATGTTTTGCCACATCTTCTGAAGTTTTTTCTTGTCTTATTTTCACTTTTGGATAACTTTTTGTTATAGAAAAGTTCACACCTATGCAGAAGCAGAAAAAACAATGTGATGAGCCATTTGCTAAGTGTGTGACTTGTTCCTTGTGACCAATACCATCCATCATTCATCTGCCTTCCCTTCTGGGTTACTGGGATTAGTGTTAGGTAGTATAATCTTTACTCTGAAAAATCAGAATATGCATCTGAAAAATAAATTATTTCTCAGTCAACTGTGATACCATTATCACGGTTTCAAACTTTTCCCAAATAATTCCTTAATATCATCAAATATCTAAGTTAAAACTCAGAATTCCTTATGGTCCAAGTTTGAGATTTCTATTAAGTACCATATAGTTACCATATAGTACAACTAGTTCCCTCTTACACAGCCTTTAACACAGGTTCCTCCTCCATTCTTTTCTTCATTGGTGTGTGTGTGTGTGTGTGTGTGTGTGTGTATGTCTAGAAACAGTCTGGATCCTGCCTGCCACATACCTATGCTAGCATTAAACATGCCCCTTTGTTCCATGCATTGCCCATGAGTTGCTACTGAGTTCTAAAAGCAAAGGCAGACTGAGCCTCACTTTTAGAGGAAGGCTGCCACATGAGCCTCGTTGATGTCCTTCATAAGGAAACGCATAAGGAAAGGGTTCCTCTGTAGCGTCAGTCAATAATATGGGATGCAAAATGGGGACATTTCCCATTAAATAAATAGCATATCTCTTTAAAGAGTAATTTTTCTTACAAACTCTCAGGTCATTCAAGGTAAAGTTCAGGAAAAAGGACAGAGGAAGTACTGACTCCTTTCCTTACCCGTTGTCAGAATAAATACCCTAACTCCGTAATGGTCTCTCACAGTATCAGAGATCTGTTTCGAGGTAACATTAGGAAACCATAAATTTAAAACAGAGTTTCAATCCTTGAGAGATGCTGCCCTTAACTGATGCTCAAATTGCCCCATCTCTGGGCAGTGTATATTGGTTTCCTCATCATGCCAGCATGGCGGCCCTTGCAGGCTTTTGAAGCCGCCTTCTATCGTAGTCACAAGATGTTCAGTTCATTTAATGCCCTATGGCTGGTATCCATTTCTCAAAGAGGTCTTGTTCCTTTCAGTGAGAGTAACATATTATTACTGGATTATCCCTTTTCTAAGGTCCCCTTCAAAGATAAAATGTGATGTTCTCCCAATTCAAATGAAGGACTCCCATGTTTCTCCTTCATGTTACTGACTGACATCTGCAAACCCTCCTCCTCCCATGCTGAGAGCCCACAATGGACATCAGGGACCTAGAGACTCAGTTGTCCTCAACTGCCAGACTCAGTAGCCTGAGAGCAGATGTCTGTCAAGATGGGTCATCCATCCATCCATCCATCCATCCATCCGTCTGTCCGTCCGTCCATCCATCCATCCATCCATCCATACGTCTGTTTTATTTGATATAGTCACTAGGGATGTTTAGTCAAACTGCCAAGTCTTACTGAGAATACTTCCTTTCTGTCTGCCTAGGCTAGTAAAGTCATCTGATTCATTCTGTTCTTAATTTCTAGGGGCTGCTTTTTATTAATTTTATAGCCTCATAAAAATTTCTATGATTCCAAAGTCAAATCTTCAAAACAAATTATAATTTTAGAAATCTATTTTCCCTTCCTTCATATAAATAAAACTGATGTTTAAGTATATTTTAGTGTTATCATTATTTTCAAAGTAAGAAAATAGAGGCATATTTACAGTCTCTAACCCTTCCTTACGTAGCTAAGACATAATATATGCATTTTATCTTGCTTTATTCCATTTGAATTACATTAGAAGATAATTTGAAAGATATCCTTATTCCTTTGTATGGCTGTAGAGTTCCATCTGTGGCCATAACAAAACTTATTCAACTATTTCCTATTGGTGAATAAGACGACAATTTTCAATGACATGTTACCGTAAATGTGTCAAAAAGCAAGACTTTACATATATATTTCTATGTAAGTATATCCCTAAAATAATCCACAATATTATGGCTACATAAAACAGTCTAGCACTATGCTAATATATCTACAGAATGCAGTCGTAGTACAGAATATCAGCTAGCCTTACCATGTCAGTGATGTAGATAATATCTCCTTCTTCGAAATATAATTCATCTGGCTAGAAGAAAAAAAATTGACTTCATGAGATTTTTCCTATCTTAGAATATAGTTATTTCTTTCATTTTGTAATTTTAAATCCTAAAATATTCTTATACACAATATTACTTATATATTAACATTAGTAAATAAAGCATATAATAAAATATTATAATAAATTAATATTTGAATTCTAAAGTAGGATTTGTCCTGTGCTGAATGCTATCAAAGAATTATGTGTGTGTGTCACAAATATGCGATTCTAATACCTTTTATAGTCCCATATTACAAAGGATCTTCACATCATAGAATACAGGTAAAACTTTCCCTCTTAATTATGGTAGATGATATATATTTTTGTATGTATATAAATAAATGTCTAAAATTAAAACCATGAAAACTATTAAGACTTTTATTTGCTGATTTTCAGAAACCTATTCCATGGTCTTCACGCTCCAGAGAATGAGTACTCCTTATATATGAGTACTTACATGTAACTCAGCCTTGACAGTCTCAAGAGCTAGAGTACAAGAAGAGTAACTGCCCATCCAGAAAGGCTAGCAACGCCAGGGCCTAGTCTCACATCCAGTGCCTCACCCTGGCCTGACCCAGCAAGTGTCCTGCAGACTCTCTTAAGACAGCCAATAGTTTACACATCTTGTTAACTGCCAGTACATAACACCATGAGTTTTTGAGTAAATAGGAAGTATAATGCCCAGTGAAAGAAAATCTCAGCTATGGTCACAGGTACTTACAAAATAGGTAGGCTAAAACCTACCAAGCACAGACACAGGATGAGATAATGATTGCACATAAATTGTGCAGAAAAAAATTCCAAATGTGCTGTCATTACCCAGTACATTTTTACAATACTAATAGAAAAAATATCTAGAAAAAAAGACGTGTTACATCTGTCTATTCTACACATGTAATTAAAAATGATACTGGAAAAGCAAATTATTTCATCAATTCATTTCCCCAAGTGTTTGCCTCCTCTCCGGAGCAGACTGGGATGAGTATATATGATTCTGTCCTAGTGCTGAATTTCATTTCAAAATTATTTATATTATAGCTGCTGTTTTCCCCTGAATACAAACAAAGACTGTTATCAACTGCACCATGCTTAAAGCAACCACAATATGAAGTCAGATGAGCGATGCACTTGGGCATAAGAACTAGTGAACGGTGACTTATGATCCCCCAAAACGGATGACTTCCTTTAACGGCAACTTCCTAAAGCATTTATAACCTTTACTCTTCGATTTACAGTCTGGATTCACAGCAGAAGCTATACAAAAACTAGTTAAGCCCACTGGACCCGAGGAAGTGCACTGTAACTTCATTTCAAATAATATTCCGGGGGGAGAGAAATAAAAGACCTCTGAGATCTTTCTCTAACCATTGTTTTGAAGATGGATGGCCAATATTACTTTCAATATACTGCAGTCATAGAAAGTGATTAGAGAAACAATTTCCGTTAAGACTAGCTGCAAACAGGAGCCTCTTGGAGACACTTAAGAGAGTCCTACATTCATCACCATAGCCTGGCAGCTGAACACAGTGACCATCTCAGAGCATTAAGCTGACATTTTATCACTACTTGACTGTATCTCCTTAGAAAGTGCCAAGGCATGGGAAGGAAGAAGAAACTTAGAAGGGGTATGGGGGCAGCCACAGAAGTGACTGTACTTCCTGCAGTTCTACAGGGGTCGGATGTGCCCTTTTCACATTAGAGATGTCCCGAAACCATTCCTATTCTGTACCTGTGCACTTACAGCTCACAATGAGCCCTCTACAGTCAGTGCTTTCAGAGAAGCCAAGGAGTTAACCTCTTCCTGTCCCTTTAGTTTCCTTCAAAAGTCAGGTCTCCCTAACTTTCCATCACGATCACTCACTCATGACCCAAACAAAAATACATGAAACAAATCCCTGCCACATAAACAGCCTAAAACACACACCAAGTATACATGTATATATATATGCACACATATCAAAATTCTGATCACTCCTCTGTATGAACTGAGTAATGAGTGAGGAATGAGACCCGGCCACTCTTTGGGCACAGTGTTTTACTCTGGGGTGAGGAAATGCTTTGGAATCTGGAAAAAAAAAAAAAGTAGTTGTTCACCATGGCAACTGTAAAAATCCCACTCAATTGCTTACTTTAAAATGGTTAATTCTATATGGTTTGAGTTTTACTCCAATTTTTAGAACAATTATAGTCAAAACTCTCAGCATCTTTTAGGTAATTCTTGTATTTTGTGGCTTGGTAAAGGGTACCCTGTGGAAAAAGCTGAGTCATCTGAAGACTTCACAGTGCTGACTCGGCTCTAAATGAACAGCAGCTATTCTACAGGGATGACTGCACCCCCCACCACTTCAACACCAGCAGCCCCCCTCCCATACCCCTCCGGCCTCCATCAGATATGTTGTTCAAATAAGGCAAGCAACCAGCAGCCAATCAGAGAAAGTGTCTGGCCATTTTATTAGATTTTATAGTATATTCTCCTTTAATAGCTCTCAAGTGCAAAGCTACCTACCTACACAGTTTCTTCCAAAAGGACAAGATAAAGGCATGAGCTTTCCTAATATGGCTCAGGAGTGGTTTATGAAATTCTTGACCCTGCTGAGGTCAGTATAGTCAATAAAGTCTGGCTTGAAATTCAGACTTTACCTAAAAGAATCACATTTTCCATTAAGAACCCACAAATGAATGATGAAAACTGTTCAGTAAGGATCTACTTTCACATTCCTGGCATTGTATTCACGGAACAGGAGTGGGAAAGCAGTGACCCAAAGCTGCCCGGAGCATGTCATTCCATCAGCTTGTTCTCTAGTGTTTAACCACAAGCCCTCATCTCTCCTTGAAGAACCATAAGGTATTAGAACAGCGTGAGCTGGGCTCGGTGACTCAGGACTCAGTAAGCTAAGCCACAAGGACTGCTCTGAGCTGAGGGTCAGGCTGGGCTGCAAAGAAAGACGCTGTCTTTAGTAATGCAAAAGCCAAAAGAAACTAGGAAGGACTGCTGCTACATACTGAGGGCAAATGCACATTAGTACCAAGGGCAAATGCACATCAGCCCCAAGGGCTAATGTACATCAGCACCAAGGGCAAATGCACATCAGCTCCAAGGGCAAATGCACATCAGTACCAAGGGCAAATGCACATCAGTATCAAGGGCAAATGCACATCAGTATCAAGGGCAAATGCACATCAGCTCCAAGGGCAAATGCACATCAGTACCAAGGGCAAATGCACATCAGTATCAAGGGCAAATGCACATCAGTACCAAGGGCAAATGTAGGGCAAATGTACATTAGTACCGAGGGCAAATGCATATAAAACTTTTTAGATTTAGTAACCTAAAGATACAAAAATTAATCAAAAAAATAAACATCCCGTGAAATGTCTTCATTTAATAATTTATAATATTTATTCATATGCCAGGCACTGGTCTGTGCCTTTGCAAATACTAGTTTAATCTTCTCTAACAATAAATACTAAGGAGTGAGGCCATTTCTTATTGCTCTGCTAAAGATGAGATTGTCACGTGGCATGTGACATTCAGACGATGGAGCCACATTTCCTAACGACAGCTTGTGTTTTCTCTCACAGAAACATCACACCTTGCCATTACTGGTCATCACAATATCATGATCTAGTTCAATGATAGAGGCTTTAGAAAATATCCCTCATCCTGCCTTCTCAATAATACACGACAGCAATACAGAAAACAGTCCCTTTCCCATGCAAAGTATGCTTGGCTTCTCACTTGGCAGCACTGGGTCATGAGTACCTGTTTAGCAAACAGGCACAGACAGGCTAGAGATAACAGTGAGGAGCACGGCCGGGCTCCTGCCTCAGCTTCTGGATCCCCACTCTACACCACACTCCCACATCATCACCTGGAGCAGCCCAGGGAGCCTTGTAGGCCCCAAGCAGGTTCATCTGGTTTTCCTTCAGAAAGCAGCACCCCTCATGCACATTGTTCCTCCCTGTCAACATGCTTTCACACTGGTCCACCAAGTCCAGGCAGGTCTCTGTGTGACACTTCATCCAAATGGGGGTTGGGGGAGTTAGAATGAAGGAGGGCTGGTAATGACAGAAATGCCTTTCCTTGAAGCAAGATAAGCAGGAGCCACAACTGCCTTGCTCTGTCTAGCCAATGCGTTATCAAACCTAGGGCTGGACATCACTCTCACTGTCTCCTGAGGTAGTAACAGTTGAGCAGGACCATAGCTTTCTAGGATGCTGTATATACAAGTAAAAGGCTCGCAGCTTCCAGCTCAGCCTTTAATATTTCCAGGCTACAATACTTTGAGGTATAACCACAATGTGCTATACACTCGGCATACTATGCATGTGATGAGCGCCACACTTGGTGTGTGAGCATACAGTGTAGGACTGTGACCCCAGTGTACTGAGCAATGTGCTCAGAATGCTGAGCTTGTGGTGCCCTGTGTACTTGGTGTGCTATGCACTCAGCTGTATACTCAGTGTACTCTGTAGTGTAGCTACGCCCATGGTATGCTAAGTAGGCAGTGTGCTGTGCATGCAGTATACACAATGTGTGGTGTGCTGTGCATGCAGTATACACAATGTGTGGTGTGCTGTGCATGCAGTAAATACAATGTGTGGTGTGCTGACCATGCATTGTGTCGTGTGCCACACGGTGTGCTATGTGCCATGCTGTGGTGTCCCTATGTCATGGGGTGTGTGCCTTGTGCATGACTTGCTGAGTGCTCAGTATGTTATGTGCCCCTACAAAGATGAGCAATGCCTGTCACAGGGAACAAACTATTCTCCAGCATTGTCCAAGAGACCGGTACATGTACTCACAAAATTAAATGGATATCTAGGAAACTGTTCAATATTTATCAAAAGGTAAAGGACGGTCCCTGTGAGTTGGTAACCCCCTGCTCACTAAACAAGATACTTCAGCATCTAGACTGACTGAAGGGAGAGCATGGGGAGGGGGGCTTACAGGATTGAGAATGGCCATTATTGATCCTCAGGACCAGCATATCAAAAACTACACTCACAGTTTAAAAATGGGATATTTTTAAGTTACTGAATGAATTAAACATGTGTTTTCTCCTGTATATTCAATAATGACTAAGGCTTTAAAAAATAGCATGGAGAAACTCTCTCCGTATGTCAACCAAGGAAAAATAATTGTTAAATGTCTATCAGTACAGCAACCAGCACTCCTCATCCACAGTGACTACTCCAGCTGCTGGTGCCTTTACATTATCATAGGTCTCACCAAATCCAATAGAAACAACAGAGACAAGGAAGAGTCACGAGTCACTTCAGTCCCTCCCCTGGGGACCTTAGGTCTCATTCTAGAGTAGAAGTGTGGCCTCAAGCTTGTAAGGTCTAGCAGGGACAGATGATGCTGTGGCTCTTCTCCATAATTATCCTCCTTGAGTGGTTGTCATGGTTTGTATATGCTCGGCCCAGGGAGTGGCACTATTAGGAGGTGTGGACTTGGAGTAGGTGTGTCACTGTGAGTGTGGGCTTTAAGACCCTCATTCTAGCTGCCTGGAAGTCAGTCTTCTAGCAGCCTTCAGATGAAGATGTAGAGCTCTCAGCCCCTCCTGTACCATTTCTGCCTGGATGCTGCCATGTTCCCACCTTGATGACAATGAACTGGACCTCTGAACCTGTAAGCCAACCCCAATTAAATGTTGTCCTTTATAAGACTTGTATTGGTCATAGTGTCTGTTCACAGCAGCAAAACCCTAACTAAGACAGTGGTCCTGATCCCATCAGAGACTGGCCCTGTAAGCAAAGTTAAGGATGACTCTGTGCTCAGGCTACTCTACCTGCCTTAGCTCTTTGTGGAATCTGGGGCCCTGGCTTCCAGGATTATGAGGAATTATATGTCTGTGACTAAGGTTTCAGGTTGGTGATGCTGCAGCAGCATGCCCCTCCATAAACACTCTATCCATGGCCCACCCTCAACCACACCTCCTGTAGTGAGAGCAACAGCCCCCTGTGCCCCAGAAGCCTGCTCACTCTGAAGTCTCTGGAGAGCTCATCTGGAGATTATGCAAGACTTGGACTGGCTACTAACATCTCTGCCACTGGCTAATGATCACCAGGTGATGAACCTCAAGTAGGAATCGTCTGCCAGGATTGTAAGGAGGGCTGCAGTGTGGAGCAGTGAGCAGTATTCCCATTTCTAGTGAGGAACCGGGTATCCAGGTTTAGGAGACGGCAGAATGTGAACTCCTGGCAGGCTCCGACCTGGTGGCAGTGAATCAGTACTCAGAGTGGGCGGAGACACACACAAAAATGTGACCACAGGGATGGGTGTTATAGGGAAACAAAGAGTGTGCTATGGTTTCCTTCTTGTGCCTGTGACTAAAACAATATGCAGCTTAGGGAGGAAAGGGCCAATGTGGCTTATGTTTCCATCACTGAGGGACATCAGGACATGAGCCCAAGCAGGAACCCTGAGAAATGAGGGAGGAATGGTGCTTGCTGACTCACTCACGCTTAGCTAGCTTTCCTGCATGTCCTGTAGCTGCACTGTCCTCAAGGCCTCATCCAGTGTGAGGAGCTCACTGAACCATGGGGGATGGGTGGACACCAGGACCACAGCAATGGAAAATGCCGACAGAAGAGATATGAAAGAACTACTCTAGGAGGTTGGCAGAAGGTGTGAGGTAGAGGGTGTCAGCATTCCTTCTAGGCTCAGTCCCACAGTTACCTGGCAACAGTTAGGTATGCCTGACTCACTATAAAAGGAGCTGCTTGCCCCTCCTCACTCTCTTACTCTTACCCTCTTACTCTCTCCCCTCTCTGTTCCTTCTCTCCCCATTCCTCCCCATCCCCCTCTCTTCTCTGCCTTTCTTTGGCTCTACTCCTTCCTCAACTCCCCTCTCCATGCCCTAAATAAACTTTATTCCAAACTATCTTTTGTATCCCTGGTACCTCAGGGGGAAGGGATGTCTCGGCATGGGCCAGCAGAGGCACCCACTTCCACCTCACCATGCCATACCTCTACCAAACATATCCTGGTTCTTTCTTTCCTTTTTATAAAACACAACAGAGGGCCAAAGTTGGTGTGTGACCCACATGAAGGCTAAGACTGGATCTCTAAAGTTTATAGATATTTCTGCATGCAGGCCACTGGGTAACTTGGAAACATGTCTCCATAAAAAAGGAGTGAAGCAACGTGAGGGTGTCTATGACCTTTCAACTTTAGTCCATGCAAATCAACCTACGGTTTAGTTCTGCTCACTGAGGAGAGCAGTGGGAAGGGACTGAACATCCATCCTGAGCGTTACTTACAGCATAGCAGAAAGTGCAGACTACTTGGGCCAAAACAAGTGTCTGACTAAAGTCATTTTACATTGCTGTGTCAACTTTACAGTTTAAATCACAATACTTACAGTTCTGGGTTCAAATGTATATAAAGCTCGGAAGACTTTAACTTGCCCTAAAAGAAGAAAAAAAAAATCTGATAAATTCTTTTGTAGCTTTACTCTAAGTTGTTACTAATTTTTTCCTGCTAGAATTCCCAAATTAAAAGTCTATTTGGGAATGTAACTTTAGAGGAAGTATCTTTCCACCTATTGGATGCATCTTCAAAATTTTTGTTAAATGAATGTTAGCACATGTGTCAGATCGATGGCTTTGTTTGTCAGGAGGTAAGGATTTGTACTGCATTTCTTCCCTGAGTATATACAGTCATTCTAATAGTAACATCAAACTTAAAAATAACGAGTTAGGGGTTGAAGGGCCTAGAGAGACGGCTCACTAGTTAAGACCACTTGAATCTATATCAGAACACCCAATACAGATCCTATTCAGGCAACTCACAACTGCAGTTACAGAGGATCAGACACCCTCTTCTGTTTCAGAAACCTGCATACATGCAGCCTACATAGACACATGAATAATAAAATTAATTATTAAAGGTAATTAGCGAGGCAAAGTATGGTAATATACCACTGTAATCTCAGCACTCAAGAGGCAGAGCCAGACAGATCTCTATAGTTTCAGGTCAGCCTGGTCTACATAGCAAGTTCCAGGTCACCCAGGACTACATAAAAAGACTCTTGCTTAAAAAAATAAAAAAAAATAAAAAATAAAAAAATCAATTAATCAAGTTGGACATCTAGACAAAAATTATAAAGAACAATCTAAATGGTTTAAAATTTTTTAAATCAATATATTAGGACCTTACATTTTCCAAAAGAACAGAAAAAAATGGAGGAAAAGAGAAGAACCCCATAAGGCAGTGTCACCCTCCATCCCACATGCTCCACAGCCTTTCCCTGGCACTCCTCTCATGTGCATTGGCTCAGTACCTCAGAAGGAAAGGGCCTGAACTTTAAATCTCCCAGCAGTTACTCTGTACACAGTATGAACTGAGTTCACAAAATTAATACAAATTAGGCAAGATAATGTCTACAGCAAACAAGGGGTGTGTTTTACAAAATAAATAGATTAAGAGAGAGATCAAAATAGAAGGACTATCTACTTAAAGACTAATAACAGTTTAGTCCATGTTCGGGAAGATCCTTTATAGATGATATTCAAACCAAGTGTCATTCAAATCTGGCCTCCAAGGCAGATAAAGAAGCTTGCTTCAGAATAGATGTTTTCACCTTACACGTTCTCTGTTGCTATTTGAACATATTTTATAATACAACAACATAAAGCAATATATATATATATACAATTTGTAACTACATGCATGCTTACTGGGATTAAAAAACCTTTGTTTGATACAATGTGGCATAATGAGGATATATGTTTCATTAATGGACTTCCAAGTGCACAGCACAGAGATCAGCACATAATAGGCTCTGAGCAAGCCCTGCTGAAGAATGAAGAATGGGTGGGGAAATAAAAACTCAGAAGCCTGTGCTCCAAGCAGCCTACCAATCACTAGTGTAAGAACACCACTATCCAGTGTAACTCCACATAACTACAGAGAAGTTGTTTGTGCTAGTCACATGTAGATACAGTGTGACCATGGGACTGATTATTTAATTATTGATTACTTGAGAGTTTCAAATAACATACCCCATCACACTCTCTTTCCAATCCTCCCACCTTGTGTCTGCCCCCCCAAATTTTTGACCTTCCCCATCCAAAAAAAAAGTCCAACTTGTGCTGTCCATATACTCACTGGGGCATGGTCAAACTCCCCAGTGGCCAGCCCCTTAAAGAAAACTGAGTCCTTTTCCATCCCCACTGCTACCAGAAGCTATCTACTGTGGAGAGCTACACTTCAGCACCCTTAAAACAATTTTCAAGACTTCCCTTCAACAGCTTTCTATACAGGCTATTACTTTTTTCAATGGGTGAGAGGACAGTGGTTGTCACAGAACCCTTCTATGTTTCTCTTTCTCAACTGTGAGACACTAGTCATTGATACAAAAGAAGCAAGAGAAGCTTCCTTGCCCTTTACAGTCAGCAAGAGCACAGATCATGGACTTCTACAGGGTTTCCAGCTATAGCACGGACCAGAACATTCAACTGGTCTCCAATGTCAGCATGTGCCATGGACCTCAGCATGGTCTCTGGTGGCAATACCAACTGCAGACATCAACACCGACTTCAGACACCATCATAACCCCCAAAAGGACCACAGGCAACAGACATCAACATGGCTTCTGGAGCAACACAAGCTAGACACCAGTATGATTCCCAGTGGCAGCTCAGCCCATGGACATCAACATTGCTTCAGGCGGCAGCATAGACCACAGACATCCACATGGCCTTTGGTGGTAACAAGGACCACAGACATCAATATGGCCTCTAGTGGAAGAACAGGTCCAGCCTCCAGCCATAGGCTGGACCATGGACCTCAACAGGGCCTATGGCTGCAGCACCGACAACATACACCATCATAGTCCTCCGTGGCAGAACAGGACATAAACTTCAACATGGCCTCTGACGGTAACATGACCCACAGTAAACCACCGCACATGGCTAGTGACCAGTATATTGAAGAATAAAAGTCTAGAGTAAATGGGAATGAGTGTAACATCTATTAGGAGAGAACTATATTAAGTCAACCCTGATTTGTCAGCATGATAGAATCACTGAAAAGGAATGCTAACAGTTAGGAAATCAGTCTACATGCCCATCAAGTGGCGAAATGATGAAGAAAACATCAGGGCTAGAGACATGGCTCAGTCAGCAGTGTTCCTGCCACACAAACATGAGAATCTAGGTTAATTCCTAGTACTCATGTAAAAGAGCTAGGTGTGGTGGCTTGTTTCTACAACCTCAGTAGAGTACCAGAGAGGAAGAAAAGCAGATTCCTGGAGCTAACTAACCAGCCAGTCTAGCCAAAGCAAGAAGTTCAAAGTTCAGTGAGAGACCCTGTCTCAAAATATTAAGTAGAGAGGAACTGAGGAACACACCCAATGTTGACCCCTGGCCTTCACATACACACATGTGCACACACCTGCATGCACAGGTTCACACCCATACACTGAACAACTGCGCCAGTTATGGGGCCCTTCACATTCTAATCTACATTGTTGTTTACATTCACTGCACTGAATGTATATACCATTTTGTTGTTGTTGTTGTTGTTTCGAGACAAACCACCAATTTGTATAATTCAAGTTCTTTCCATTTAGCACACCCTCACAAAAATGGGAGGAGGGGGTATGGGATAAGGGGTTTTGGGGGAGAATGGGAGAGGAGATAACATTGAAAGGTAAATACGTATAATATCAAATAATAAAAAAAAACACAGGTAAAGGGTCTAAAAAAAAGAGAGAGGCAGAGAGTTTACTTATTTTAAATTATTTTCAAAAAGTTTCTAGGAGTTGCTAATTGGCTAAGATCCTATTTTAAGCTCTCCACAAAAGAATTTAAGTCTCTGTTCAATATTCTCAAAAGAGATGTAAATCCTAATTTTCCTCAACAATTAATTGACAAAAGAGAGGTAATCTCACAAAAAGTAGAAGAAGCTATTACTAATCGATATATTATATAGTCTGATTAGTTGTCGGTGGTGATATAACAGTCCTTTGACAAAAGATTATTAATATAGATTTATATATCCTTAAATAGGGTTTTCATGACTCTCTGAGTGTGGAAGGAGCGACTGTTGGTGCTTCTGCCCTGATTTTACAAGAACTCTGAAAAATTGGCTTTAAAAACAAAAGAGGGGGAACGGTACCCCCCCCAGAAGGAGTCCCCCTGAAATAATCTCCATCATGCCTTGTTTACTTTTATCTCTCTAAAGCTGAAAGCTCATGGCAAATCTGCTGCTGACTGCCTCTGGCAGCACCGAGACCAACAAAACTGCCACAGATATGGGGAAGGACCCTCTTACCCTTAAAGGGAAAGGCCCAGACCCAATTCCTTTATGAGGCCAAGGATTGATATGCCTGTCTGATACCACAGAAGGCACAGCTAACTGGCTACCAAAAAGATTAATGAAATAAATAGATACCCCCACAAAGCCAGGCCCAACCATAAATAAGATGAATAACAATTTACATCCAGGGAAGAGAAATCTCCCTGAGAATTCCCTTCTTTTTCCTTTCCAGGTAAAGATAAATCACCCGTGATGTCTGCTGTTAGAAGTTCTAATCCAGATGCTGGCCTCCGAACTTATACTACTCAGACCTTTGAAGGGCCACTGACAAGAATATCAAACAGCTAGAGATTGACATCACTAATCTGAAGAAATCCCTTGTTTCACTGTCTGAAGAGACCTCCTAAAATTGCAAAGAACCTTAATGGACTTGATTTACTCTATTACAATAGAAAAGGCTGTGTACAGCTCTTGTCTGTGTACAACCCTTAAAGAAGAATGTTGCCTTTACATAGACAAGACAAGGAGGGTTAAAGAGAGCATGAAATAGGTCAGTGAAGGCCCCTAGAAAAATCAGAGAGAGAAAGAGACAGATGAAGGCTGGTGCAAGAATTGGTTTTCAGCCTCTCCAAGGTTGTCAACCCTACTTCCTCCCATCTTGGGACCATTATTTGGGTTCTTTTTGCTTATTTCTGCTGGTCCCTGGCCCTCAAATAGGCAGACTAACTCTGTGATACAACAGATAAATAATTTGGTAGCAAAACCCTCTCAGATACATTATCATAAGTTAGCTATGGAGGACCACGAGACTCAAAATGAGGTTGTTACTTTATACAGGGTGTTTCCAAAGCCCATCTCCACCCAACTTAAAAGGGGGGACTTCTGCCCCTAGACCAAGCAGAGAGGGGCCACCCAGAACCCCCTCTGACAGGCGATCTGAATTCTTGCTTAGGCTGTGAGGCTAAGCACTGCAAGGGAATATAAATAAAAGATAAAAATATCTATCTAGGTTCTCTGAGGGACAAGCCTGACTGCACAGGGGTTGATGTCAAATGTATCCCCTCTCCAGGAAAAAGACATTGGGATGGGTATGGCCCTCATGCCTCACTGGACAACGACAGGGGAACCAGAGCCATTACAAGGTCCCCTTCAATTACTGGAGGTCAGGCCTCTATCCCCGCCTTCGCAAGATTAGAACTGCCACAGCCCTTCTATACTTAGAGAAGGGAGGAGATGTCAGGGGCAGCCCTGCTTACACACTGAAGGCCTAAAATCAGCTATAGGTCTAAAATCAGCAATAGGCCTGTCATACATGTATACTAACACCAAGTCTTGGGTCTCAGTTGAAAAACATTGAAACAGATGGCTATAAGCTAATGTAAACAGGCAGCTTTTGTGGAAATTTACAAGCCTGAGTAGTCATAGACCTTGTAAATAGGTAGCCTTGGCAGACAATACCAACTTAGATAAGGACAATCAAGTCATAGGCAGAGTCATAGTGACTTGTCCCCTGAACCTTCACCCAGCCGATACTCGGTACTGAAAGATATCTGTATTCCTCCTGAACACCCACACTCCAGTGTCATTCCCTTCCCCACATTCTGCCTTTCTGTGTTTATAACCCCTGTGTGAATGAATTACGATTTGAGAAAAAATAAATTATTTAAAAAAAAATCTTTCCATTTTGATGCAAAATACTAAAGGACAACTAGCCAAATACACAAAGCAGCATTCCATCTGTAAACAGAAGACAGTTCGTCACAGGACCCTACTTACTGCTTATCTATCCTTTTCACTCCATGTTCTAAAAGCTCAGGGCTGGAATTCTCAAAATTGAATGAACTAGAAATGAAAGAATTTAACAGAAACATCTAAAGGCTAAGGAATCACAAAACCAGGAGATTTCTATTGCAGGGCAATGGGCCTGAATATTCTGTTAATACATGTTAATACTAACATGCATCCTCTTGACATACTTAGTTCACTTTGGACAGTGTTCTGTAGACTTCAGGCTTACAGCAGTGTCTCAAAGATGAAACCAAAGCTCTGTTTCCTGCTGACGTCCTGACAGACACCTAACAACAGGGATCATAACAACAGATCAAGAACACATGGTGACTAAGAATGCTGAACATTTCTTTAGGTGCTTCTCAGCCATTTGAGTTTCCTCAGTTGAAAATTCTTTGTTAAGCTCTATACCCCATTTTTTAATAGGGTTATTTGGTTGTCTGGAGTCTAATTTCTTGAGTTCTTTGTAAATATTGGATATTAGCCCCCTATCAGATGTAAGATTGGTAAAGATCTTTTCTCAATTTGTTGGTTGCCGTTTTGTCCTATTGACAGTGTCCTTTGCCTTACAGAAACTTTGCAATTTTATTAAGTCCCATTTGTTAATTCTTGATCTTAGAGCATAAGTCATTGATGTTCTGTTCTCACACCAGTCAGAATGGCTAAGATTAAAAACTCAAGTGATAGTAGATGCTGGCGAGGGTGTGGAGAAAGAGGAACACTCCTCCATTGTTGGTGGGACTGCAAGATGATGCAACCACTTTGGAAATCAGTATGGTGGTTCCTCAGAAAATTAGACATAGGATTACCTGAGGACCCAACTAAACCACTCCTGGGCATATACCTAGAAGATGCTCCAACATAAAACAAGGACATATGCTCCACTATGTTCATAGCAGCCTTATTTATAATAGCCAGGAGCTGGAAAGAACCCAGATGTCCTTCAACTGAGGAATGGATACTAAAAATGTGATACATTTACACAATGGAGTATTACTCAGCTATTAAAAACAATGAATTCGAGAAATTCTTAGGTAAATGGATGGAACTAGAGAATATCATCCTGAGTGAGGTAAGCCAATCACAAAAGAACAAACATGGTATTCACTCACTGATTATTGGATATTTGCCCAGAACCTTAAAATACCCAATATTCAACTCACAGACCACACGAAGCTCAAGAAGAAGGAAGACCAAGTGGGGGTGCTTCGGTCCTTCCTAGAAGGAGTAACAAAATACTCAAGGGAGCAAATATGGAGACAAAGTGAGGGACAGAAACTCAAGGAGCGGCCATCTGGAGACCATTCCACCTGGGTATCCATCCCATGTGCAGTCACCAAAGGTAGATGCTGATGTGGAAATCAGGAAGTGCATGCTGACAAGAGCTTGATACAGATGTCTCCTCAGAGGTATGCAAGAGTCAGACATATTCAGAGGCAGATGCTCACAGCTAATCACTGAACTGATCATGGGGTTCCCAATGGAGGAGTTAGAGTGAAGACTGTTGGAGCTGAAAGAGTTTGTGGCCCCATGAGGAGAGCAACAATACCAACCAACCAGAGCTCCCAGGGTCTAAACCACCAGCCTGGGAACACTTAGGGAGGGATCCATGGCTCCACCTGTATATGTGAGGATGGCCTTGTTGGGCATAGGTGGGAGAAGAGATCCTTGGTCTCATGAAGGCTGGACGCCCCAGTGGGTGGGAATGGGGTAAGGGGATAACATATGAAATGTATATAAAACATCCAATAAAAAAAAAAACACACAGTGATCAATTCCAAGTTTACTTAAGGAAGACAGACTCAATATGTCAAAGAGCTGTGCTCTTGAACATGCAACACAGCTTTCTAAGGCTCTCTGTTAATTCTCTCAGCCACGTATGGTTACATACAACAAACACGTATGGTTACATACAACAGAGAGACCCGGACGCTAAGAGACTGGAAATGGTCTGAAATTGTGATCCGTAAAAATGAAGAAAGGCCCCCAGAAAGGTCCAACATAACCTTTGTCTTAAATGTGGGTTGAGTCAGGGATTCGGATGGCTCTGCAGGAAGATCCAGACAGAACTGCTCTCTGAATTCAGCAGTTCTCCTCCTCCTCCTCCTTCTCCTCCTCACCACCACCACCGCTGGCCAGGGCCACTGTTTCTGAGGTCTCATTTTCCAGTCTTGCCCTTCCCTTTTCTCACTAACTCCCTTCTCCCCTAGAAAGGAGGGAACTACCATCAACAGCCAAATGTTTTCTTTTCCTCTGGAGGAAGGCTGGCCCTAGACTTCAAAACATGAAGGTCAAGGTCATAGAAAGGTGAAAGTAGAGGGAGGGGATCTGGTCTTTCTTAGGCAGGGAAAGGAAGTGTAGGCTTTTTCCAATGTTTGTGTTTGCACCTCTGGAACCCTGAAACAACACTTAGATGACTCGGGACCTATAAAAGTGAGCAAAAAAAAAATGTCAAATCTATCTTGTTTATTGTTAATGAAGGGCTGGCAGAGCTTCGCATACCTGTATCTAACTGGCATATACACATACAAAAAAAAAAACAGTGAAAACAGAATCACCCTATAAAATCAATGCCTCAACTAGACACTGGAGGCAAATAAATAAAAAGCCATGTGCCAGGTGTCCATTACTTCTTTTGTAGTTGTTGACTAGTGAGTGTCTTAGTTAGGGTTTCTATTAGTGGGATAAACCATGATGACCATAATAAGCAACTTGGAGGCACTGGTTTCTTTTTGTTATACTTCCACATCGCAGTCCTTCACTAAAGGCAGTCAGGGCTGAACTCAAGCAGGGCAGGAATACGGCAAGGGCTGATACAGAGGTTATAGAAGAATGCTGCTTACTGGCTTCTCTCCACCTCTTGCTCTACCATTCTTATAGCTCCCAGGACCACCAGCCCAGGGGAGGCACCACCTATAGTAAGCTAACTAGACCCTTCCACATCAATCATCACTTAAGAAAATGTACCACAGGCTTGCCCACAGGCCACTCTGGTGGGTGAAATGTTCCCATTGATGGTCCCACTTTCCATATGACTCTGGCTTGTGTCAAGTTGACATAAAATTGGTGAGAATAGCTAGTGAGGCCCCTTAGACTCTCAAATATTGCCATTGCCAGTGCTCTAGGTTATCATCCAGAATTTGGAGGTGAGACCTTATTACTAAACACGCCACATGCTTAAGTTATAGATCATTGCAAAATCAGTCTAGTGTTGACCTGGAAGATCAGTGCTGGAAGGTGCTATCCCAGCTACTAGGCAGGAAAACTAGTCCAAACATGTCCAACTATGAATCCTGCAAGCAACAACAATTGACTGGCCTAGAAAGACATGGTCAGAAAATCCAATACTATTAGCAATAAAAAGAAATCAACAAGTCATGAAAAATGGAGATGACTTTAATGCATATTACTTAGTAAAAGTAATCAATCTGAGAAAGCTACATATTTTAATAGTTCCAACTATGTTTCTGTTTGTGTGTGTGTGTTTGTGTGTGTGTGTGTGTGTGTGTGTATGCGTTCATGCGTGTATGTCTCTCTCTGAAAGGGGAAAACTATAGAGACAGCACAAAGATCAAAGGGAAGAAAAGGGGGAGCAAAAATAACTTTTTAGGGCAGTGAAATAACTGTGCTGTACTGTAATGGTGGATACACTGCACTATAAATTTGTCTGTAGAAGATAACGATGTGTCAGTTTTGGTGGGTGTATTAGTTGGGGTTCTTTAAATTAACAGGACCAAAAGAATGAATACATATATTAAAAGGGGATTTATTAGACTGTCTTATAGGATATGGTCTGGATAGTCCAGCATACCAGAAAAACAAAACCAACCAACCAAACAAACAAACAAACAAAGAAAAAAAACAATGATCCAGTATCACATTCTGGAATAGGTTCCAGAAACTTACATTACCATCAAGGACTTGAAACATACAGCATTAGTCGTTCCCACCAAATCTCTATATTTGGCCTATAGAGAAGATAGACAGATGGATCATGAAATGTGACAGCTGATCAGCAAAAACTTAAGTCAAGTAGTAATTCTTAATTGCAGCTGCTATTCCAGACATAATCTCCTTACTTAAATAGATTAACACATTTCCTGATGCTTGGTATGCAGGTATTTATTGAGCAAATACTTTTTTTTTTTTTTTTAGATATCTGTCTATAAGGACCACAAGAAGTATTTGCTTTTTTATGACAAGGCCAGCAATATGCCTTCACTATTCTACTTCAAGGGTATATCAACTCTCCAGCCCTGTGTTCTAACTTAGTTTAAAGGGATCTTGATCTTTGTCTCTTCCACAAAATATCACACTGGTCCACTATATTGGTAACATTATGCTGATGGAACCACGTGAGCAGGAGGCAACACACCTTGGATTTACTTGTTGGTAACATATATGTGCATCAGAGGATAGGAAATAATACAACCAAAGTTTAATAGTGTTCTACATTAGTAAAATTTCTAGCCAGTGGTATGGGGTACGCAGAGATAGCCTTTCTAAAGTTAAGGATAAGTTGTTGTACCCAACCTTCCCACTACCAAGAAAGAAGCAGAATGCTTAGTGGGCATATTATGATTTTGGAGGCAACACACTCCTCACTTGGGTTTGTATCTCTGGCTCATATACCAAGTCACTCAGAACCTGGAATAGGAGAAAGCTCTTCAATAGGGTCCGGCTGCTGTACCACTTGGACCATATGACTGAGCAGAGCTGATAGTACTTGAGGTGCCAGTGGCAGACAGGGATGATATCTGTAGTCTTAAGCTGGCCTCTATGGATAAATCATAGCAGACACTCAGGGGATTTTGAAGCAAGGATCTGTCTGCTGACTTGTCTCCCTTTGAAAGACAGATCTTAACCTGCTACTGAACAGTTAGGAGAAACGTAATGGGAGGAGGGGATGTAAATCAATCTCAATCTCAATATCTCTCTCTCTCTCTCTCTCTCTCTCTCTCTCTCTCTCTCTCTCTCT
>NW_021604643.1:1945342-1987018 GCF_004785775.1 Grammomys surdaster | reverse complement strand
GCCGGCCACCACCACCACCCCATCCCCCACCCCCCCACCCCCGGCAAAAAAACAAAACAAAAACAAAAAACCTTTCATGTTCAAAAAACCTACAATGACAAACAGCAAGTAGGGCAAAATTTATAGTTAGAGGAAAAGAACAAGAGGAAGCTTAAGGTTAGAGTCTTGAAGCTGTGCTTGTTAAGAGATTAGAGAGAATAAGCAGAGCCCTGCCCTGCATTGGAACAAAAGGAGGATGTCCTCAGGGCAAGATCCTGCTTGCTAGGTTTCCAAACTATAGAAGAGAGCTAAAGGCCTCTTCTTCTCATAGGAAGCAACTAAACACTCTACTGCTAATGTGATCCAGGGTCCATCCCAAGCAGGCAGCGGAACTTGGCAGTGTAGTCCACGACCACATGATACTGCTGGCTTTAGAGGCCTAACACTTTCGAGAATGAAGAGGAATTGGAGTTTTCCTCCATGATTTCAAAGAGCTCCTGAGACTTGTCAGTAGATAACAAGAGAGTGCTGCGTGCAGGCCCTGAGAGAGCAAGAGGCTGTGAAAAGCCATTGTTGTAAAGCTCTGAAGTGGAGCCTGATTTGCAGAGGAGAACCCTAGATGCTAGAGATCCCAGAGCCACGAGATCCCATCTGCCAAGTACAGTTATAAAGGGAGTGGACCCAGCATGTTGCAGGCAGCAAAGCTAGAGGGGTAGAGCCTCTGAGTCCTTTGAAGTTAAAGTAGCAAACGCTGGACATAGGGCTGCAGGATTTGCTCTTTGCCCTGCTGGGTTCTGGTCTTACTCTGGTTCAGTATTTCCTCACTATACCCCATTCCTCCCTTCTGGAACGGCAATGTATATTCTGTGTGTTATTACTCATGGGAAGTGTGTAATTTGCCTTTTAATTTTATAGGAGGTTATAGATAAGAGTTTGCCTCGGGAGAGATTTGATATTGAAAGTATGAAAAACTACAGAGACTTACTTTTCAAGTTGGACTAAATGCATTTTGCATTATGGTGTGACCATAAGCATATGGGATTCAGGGAGTTGAGAGTGGTGGTTTGAGTGAGAATGGCCCCATAGTCTCAGGCACTCAACTTCTTGGTAACTAGTTGGTAGAGGTATTTCAGTAACTTTAAGCAGCGATATCTTGCTGGAAGAAGTACATCACTGGGGATAGGCACTGAGGTTACTCCTTGCTACTTCCAGTTTGCTCCCTACTTCACTACGCTGTAATTACGGATGTGAGCTCTCAGCTCCCTGTTCCAGCAGCCATGCTTGCTGCTGACTGCCCACATGCTTTCCCGGCACGATGGACTCTTATTCTCCATAAGCCCAAATAAGCCGTCCTTCTGTAGGCTGCCTTGGTCATAGTATTTTGTCACCATAACAGAAAATACAGTGCAGGACACTGCTAACAACAGTTCAGAGGCTATGCATAGGGGCTGGCAAGGGGCAGACAGGAAATCTTTGTGCCTTCCACTCAATCTTGCTGGGAATTTAAGACTCCTTTAAAAGCAAGATGGGTTACAGAACACTTAGTTTTGAATGTTCAGATTTGAGGAGTTTGACCACTAAAACTGTCAAACACAAAACAATTAAAACAAAACAAATAACCAAGCATTTTGATTAAGGGATGCCCAACCAGTAATTTTTAAAATGTTAATTAAAGCAAAGAATCACCTAAATTCTCAAATAGCTAGCAGGAATTAGCCACAGAAACTGTTCAGCAATAGCATTAATCTATTTTCTACGTCTTAACATACCATCAGGATTTTAAACCTCTGTTCTAGAACCCCAATTAATCCATTTAAGAAAAAAACAAAATTAGAAAACCCTTTCTTGCACAGCCAAAACAAGCTGTCCTTGCTGTCTCACTATTCCCAGAACAGACGAGTCTCTCTCAGCATTTTAAGCCACTGGTCAGAAACTATTAGAAGACTTCAGGACTAACTGAGCAGCTTTCATGTTTTAAATAAGGCCCTGAAAGATGGCACAGGCCTGTTCCTTCAGGGTGCTAAGGTAAGATGATTCAGGGCACCCTGGGCTACACAGAGAGACTGCCTCAAGAATTAACAAAAGATTACCTAGATCAGAAAAGATGAGAGCACGCTATACTTCGCTGAAATAACGATGATTTTGTGAAATGTTTGCTTCACTGGGGATGGACGAATGCCTGAGTACATATTTTAGACTCTATCAAATACAGATTTTGGCATACTAGTAGCAAGCAAGCAATTGTTAAAAATTAATATCTGGCAAGAATAAATGTCATCTACACCGAATGAAACACTGTAATATACTAAAAAATAGGAAACTATTCCAAAAGTTAAATTATGATAATGAACTTAGACAATCTAGCAGATCCCCTTTTGGTTGATATATAATATGTACATGTGTGTATATGGGTGTGTACAATGTGAGCGTGTGCATGTGTTCTGAAAGCAGGCATGCTCAGAGAACCAGACCAGACCTTCCAGGAAGGGTCTCCTGTATGTACTCCTACGTACTCTAGGCTTGCTGGCCTGAGAGCTTCTGAGAGTTCTGTCTCTACCTTCTACCTCCCTGTAGGAGGGTGGATGCCACATGTGGAGCTGTTACCTGGGTTCTTGGAACTTAAACTCAGCTTCTCATTCTTGAATGCCAAATACTTTACACACTGAGTCGTATGCCAGCCTTACACCAATTTTCAGAGCTTCATATAATAGAAGAGAAATCACAATTCCTCCATACCATGAGTCTAGCCCAAAAGAACTTTTGTAAAACTAAGCCCATTGTCTATCATACCAGCTCTGCTGGCACAGCTACTACCCATGACAGGGCTCCCGGTGTGCCAGTAACCCTTGGTACCTATGTAGAAGAAGCTGAGGGCAGTATGTACCTTCTCATCTCCTGAACTTAACTAGAGGATGATGATGAAGATGATGATGGTGATGATGATCCCACAAGGAACATATGGTTTCTATGAGATTATTAGCAATCATGCTATCGCAACAATAATTCTCAATCTCAACTCTTCAAATGATTTGTGGGCTTAAAATTGATTGCTTCACAATCATTGTTAGTTAGTACAACATTAAGATAATAGTAAATCCAAACAGCATGTCTCATTTGATTACTGGTGTGGGTACCAAAATTAGGTGTGACGATTTCCTCTGCCATCTACAGTGCCAGCATAAGCAGGTATCTTGGTATGTGGGTCATGTCATCTGGTCATCTGGCCAAAACTGAGAGGCAGGTTGTCTTAGTTAGGGTTTCCACTGCTGTAAAGAGACACCATGACTAAGGCAACTCTTATAAAGGACAACACTTAATTGGGGCTGGGTTACAGGTTTACTGGTTCAGTCCATTATCATCAAGGCGGGAAGCATGGCAGTATCCAGGCAGCCATGGTGCTAGAGAATGAGCTAAGAGTTCTACACCTTGTTCTGAAGGCAGCCAGAGACTACTTCCAGGCAGCTAGAAGGAGGTCTCAAAGCCCACCCCCACAGTGACACACTTCCTCCAACAAGGCCACACCTCCTAATAGTGCTACTCCCTGGGCCAAGTATATTCAAACCACCACACAGGTTCTGAAAGAAGCATAAGGCGAAGATGAGCTTCTTATACTCCTATGCTACTGACTGTGTGGGATGAGTAGAAGTGTATGTATATCTGTATGTTTTTATGTTTAGAAGCTACGATAAAACTCAAAAAGCCCCACTCCAGGCTATCTGCTAAAAAAAAAAAAAAAAAAGAAAAAAAAAAGCCTCTATAAGGAATACAAAATATTTCCCCATCTTTTTAATTTTAAGGTTCAGCTATGCATTTAAGATTCAGCTATGCATTAAAAACACAACATTCTCCCTCTCCCTCAAAAGCAAATAGTATAACCAATTTTAGAATTTTTAAAAGAAAGTCATTTGACCAAAAATAAATTATAGAATATATGAACTTAATATATACATTTATTTTTCACATTTACCTAAGATAATGAAAGCAATATTAATGTTATATTATACTTTTCAGGTACAATAACAAGTGTCACTACCTTAGAATATTCTTGGGGCAAATGAAAGCATTAATGTTTCTTCCAGGCACGTGTATTATATCATCCAGGATGGTTATTTTTGTTGTTTTTAGTTTTCGATCTAGTTTTCTGCCTGCATGTGGGTATGTGTAGGTAGGTGTAGGGACCCTAAGGAGCCAAAAGAGGCCATCAGATCCCCTGGGGCTAGAGTTACAGTCACAAGCTGTTGCTTCTTATGTGCTAGGAGCTGAACCTGGATCCTCTGCAAGAGCAGCAGGCAGTCTTAACTGCTGAGCCATCTCTACAGCCCTGAAACAGGATGTTTTCTGCTCCGAAATGAAACAGAGGAGTCTAAGGGACAGTGTCCAAGAACCAAAACCATCTTTCCGCTCCTGAGGTGAAAGGAAACAGCTGTGCTCTGTGGACTCCTACGCCCATAACTGAGAGATTATCTCAGAACACATTTGTTGGTCTGGATTTCTATGTGTATCATTCCGCAAAAGCCCACTGCTTCAAAAATAAAGAGAGACTGTACTCTTTGGAAAGAAAGTCAGTGTGCCTGAGGCCCAGCAATGCCCAAGAGCTGTGAATGTGAGGACTAATGTAGCTGAATACATTTCTTACATTTCTTTCCACAGACTCATCTTCTTGGATTGAAGCAAATCAATCCTTATATTTAATAGAAAAGGTTGTGAACACTGTTTTTATTCCTCTTATTCCAACACTACCTCTTCTCTGCTACCTCCCTCTCCAACCCAAAGACGATTCGGGGAAGGCAGAAGAGTGTGCAACGTGTCCTGATTTTAGCCATAGGAATGGCGGGCTCCTTACAAACAGTAGCCAGTGTTTTCCTGACAAGAGGGTTCTGTTTATTAACAGAGTGCCTTTCTAGTCCTTTTTTTTTTTTCATTTGCTTCTACTCTGCAGTGCCTTTCAGCAACCTTAGCTACTTTCACTTCTTGAAAGATCATGCATGCTGGCTCCTTTTAGTTCTTCCATGTACAACATAAATATCTTAAAGACCAGAGTCAAACCTCCAAAGGACAAGTTCTTTGCCAACTACGCCCTGGGTAACTAAAATGAGAGAAAGAAAGAAGACAGTTGCTAAACACTCCTCAATAGTTTTGAGGAGACTGGCGAAAAGTGGAAGAAAATTATCTCAGTTTAGAGACTACATGGACCATCTACTTCGAAAGGCAGAAGCCCGGTCATTGAAAACGCAGCAATGCCTAGCTGTTTTTCCATGATCCATGACCTAAGAATAAGCTTTATAGTTTCAAATAGTAGTTCCCAGTGCATGAAAATGACCTGAACTCAAATGCAGTGTCCAGAAGTGAAGATTTATCATGTATCACAACACGGCTGTTCATTTGCATATTTTCTGCCTCCCTCTCTCACTATATGCAGAATCACTACAGACTTCATGTAGCTCACCAAACCTGAAATAGTCAGTATCTGCTCCTGTACAGAAATCCCCTATCTCATGGCTCCTTCTGAAAGTAATAAGTCAGACAAAGGCACATTATGGCAGAGCAAGGAGAGCTGCAGCCCACGTGCCCTACAAGGACCCGAAATGAGGCTGGACTCAGCTTTCTCCTATGAGACCATTAGCTGAGCAAATGACTCTACATATCCAAGACCTGAGAGAGGAAATTCCCCAACACTTAAACCATTCATTAAAATGAAATGACCCTTCTAAATTCACATTTTCAAGACATATACTTACCATGGGCCAGGCACCATGCAAAGCACTAAGTTGCAGTGATTCGCTGAATCCTTGAAACAAGCCAAATATTTTATTACCCGTATTTATAACTGAGGAAGCTGCAGCTATGGATGGGAAGTCCCTTGTCTGGGAACAGAGAACCAGGAAGAAGATTCCCTAAGGACATGGGTTCATGAGGCTTAGACCAGACCACTGAGGTCATAATGAAAAACCCAGGCTCTCAGCACTGGACGCTCCTCAGAGAACCCAGCTTTTAACACAGGTTCCTGAGAGTGAAAATATTAATATACAAAAAGTAGCAAGTACTGCTTCTGATACATATGTGTCTGGGTTAGTCATCACTGTGTGCATTTGTACATTATTTAGGGCTTAATGCATCTATCTTTGTTGTCACTGACAAAACACTATTATCAAATTCCTAGTTTTGTAGAGTAGGGAATGCATCACATACAAAATTCTAGCAAAAATCTCAATGCTTTTATTATGGGAACCGAACATATATTAGATCCCTTGGCTGCTGGAGAATTTAACAAGTTTAAAATTTACACTTTTAAAACATATTTAGGGACATGAAAATAGAATTAGTCACAGCTAAAACATTCAATAGTGTACATGTATACAATTCTAGAATATAGGTTATCTTTAAAGTTTTATCATCATCTTTAAAAACTGGTTTTGAGCTAGGCCTGGTGGCACCAGTCCATAACCCCAGGTCCTTGGAAGGTTCAAGCAGGATGATCACAAATTTACAGCCACCAAGCAGCAGAGCGAGTATTCCAGGCCAGGACAACTGAGCCGGAGCTTGTGGAAAAGTAGAAAAGGCTGGGACATGGCTCAGTGGTAGGGCACTATTTCCTATATGCAAATCTCTAGGATCAGTAATGTTTAAAATATACAGCTTTGGGGGGGGGGGACAAACTTATATTTTGCTATTATGTAAGAGACTGGCTGTGATGTGCATGCAACCAGCTATGTAAAGCAAGGTATGCATACAGAGAAACTCCAGGAAAACACAAAACGCTATTTCCCTGGGTAGCAGAGTGACAAGTCATGTTTATTTCCTTTATGTTATGAACTGTTGATAGTGTATAGGAATTACAAGAAAATATGTTCTTTATTAACTTCCTATTGCAGGACAACTTGGAAGACATGTATTTATCAGTGTTTACTAACAGGGGTCCCTTTGTTCCCCTTTTCTCCCTGAAGTAGCCATGAAAAGAAATGGCAGACAGTTAAACACCTACAAGTGCAAAAATATTCACAAAATGATATGGTAATACTGAAATCAGCAGGTGACAGGAGGTAACACCACTTCTGATGTAAAATAATAATATAAGGTACCTATGCAAAGAGAGGATAGGGAAAGGAAGTCCCACAACAAAGACCAGAGTGAGTCTGCAGGAGCTGGAGGGCAGGAAGGACATTCTGAGGTTGTCCAGCATATCACTGCACCTGAGACAAGAGGGTGGACAAAAGGGAGAGAGATCAGGCTTAGGGCATGAACCTGTGCTAGGGCTTTCTCAAGACCAAGGGGGAAGGGGGAGAGGGGGTCACACTTTATTCTTAAGCTGTTTTCAGTATTATTTCCAGTGGCTGAGAACTCAGGATAAATTCCACATTATCTGACTAGAAGCCAAGCATAACCAACTCTCCTAGAAAGGCAGTTGCTAAAGCATTTACTTACATGTGTCTAGGCCTATATGTGCACTCTCTCAAGTGCTTTAAAAAGACCCACAGTTCACAGGATACACACACACACATGCACACACGCTTGTGAAAAAACAACAACAAAAAACCCTTCAGATTTAAATATCTAGAATACTAACATTAATGAAATGCTCTTAGACTTAGCCCCCAGAGGTACATACTAGCAAGACAATGCAATGGTGGAAATGTGTTCGGCATGTCTGAATCCTACAGATGTCTTCAGTACATATGAACTCTTCAAACCTGGCACAGAAACAAAGATTTACGGTGTGCGGGAAAGAATCACCAAAGGCCAAAACAACCTCACCTCAGCCAAGCGCTCAAGCTGCCAGACAGTGTATGATACCAGAGTGGCCAAATTTGTAGCCGAAAGCTAATACTGAAATTCTGGTTTAATGCAGCAAAATCTGGGTGTGTGCGAAATATAAAAATCACAAGAAAAGAGTGGGGGGGGGGAAATCAACAAGGGGTACCTTTGAAAATTGAGCCCTTCCTCTTCCAAAAACAAAAAGATTCAATATTTTTCTCTACAGTACATCCAAGAGACCTCAAAGATGATGTCTCAGAGAGTCAGGCTTGATGGTGAAGTCTTAAAACACTTAGGAGGCTGAGATAGGAGGATTACAAATTCAAGGCCAAGCTAGGCCAGTCTGAGCAACTTAGTGAGGACTCTGTCCCCCCCCCCCAAAAAAAAAAATTAAAAAAATTTTAAAAAAATGACTGAGCTATAGCTGAAGGGTAGTGTGGTGTGAGGCCCCGGTTTAATCCCCAGTTGGAGGTGAGAGATGAGGGGAGGGGTGCTTAAAAAAGGGAAATGAGTTCAGAGGAGCTATCTGTAAGAAATCAACACGGTGACCACAAGTGGTACTCACTGCAACACCGGGTGTCGGCTGGAGACTCCCCCCTGACGATCCTCTCTCACGAACAGCAGTACCGCTTCAGAGACTGTACACGACATATCTGTCATGGGAGGGGCAGGGACAGACAGTGTCCCCGGATATGTGGCACAGTGTGTTTCTATTGCCATCCCCTTCAAGGCCTGTTCTGGAGTCTCCATCTCCTTAACCATGGCCACTTAGCAGCAGACACGAAGGTGGTCAGACCTGGTCCTCAAAGCCAAGACTCTTTATGGAAAGGAGGATGGAATCTGGAGGTCTGGAAAGCCCCAGCAAGTCTAAGAGGCTCCCACAGGGCCAGAGGTGACCTTTACTAGGTGAAGCATCATGGCATTCCCCCAAACCACCTCAGATTTAGGAAGAAGGAAGGGTCCAAAGGGAGCCGAGGTCTCTAGAACTTCCTCAGAGAACAGGAGCAGATAAACTAAAAGATGTGGTTTTCTGGGGCTACCATCAGAAACCCCCTTTTCTCTCACAGCCTGACTAAGGAGGTAGCAACTTCTGAAGGTCATAAACATTATCTCACTTCTAGGACAATATAAAAGTCCTGTTCACCTCTGAGGCCATACTAGGCTCACTGATTGCTTTACAATGTCATTTGCATTGATGGGTACCCAGAACCTCATTTGCATGTTTATGAGTGTGGTGGCATGGGTGAGAGGAGGCAGTGGAACCAGCCCTTAAACTCTGGAGATACCCTGATTCCCTCCCAAGCCCAGATCCTGTGGCATCATTTGCTGTGTCAGATGAGAATGGAGAGGCTGGGACAGAAGAAAAAGCCTGCACCCTCAGGGCTGTGGCCTGACCCATATATCATACCATGTAACATACCCACATAACCATAAATTCACTCTCTACATTCACCGTCCACATACATACGTAGCTCACCATCTTTCACCATCTGTCCCAACAAATTAATATTTAAAGTATTATAATCTCCTATAAATAGAATTTTTTTTGAATCCTAAGGTCACAATAAAATTTGTTCCTATCACTATAATTATAAATTCCTAAGCTAATCCTTTTAACTCCAGATATAAACGTTGTTTAGTAGTTGGGGGAGGGAGGGCAAGAAAAAAAGAGGCTTTCAGTTTCTTAGTGGAATGCAAACCAGCACATTGGTGCAGAGTAACATGCGAACAGTCATTCTCTTAGGGGAAGACTTCTCAACCCTCTGGTTAAAGAGCAGCAGTGAAAACCCTCCTGCCTAGAATCCGAACATGAGAGTGTTCCTAGAAAGCAAAGTCTGACCCTGAACCCAAGTGTTTAAGACTGTCACATTTATAAGAGTCAGAAAGACAAGATGAAGTGCCCCAGAAAGGTGAGCACTAAAGGATATTTTACACAGAGAATGAATTTCTAAGAACTACAAGTCATACTCCCAGAGCTCACATCCACAGAGCTAACATTTTCTAAACATAAACTCTATATGGGTTGATAGCTTCTGGGAGAGAGTCAGTGATTTTTTAAGGGTATGCTCCCTGCTAAGTTGACCCTGCTCCAGAGCCATGAGTATATAGGCAGCATAAATTGGATTCAGTGGGTTATTAAAAAGTCGGGGGAGGAGAGGGGAGGGACAGAAAGTTGGGAGGGAGTAGGGAGGTAGAAGTTAGATCTAAAATGAGCTGGAAGAAGACTTGAAATATGATCAAAATACTGTAAACATTTCTCAAATCATAAAAATATTAGCTTAGTAAGTAAATAAGCCACAAAGAAACCCTGTCTTGGCAGCCATGCACGCATGGTCACATTTTACAATGGTCTCACTCGATTCCGTGCCTATGGTGGCCCTGAAGCATCCTGCCAGGCTCCCAGTGTTCTTTCTCCAGGTAACTGCAAACACGACACTAGTCTGCATGGGCAGAGACAGTGAAATGAGGATCTGATGTGCTCATCAACGCACTGTACCCCACCCTAGCGTTCATGCCCTCCTCTCCTCTCTCTCAGGATCACTCATGGAAATATGACCTAGAGTATTCCATCTCTCTATGACTGTGGAGCCACAGGAGACTAAGCTAGGAGCAGGCAGGAAATAACTAAAAGCTCCAAGTATGAGAAGCTGTGTGGATGGGATTATTCAGAAATATAAAAATTAAGCAAAAGGTCACTGTGAGGTGAATCTCCTGAATCCTGTCATTACAGAGTCATTCACTGTTCAGGGAGTTCCTTTCTGGAAGGTTGTTTCTTACTTACTGTATATATATACCTTTTGGTTGTTTTGAGACTCATGTAGTCCAGGCTGGCCCCACACTTGCTATGTAGGTGAATCTGGCCTTGAGTGGCAGTCCCTCCTTCCTCCACCTCCCAAGTGCTGGGATTACAGGCTACACCATCATGCCTGATGTATATGATACTGGGGATCGAACTCAAGTCTTTGCGCACACTCAGCAAGCACTTTACTGAGCTACATCCCAGGCTTCTATTTTGAGTATCTTGGAGATGGGAACCACAACAGAGCAATAATCGGGTTAACACTGAGGGTGCTTTTAATCAGATGAGAAGCAGTGAATTCAACCTCAGAGCCCATGGACAAAGAAAAAAGGAACCCAAGTTCTAACAGTTATGAATGAGGAAGACTGGGATGGTCCTAAAACACTGTGGTAAGGCTCCTAGGCCTGTGGCCCTGGTGCTTAAGATGTCACTATCATGCTCAAACAAGCTGGCCATGCCATTAGGGTCTGCCTAAGATGTGGGAGCATCGGGCATCTAGATGCCAGTCAAACGGGAGTACCAGAACAGGTGTCCTGACATCAGAGAGCCTAGCCCAACCAGGAACTTGAGCTTGTTACAGAAAACAGAGCTCATAAAGAGCAATATCAAGTCCCAGGAACCAAAGGTCCCCAAAGAACTGCAGGGCCGCACATTCATGTACAGACCTGGCCCTCCAGGAGGGGAAGGAAGGTATTCAGCAAGAACCAGAACCCTCACGGGAGGGGATGAGTTCTCAATAAGAGGATGGTAGCACTTGCCACAGCAGCAGCTCCTACCAGAATGCAGCTTATGTTAGCAGATCCTGGGAGGCAGCTCCATAGGTGATTTGATCTATAACCTGAATGCAGACATTGCAGAAGAGGTGGCTTTCTTCCCCAACAGAAAACTAAGGCTGTTAACAGAAACTCTGAGTTTGGCACATACTTGGTATATGAACTTGAGAGGCAATAGTTTCTGTTGCAATGTTTCAAAGACACTGGTCTCTTCCCAAAAAAATTGTGAGAATGTCTCCAATTCAGGTCCAGGAGGATAATGAAGATGAAGCTTTGATGATTCATCAAAACAGACCCCCAAACAGCTGAAGAGTGTGTGCTCTGGAGAACCCCAGAAACTTCAGCAAGCCATGCATCAGAGATAAGCATCAGAATCTGGACTTTAAGCAAAGACGAGACACAGCAATCTTCTGGGATTCCGGAGTCAGAGACACCTGTCAACTGAGCCTCATCCAAGGCCCTCACCTATGCTCAGAGGGCTGGGATGTGGAATCATCTCCGAGGAAGTGACGCATTTGCTCAGGAGAGTCTGAAGAAGGCACATAGCCTTTCAAGATTAACCCTATACTGAAGATAGTTCTTGTCTCACAGGATTGAGTCAGGCCCTAGATTGCTACCAGGGAGTCCTGATATGAAAGCCAGGTGACTCTCATGAGTCAAGTCATGAAGACCCTGCCTGGTGCTCCTTCTGAGTCTTTTAAGGTGCCTGAGTTAAGTCCCTCTAGCTTAGATACAATATTACTAGTTGTGATATCTTTAGTTTGTTGAGTTTAAATTGCTCACAAGTTCTCTCCCCCCAACACACACACACACACACACACACACACATACACACACGCACACAAATCAAGAGAGCCAGGAGAAAAGATAGGACTCCCGAATCCCAAAATTATAAAACCAAAGTAGCTTGTCAAAGTCTTAGGGATGTTACAGTTTTAAAATCCCATGTCAATCAAAATGTACAACTGCATAATTTCTCTTTAATTTTTGCTCCAAAAATAAGTGGAGAAGCTTGCCTGTACTACTCCAAAAGGTGTTTAAAAATAAATAAATAAAGTAGGAACTAGCTGGCAAGAGTGGAAGACAGCAGCATCCAAGTAACTTATTTTATCCATCTGAAGTACCTAACCTTTAACTACAGCTCAACAGCTACAGCTACAAAACCGCATCCTCAGGCTTGCCTGTGTGGAAGACCAGAGCAAACAGTTCGGTTCTCACTTTCTGTAAGGAACAGAACCATTTTCCAAAACCTAGGCAAATGGCTTTCTCTTTAATTCAACACACACACACACACACACACACACACACACACACTCACACATATAATTTGCAGTTCATTGTGTGCACCAAGTTCCCCTGGAACTAGAGAAATTTGGTACCTTCGGCCAGTCAAATGTGCATACCATAATGAGTTGTTTCCTCTGTGCTTCAATCAAATGACTTTCCTCTTCACATTCCTGCAAACTCTTACTCAGCTCTCAAGATCCTTCTTAAATTACCCCTCTTCTGTGACATCGTCTCAGTTTCCCCAAGCTCTGTGCCCCATGCTTCTAGGCCTCTGATTATCAGTGATATCCAAGGCAAATGTATTAAATTTTTTCCCTCCTTTGGCTGGGTCACAATTTTTGGTGATTAGGTAAACTGATATGATCAATTTGAAATGTCTCTGAAAAGGACAGTGAACCCAACTTCTGATACACAAATTCCACTGCAGAACCATATCTTAAAGATTTTCAGGGGCTAGAGAGATGGCTCAGTGGTTAAGAGCACCGTCTGCTCTTCCAGAGGTCCTGAGTTCAATTCCCAGCAACCACATGGTGGCTCACAACCATCTGTAATGAGATCTGATGCCCTCTTCTGGTAGGTCTGAAGACAGCGACAGGGTACTCACATACATAAAATAAATAAATCTTAAATTTTTTTTTTTTAAAAAAGGCTGTTTTAAAAAAAAAAAGATTTTCAGAACTAGACTATCTGTTATAAAATTGCTACAACAAAAGTCTGGAAATGATCTAACTTTGCATTCGGAGGATTCCCCTTAAACAAACATTAGCAAATATCATGTAAAAGTTCAAAAGAAACCCAGGCTCTCTTGGCACTGGTATGTACATTTTTCTCTAAATTCCTCTAATTTGGGCCAGGAAGATGGTTCAGTGGGTTGAGATAACTGCAGCTGAGGTACCTCAAACAAGCTGGGTTTGATTTCTGGGATCCATGTGGCAGAAGAGAGAACAAACCCCTGCAAGCTGCAGTCTGACCTCCAGAGCTGCACTATGGTCCATGCACACAGACACACAGACACACACACAGACACACACACACACACACACACTCCAGCCACATGTTCAAGTTAAACCCTGAGCTCTATTTCCAATACATAGCACTCACAAGGATATAGGGACCTACATCACAAGAAGTCAGAATAAATACAGGAGACACATGACACAGGTGTTTGCTCCCTCCGGACACAGGCAGCCAGCGAAATGTTCATTTTCCCCATCACTGGCATCACCATCCATGGAGTTTTCAAAATGTTTTCCCTCCGACTTTACTCAGCCACTGGATGTAAATGCATCACATTTATAAGAGAAACTAGACGCTCTGTACACCTGACAGCCGAGTGATCGCTCCCCAGTGCTTCATTACTAATGCAGGGATGGATCACACAACAATTGAGACTGTTTTAGACAGGAACTCCTTTCCTCTCAAGTTTTATTTAAGGAGCACACAAGCAAGGCTTTTTACGCTTGTACTGTGAATGACAAAAGAACCCAGAGGCCTGGCCCGGTTCTTGTAAGTTCCACAGATTGGTTTTCACACATCGCGTTAAGTATTTATGCTGTTCTCCTCTCACCACCAAAATCAATAAGCCATTTGAAGGAGATGGCCAAGGTCAGACATCAGGTTTCCAACTACAGTGGACTGTCACCAAATCTGTCTGACATGAGATGGCTGCAAAGTTCACAAAGTTCATTCAGTGCCTGTATTATCCCATGGCCATCCCATCGAATTTCTCAAATGGTGTCCGTGAGAACAAAATTCTGTCCTGTACACTCAGCAGCTGGGTAGAGCCACCCTCCCTGTAGTGCCAGTGTAGCTGAAAACCACGTAAGAGCTCTGTAGACAAACTGAGAGGCCGTAGGGATCTAACAGGGCAGGTCCATGTACTGAAGACTAGGTCTCCGAGCCTTGTGTAATGACTATCGGAGGGTTTCAGTGACAAACCTTCAGGGGCCAAAAGTGATCCCGTAAAAGATAAAATGCCACACAAGGAGCAAACTGTGATTAATGAGCAAAATGATGTTTCAAGCGTATTACAGACAAAATAGAATGGAACCATATCCCAGCCCACAGCCAGACAACTCAATCTGACACTCGGGCGGCATTTTGAAGATAACTCCTTCTATTTTCTTTTCCTAACAAAAACTGATTTGCAGGAGGAAAAAATCTGAGAGTTTATTCATCTAAACAGTGATTATTTGTCAATATTCTAAAATAGAAAATATAAGGTAGGTGCTACATGCTGAATAACCAGGCTCCTCTTCAACCTCTTGAATGCTAGGATTATAGATATGTACCACTATACATATTTTTTGTTGTTTTTGCTTTTTCTTTAATTACAAGATTAAACAATTAAATGGGTATAATCAGACATCTAATTGTAGATACATAAACTAAGTTAGGACCAAACAAGTAAGGATGAAGTTTTATCTTACAGTTCCTGGGAACTCTCAATGCCCAGTGCAAGGCCTAAAATATAAGCTACATTAAGGAATGTCTAAAACAGAAACCGAGATGGGTGACAAATCCCTTTGATCTCTGCACTCAGGAGGCAGAGGCAGACTGACCTCAGTGTATTCCATCCAGGCAAGCCTGGTCTACAACACAGTAAGTTCCAGACCAGCTAGGGCTAGACAGTGAGACTCTGTCTCAAAAAGAAACAGAGGCAGTGGGGAAAAGAAAGCAGACAAGAAAAAAAAGAAATGTCTAAAGGGCAACTCTGAATGCTCTCCTTTTCCTCCAACCCTCCCGGGGGGGGGGGGGGGGGGGGGGAGAAGGGGAGGGGAGAGGAGGTATGGGGGGCCTCTCTCCTTGTAAGATCTATCAGAACTTGCCTGGTCTACCTCCTCCCACCAATGGTCCCTTGTTGGGTACAGGCTGCTTAGCCTGAAAGATGCTTTGTTGTTTAATGTCTCTTGTTATTTGTGATGCTTCATCCTGACATGGGCTATGGAACCACACAGGGGACAAGCTTCCAGATTTACCCATGAGGATCATCTAGAGTAAGTCAACCTTTAAGAATGCCCGGAGAGATTACCTTGATTAGGTTAACTGAGTTGTGAACAATGATCCTAAACAAGGGTAGCACCATCCTGGTTTGAGTGATCCATCCAGATAAAAAGAAAGATGCTATCTGAGTGGGATCATACATCCTTCTCTCTTCTGAACTACAGATATCATGTGGTCAGCTGTTTCCAGGAGTTTCCTGCTGTGGTAGACTATACTCACAAACTGTGCACCAAAAGAAATCCTGAATCTTTTAAATTGCAACAGAAAAAATAAGTAAGACATGCCTCTAGAATCTTACAGTAAGATTCTGTCCCTCTCTGTCCCTTCATCTGGCTCCTGTCTTCTCAGTGTTGCCCATTAAATTGGGAGCCATGTTGTCTTACTCCACTGCTACAGAAAACCTGTCCAACACAGGAAGAGAATCTGTGGAAACTTTTGTCCCAGATCTCAGTGCCATTAAACTATTTCCCAGAATAAAGAACACATGTTAATTTCCTGAGCACTACAGGCTTTACTGTTAGTCTTTGATCTGTCTGCAAGAGATTGAGAATCACGGGACCGCCCCTTTTTGGTAACTTGACAGAAGCCTATGATGTGTATACCTACCAGCTTACTTTTCTTCTCATTTCTTACTACTCTTCCCTTTCTGCCTCAAGCCTTTTTCTTTTCCCTCCCCCTCAACTCTCTCTGATAATTTGAATGTTTAGAAATATTTTGGATGGGGGGGGTGGTCAACAAAGCAATAAGTGACAAATTAAAACTTAAATATGTTCTCATGAATGCCAGGCTTCTTTGGAGACCTTCATGCCTGTAACTTACCTAGAGCACAAGGGAAGAAAGCCCAAGACACCTGCTGTACACTAACCAGGGGTGCTCAGCATGGTGGAGCATGAAGCAGTCTGGCTGGGGGCCAGAAACCTGGTTCTTTCAGATTCCTATCCTGCTATAAAATATTCAGGGCTCCTCACACAGGGGCAAAGCACAAATTCTGGAGTCAAACATCTGAGTTGCACTCCTCTATGACCCATACATCGTCACCCCATGGCTAACCTAACGAGATGAGCTAACCTGCTGTGCCTTACTCCCTCCCTGGACAATGGGAATAAAAATGATACTGACCTGGTAGGGTTACTGAGAAGAAGTGAATGAATTCAAATATTTATGGGTGACTAGACCAGTGCCCAGCACCCAGTACATGTGGGACAATATGATAATAAAGTTTTTTGTTTTCAAGTAAGCCAGGACATAGCGTTAAGTCCTACTGGCACTAATATTTCTCATCATCTGTTACTAGGTAAATAAACTGATTTTCATGGCAACTCTATTTATGTTTGGGCCTCACTTATAAATCCCAGTGAAGACAGAATTCTCTCTAAATAGTAAAAATGTTTAGCTATGTGTTTTCTGGCTTGCTGGCTAGGAAAAGCCACAGATGCAAACAACAAAACTAGTTCCCGGAGCAAATCTTAGTAACAAGCTGAGTCCTAAACCACACCCAAGGGTGCATGAACACACAAGTTCACAATCACGTACACAAAGGCAGGCTCCTGCCAGCACTCACAGACTCAACACTGACTTCACTTTTGATGTGTCTGGAAGAATGAAAAACCTCACCACCTGATTCTTGGCACATTCTTCAAAATCAAGAGTTTTGTTTAGCCATCAAAGAACTCGGCTTAGTTGGACACTCGAGGTACTGACTTACGTCTAAGTTTACAAAACTGCCACCTCATACATCCGCATCTAAATTGCAAATTGCAAACTTCTCAGGTTTCACATAGAAGGCAGCCTCAACCAGCACCGCCTAGCCTCTGCTCAGGCCAAAGCCAGTCTGAGCCACTTCCTATTCTCGGCCCTGCAAAATTTACGTCGACAGAGAATGCCTATTTTACAAATGTGTGTGCATTATTTTCAAATTCAGGGGCTTGATGCTGCCACAAAAGAAAAATAAACTGGATAATTATTGAAGTTGAAGTGACTGTCACTTTAATAAAACAAAACACACAAACTCAAGGGGAAAAAAATCACTGAAGCAGCGTAAGCGGCTATAAAGGTTGATGTAAATGGCTCAAGTTTCAGCTGCAGGAAATTGGAAAAAGGAGGCTGGGAATTCGTCAATCGTTCATCTCCCGTTTTCTACGATTCCTGTTAATTCCCTATCCAAAGGGAAGTTCCCACGAGTTTATTGAGTCAAGCTGAAATATAACAGTCCCTTTAAATTCTCTCGTTTCTCCACATCACAAAAAAACACTCTAAGAACGTTTTTAATAGTGAACCAGGAAGAGTGGTCAAGAAAACTGCTTTGAGGAACTTCGTACTCTCTCCAGTTTAGTTTGCCAGAGTCACCCTTAGCAAAACACTAAGATGCATGACAGAACGACACTGCCTAAAGCTAGGAGCCGAGAGGGTTGCAGCTCGGCTGTCCCGCTGGCAGCGCCGGTGCAGCTCTCCAAAGCTCCCCAGAGACCTCGGGTCCCCGACCCGCTCCAGTCCCGGCCCCGCAGCTGGCGGGCGCAAACCCCACCCAGCCACAGCGCACTTCCCGTTCGCCTGCCGGTCAAGAACTCCAACTTGACAGCGACACGCCGAAATATGAGGAAGTGGCCGCGACCTAGGTGCAGCCACCACACCGCTAGAACGTCCTGGCGAACAGTGTGGAGAGAGTCCGAGGGCACTCCTCGGGAACTCCGGCACGGGGTCCCGCAGCCTGGAGACCCGCACGCTCAGCGCGAGGAACTCTTACCTGGTTTGACCGGTTTGGGAGGTGGCTTGGACATGGCGCTACACGGAGCGGCTAGGCGCAGCCGCGGGTGCCCCACACGCAGACGGGAACTGGGCGCCAAGCCTGCGCTGGCCGCGGCCGCTCCGGACCCGCGCGCAACCCGATGCGGGACACTCGGACCAGCGAGCTCCGCAGACAGCTCGGCCTTCCCACCAGGAAGTGGCCGCGCCTCGCAGGCTGCTGATTGGCTGCAGCGGGGAGCCCGGCCGAGCCTCGGAGGTCCAGCCCGCTCCCGAGCGCCGGCGCCCCGCCCCTCTCTTGGGGGAGGAGCCTTGCAGTAGTCACGCCCCCAGGCCTTGCTTAGGGGGAGGCTGTGAAAACAGTGGGCTGTGCTACCCAGGTGAGCAGCGGGTAGTGGTGTGCTTGAAACTCTCTTGCGGCTTGCTCTGCCGCCCTCCTGGGGAGGATTCAAACCCGCTTCGGTGAGTACTCACTGCCCACTGCGTACACACGCCGAGGCCTGGGAACCTTCCAGAGTCTCCTGTGCTGTACCCGGAACCTGATTGCGTCTAGGGAAACCGCGTTGGGACTCACGTTCCTAAAAAGCAACTAGCCACCGCTAGTTGCTGGCAGGAGAATCGAGGTCTTGATCCCTCACAGGACAGGACGGTCTTGTCTGCAGCATCTGGTTAACAAACTCCAACCCACTTACTATCTGGCTTTATAAAGGCTTCTAAGAAAATGCTTTTGGCGTTTTTAATAGCTGAGACAAGCATAGTATTTTGTGGCGCATGTGGCAAATTAGGGGAAACTTAGATTTCCGTGCCCATAAAATTTTATTAGAACACACCATGCTCATTTGCTTATGCATTGACTCTGGCCTCTTTCTTATTACAACTTCAGAGTTGAATAGTTGCCCACAAAGCCAAAACTATGCTACTGGCTGGTACTTTACACAAGTTGACCAACATGAGAGTTTATGTTCACACATAAGTAAACTCACAATGTCACATTCAGTATTATATGCCTATTGTATATTAGGGGAAATAAAAATGAAAATACTGGTTACGTAAGAATTACAGGGTCAGCACAATGGCCCAACTGCCCTTGCTGCCAAACCTGATGACTAGAGTTCAATCTCTAGCACCCACATGATGGAAAGAGAACTCCCACAAGTAGTAGACCTATGACCTGTTCATGTGTTCTGTGAAGAACCATGGCATGCACCTGCCCACACACATGCACACTACATAAATATAAATGTAATAAAGCAACTTTTAAAAAGAACTTCCCTATGAACGAGTCTATTGAAGGCTGTTTAAAAAAAAAAAAAAGTGAATTGAACTTGAAGGGGCAAAGGTTACCAGAAACTGTAATGGCTATGGCCCCAGGGCTTGCTTACCAGGAATTCTACCCGTGGGGGATTTCTGCTTACTAAAAGGGATCAAAGTTGAAATTAGTCCTGTTCGTGAGAGAGTATCCAGGTAACTATAGAGTGAATCACAGAGAAATACTGAAAACATAGGCCTTGAGCTCATCTGAAGAGCACATGTGTTTGCTCTTGCATTCCTCTGACTTGACGGTGGAGTTACTGTCTCCTTCCCGCCTGCTGACTCTTCACGTGCCCCTGGGAATCATTCTGTGCTTTAGAATTCAAAGTGAGCCGTGTTCAGAAGTAGAATAGATCAAGTATAAACATAAGCCAACTATGAAGAAGATTCAACATTTCACTGAGGTTAAATCAAAGATATTTTTTAAAATTCTGTGTATGAGCCACTCTTGGTGATGCTTGCCTATGATCCCAGTACTTAAAGGAAGCTAACTTTGCCACAGAAGCAGCCTTGGCTGGGTGGCAAGTTCCTGACCAACCTGGGCTGCATAGTGAGATTCTGTGCAACATATAAATAATATTAACAAATAAAAATAAATAAATAAATGTATTTGAAAAAGAGAAGTGACTCATGTAAGGTTTGCTCCTCTCCCAGCTTGTTCTTCTCCCTCTCTGTGGAAATGATAACTGGCTGCTGAGGAGAAGACACTGCATAAATATCACACAGGATTCAAGGTGACAGGATACCCTGACATCGAGACTAAAAAGTTCAAAATGTTGGCTCTTTAGAGACATCGTAAGTTGTACAGTTTATCTTGACTCCGAGTTGTATGCGCTTCACAGCATACTCTACTGCAAGGCCAAGCATACAGACACATACCTATAATCCCACCTCTTGCATGGTAGAGAGTAGAGACCAGAGATACAGTATACAATAGTTCATCTTCCACTACATAGAGATTTAAAGGCCAGGCTGAGCCAGATGAAAGGCCTCTAAAACAAAACCCTCCTGCACATATATGAAGCATAGCAACTCTTGATTGCAATTTGTTCAACATTTGGTTTTGAAACCATATTTATTTTTTAAAGAGTTATTTATTTATTTATTTTATGTGTATGAGTACACTGTAGCTGTCTTCAGACATAGCAGAAGAGGGCATCAGATTTCATTACAGATGACTGTTAGCCACCATGTGGTTGCTGGGAATTGAACTCAGGACCTCTGGAAGAACAGTCAGTGCTCTTAACCGCTGAGCCATCTCTCCAACCCTGAAACCATATTTAAAGAGGCTCTAATATATAATTAAATAGAATGATGCAGACGTTGATGATGCCATGTCTGAACCTGGAGTGAATTCCCTTGTGTATCCAGCACAGTTTTTGAAATGGACAACTCCAGGAATTAGTAGGCTGCTCACTGTTCCACTGGCCACTCAGCTCAGCCTTGTGTCTGCATGACCCAGTTCTCCACCCTTCTCACATCACCTCCTCCTTCCTGGTGAGATAGGTCCAGAATTCACCCAAACACTGCTTTGGACAGTTCCAGGTTGCTAACTAATGTAGACCTGGGGTGCTTGAATTTTAAAACTTTTCACTTACTTACTTAGTGTGTGTGTGGACACATGAATGCCATGCCATGTGCAGAGGTCAGAGGTCAGTTGGTTCTGTCCTTCCATGTCAGTTCTGGGGATTGAACTCAGGTAGGTCATCAAGTAACTCTAGTAATAGTAACAGTAGTAGCAGCAGCAGCAGCAACAGCAGCAAGTAACTCAGGTCATCAGACTGATGGGGGTGAAGGGATGCTGCTTTGATTTGAGAGAAAAAACACAGCCCTCCATTTCCACCCCTTACCCAAGGGATGCTATAATTAGGTTCTTCCACCTCATTTGTCCTCTCTGAATTACTAGAGTTCCCACACAGACAAACCCTTCAAGTCTTTCTAGTGTCACAACCACAGGCATTACTTCATCCTATGTAATTGAGGCGGTATCCTGAAGTATATGCATAAATATGTCAAATAGGAAGGGGATCAGTATTTTCCATTAACTGTACAAAGCAAAATGCATGGTCCTTCAGTAATACATCAGTAAGAATGACACAGATTATCCATCAGAGCCTGATAAACTAGCACACATGTACCATCCTTTCTGTGTTCTTGGTAATAAAGTGCTTCATAGCCTGTCCTGATGATGTCCACTTAATTCATCTAGAATCCTGTCTGGCTTTCTAGAACAGGATATGTCATTTCAGTCTGGGCCATTTGCACTTCTGCAAAGCTTGAGAATTTATACTGTACCAATGTAAGTTCTCTAAAGGAACAGAACTTACAAGAAAAAATATATATGTATTGCATATATGTACTACACACACATATACGTGTGTGAGATTACATATATGTATTACACACATACACACACATATGAGATTTATTAGAGTGGCTTCAAGAATTCAGTAGTTGCTCAGTCCATGAGGCTGGATGTCTCAACGTGTCTTCAGTATATGCCAGAATCCCAAAGTGTAAGTTCTAATGGCAGTGATGGAAAGGACTTGCTAGCAAGAGTGAGCAAAGAGAGCAAGCTTCCTTCTTCCATGATCGTTATCTAGGCTGCCAACATAAAGTGTTTCTTCCCACCTCAGAAGATTCAGATTAAAAGTGGATCTTCTGGGATGGTTTGTATATGCTTGGGCCACGGAGTGGCACTATTAGGAGGTGTGGCCTTGTTGGAGTAGGTGTGTCACTGTGGGTGTGGGCTTTAATACCCAGTGCTAGCAGCCTGGAAGTGAGTCTTCCACTAGCAGCCTTTAGATGAAGATGTAGAACTCTCAGCTCTGCCCGCATCGTGCCTGCCTAGATGCTGTCCTGCTCCCACCCTGATGATAATGGACTGAACCTCTGTAAAGCCAGCCCCAATTAAATGTCGTCCTTTATAAGTCTTGTCTTGGTCTTGATGTCTGTTCACAGCAGTAAAACCCTAATTAAGGCAGTCTTCCCACTTCAAATGATTAAAAGTTCCCATAAAGGTGTACTCAGCTCCTTCAGCTTTAGTTCATTCTAGATGTAGTCAAGGCAGTAACTAAGAATATCTATCACAAGGTGACCCAAGGAAATGGGTCACACAGACATAACATTAGTTGACAGTGGCCTGCCACGCAGTGAGGGTAATGTAGGGCTAAGACCACCAATGCCCCTCCCTATAAGCTGTTACTTCTTCTCAGCACTAACTGTAGACAACTAAAGATACTGATTTTATTTTATTTTTACATATTTTAGGAAATATTAGGAAGGTGTGATATCCAAAGCCAATTATGAAGACATTTGTCATTGGAATTGGTGGGTGAGTAATTCCTCTATAAACAGCTGGATGAGATACTCCAGATGTCCAGATGGTTTTTCAAGTGGATGTGGTAGAGAAAGCTGTGGAGAGTCCCAAGTCCTAGGCAGAGTGCTGCCAGTGAGAATGGTCAGGGTGTCCCGGGGAAGGCGGAGGGTCGGCAGTATTTCCATTTGTTTTCTGGAGCTGATACTGGAGATGAGGCCTGATTGGTCACTCCTTTGGCAGAGGGTGATTATCATTTCTTATGCGGGTGTTCTGGCATGGTGTAAGAAAAAAAAATCACTCCCTCCAGTTTTCTACATCTAGCTTTTGACATGAGGAACACAGACTTCCCTACGTCCAGGCCTCTTCCCCTGCCCTTAGGGTAACCAGGTGTGCTATTTGGCTAGGCTAGTTTGTGTTGTTCTGGTGTGATAGACTCCACGTATCCTGCTGTCACAAGCATTCTAAGTTGTGTGGTCATCTGACCTGTGGCACCAGAGGCTGATGTGCAAACGTGACATCAAACAGCTATTGGAAACATACTATTTGTCTTGCTACCGGATTGTGTCTGTCATTCTTCATGTGTGTCTTATTGACAAAGCTCTTGAGATACTAAAAATGTAGTTTGAGGGAGATGCTTAGTTGTGTTATTATATCATGTCATCCAGGAATCATTTAGGACTCAGATGGGTCTGGGTATAGTTGGGTAGCAGAGCATTTGTCTGCACATGGAAGGTCCTAGGTTCTAACCCCAGCATCAGGCAAAGCAAATGAAGAGTGAGTTGAGCATCACTGTGTGGCTCGTTGTGGCTCCCAGAGCCAACACTGTGCTTGTCACTCTGCAAGACTACTCTTGTCCTGCCCTCCAGTTCACATGCAGTGCCTCCCATAGTAGGCCATCACTGCCCTATAATCTTCTAACTTTCTCTCTCTCTCTCTCTCTCTCTCTCTCTCTCTCTCTCTCTCTCTCTCTCTCTTTCTCTCTTTTCTTTTCTTTTTTTCTTTTTTCTTTTTTTTTTGGCTTGTCGAGACAGGGGGTTTCTCTGTGTAACCCTGGCTGTCCTGGAACTCACTCTGTAGAGCAGGCTGGCCTCAAACTCAGAAATCCACCTGCCTCTGCCTCCCAAGTGCTGGGATTAAAGGCATGCGCCACCACTGCCCGGCCATCTTCTAACTTTCTACACACATCTATCCAATAAATTCTTTTGTTTAAAAAAAAAAAAGGGCCCTGCTAGAGGTAAACTTTGCTTCCCACTTCAGCAGTAAACAGTCCCCAAAGCCTCACTTTCCTCAGGTGGGATATGGGGGTATTGATATCACCCTGTTACAGAAGTATTCTCATCTTGTTTGATTAACTGTAAACACTGTTTTTAGCTTTCACCTGGACTTCTGCACCCTCTTATTACCTTGAATGTTTTTTAAAAAGGGAGCTTTATATGTTTACTCGTAAACAAGGAAGGGAAATCTATTGTGTATCCGCTCACTGTTCTCTCCCTCAGATCCTAATGTCAAGTTCTGGAGGGCTTGTGGGAGGGAAGTTATGAGCTTGCTGAAGGGAAAGGAATGGGTCCTGAGGCATTTCTGACCCCTGGGATGGTTACATTCCGAGTATAGATTACAAGCTCTGCTCTGTGATGAAACTCTTTTCCAGGCAGTATGTTCCCTGCAGGACTCCTACAAAAAGTGCTTCCCTCTCTGTGACTTCTACTGAATCAATGAGAAGGGCTCTATTCATTGCTGATTCAATTATATGATCTTAAAGAATACGTGTAAGAAATGACACATTTTCTTGACAGATTGCTCACTCCATAGTAAAGTACGTCCTTTTAAACCGAAGCTTGGCCTCTTGACATATGAACTTCCAGCATGATCTATAGACATTTTTCCTTAAAGAAGAAAAAGTCACATTTTTGTTAAAGAATAAAAGGTTCTCAGTATATAGAGTAACAGCCCTATACCCTACCTACATGTGCACTGTAAGATTAAAATGGACAGTCTTATTAATGAGTATCTTCTACTTTGCAGATATAATAAAGTGTTTACATAGTAGTTTATATACAATAAGCATTCTTTGTTTTTTGTTGTTGTTATTGTTTGGCATGATAGATCTCTTTGGTGGTTTGTGATTCTTTTTGTTTTAAACCTAGGCAGGGTCTTACTACGTAGCCCTTGCTGGCCTAGAACTCACTGTGTAGACCAGGGTGGCTTTAAACTCACAAAAGATTCACCTGCCTCTGGCTCCTGAGTACTAGAATTCAAGTCACCTGCCTCACAGCAAGTACTTTTGATCAATGTATCCCTCTCTAGATAATGAACCTTGTGTTGATCTCACCTAGAACTAATCACAGGTTCTTGCCAATAGATGTACAGTCAGGACTTTTATGCTATGAACATTTAGTGTGTGGTGAAATCTTGATCTCTATTCAGGGTGACTTTAAATGCACAAAATAAAACACAGGAATTCAAAGAAAATCAACTTACTGATATACAGCCATAAAGCCTTTGCGAGCAATCCGTGAGCTTGCGATAGATCACTGCAGTGTAATAAACAGCATATATAAGTTTGAAACAATAATAAGCATCAGTGATACTTTCCCTGCCCACCTCTAGCTCAGCGTGCAGTTCTTGTAGATGTCCGAGTCAAGGTGTTATCACTACTGTAGTTTATTATGTATAATAAAAGAAGCTGCTAATATCCTGTTAGAATTTAGATGATGTAATATCTTTCAACTTCACAATGACCCTGAATTTTTTTTTTTTTTTTTTGTGGTTTGGTTTTTCGAGACAGGGTTTCTCTGTGTAGCCTTGGCTGTCCTGGAACTCACTCTGTAGACCAGGCTAGCCTCGAACTCTCGAACTCAGAGATCTGCCTGCCTCTGCCTCCCAAGTGCTGGGATTAAAGGCATGCACCACCACCGCCCGGCCTGAATTCTTTCATAGACCCTTTGTATGTGACTGAGCTAATCATCTCTTGGCAAAAATGATAGCATAAGCCAGGCCTGGTGACTGATAACTGTAATCCCAATTCTCAGGAGGTCCCAACCAAAGCTTTGCTGTAAATTCAAGGGCAGCCTGGGCTAGCTATACAAGTGGGTCAATATGGACAGCATGACTACTGTTTCAGAAGAAAAACCCAAAGAGAAAAGAAAGATTAACTAGAGAAGTGCCTCTCCCATTCAGGAGAACAGGAAACAGAACACACAAGTTAGTCAGGCACCTGTATCTCCAGATGTCACAGTCCAGCCAGAGGCAACAAATACTGACCTGAGGGGAGCGGTAATGGGCCTCCACCTGGGCCCAAGTACAGAGAGGGGGCGGGAGCGGGAGCGGGAGAGGTATGGCACAGAGAATCTGAGTTCATGGGCGGCCAGCTTCTAATAAGCCATTCCTCCTTTTTCCTGTGTGGTTGAAACAATCCCTGTGATCATGGGCAGTTCTATAGACAGGACGTTCTCTGGTGTGTATATTGAACCTGGAGCTATTTCGACAGTCAAAACATGACTGTGCTTCCTGACAGTGTCTGTATTTTGAAGTTTTAGTATCCAGTTCACTTACCTGTCACTTGCCTCGCTCTGTCCTTCGAGTCTCTTACTATGAGAGAACAGGGTATCTCTCAAACCTGTGATTTCACCTCCAAAACAAAACATGATCTGTGAAAATGGGCGCTTTCCCCAAGCAGCAAATATTGTTTTAAATACCCTTTGTAAAAATATTGTTTAAGAACATTCCATGTTCCATGTTCCATGTTCCCTAATGTCTTCTTGGACCTCATGATTTTTCTTGGCTCAGCGTGACAAATGGAGGGAAGACAACACTGGCTAAGAACTTGCAGAAACATCTTCCCAATTGCAGCGTAATATCTCAGGATGACTTCTTCAAGGTATCTATAAAGCTTCTTAGATAATTTATTGGACAACAGCAACAAAAAAAGACAATGAAGTTAATTAAATTATAGCCAAAAGCTTTTTGCAGAGAATAAACTTGGTGCTATTGTGTTACCTGCCCACTAGATGGCACCATCTGTCAGTGACCACCTTTGATCTTGTTCCTCATTTTCCAAAGAATTTATTAAAGGCATGTCTTTTTAATTGTATAATTGCACCATTTCTGTCCTCCATACTGTTTTGATGGATTTCTTTTTTTATTTTTTTTTCCAGCCAGAGTCTGAGATAGACATAGATGAAAATGGTTTTTTGCAGTATGATGGTAAGTACAGTCACATGTTGAATATTATGAAGTTACATTCATTTTCTTTTGCAAATCCAAACAACAACTCTCTATATTAACATAATGTTAAACGTTTAAATAGGGAGACCAAGAAGGCCCCATGGGTAAAAGCACTTGTCACACAAGCTTGATGACCTGAGTTTGATTTCCTAGAACCTTTGTAAAGGTGGAAGGAAACACTGACTCCACAAAGACACCCTCTGGTCTCCACAAGTATGCTATGGCAATGCACACACACACACCCTAACACATCACACACTCTTGCCCCACCCCACCCCCACACATACAATTTAAATTCTGAATGTTTAAAGATAACTATACTTTAAGCCTGCCTCTGTAGATTTTTTAAAATTTTTGTTCAACTATTTAAGTATATAGAACATTTCCCACAGATTTATATTTCAAACTCAAAACTGGAATGATAGATGTTTTTCCAGAAGCTAAGGCACAGTAGGTTTGCCATCCATCTGTCCATTCCTGACCGGGGCATATGTGGCTAGCCATGCCAAATACTTGGAGTCTCACCCACCAGAACATTTCATCTACATCAGACGAAGCTTTCATGAGTCCAGCTTCCCGTCCTGATAGCCACGCCCCTAGAAGCTTGCTTATTTGTTTTACTACTTAGAAAATTTTGAAATGTATTTTAAACTCACTTCATTCTCTTGACCCAGGCTAATTCTGTTTGGAAGCCAAAGAATTAACGTCACCCAGAAAGCATTTATTTTCCTGTAGAGAGACTAGCATAATAGAGTTTGTGTTCTTACTCTTTTACAGTTAACAGCTATCCTTAGTATGTGTGCAGACCAACAGAAGGGACTCTCCTAAAATGTATGTTCTTTGTCTTTAACTCTGAGGGTCTGAGAATTCAGTGTTCGGTGCCAGTTCTTACAAATAGTAAGTGTCAGACCATGTCCATTCCTTGTTGTTCTTTGTCATTTCAACCTTGATTCATTGTTCCTTCTCTTTCATTATTCTGAAAGTTAGAAAACATTTTATAAAGAATGAAAAACAATGTCAACAGTCTCAAAGCATATGTGTTCATATTCATTGGGGAGTTCCCGTAAGCTGCTAATAAAAAAGATAACACTTCAATAAGAAAGAAAAACTCTAGAAGAATGTGAATAAGCACTTCCAAAAAGCAAGCAGGCGAACCTATAAACATCAAATAATTGCAAATCACCTTTTCTCCAGTTCTGAAGTAGACAAAGAATTTTAATAGTAGGATAATGACCCAATAGCATGGTCACTAATAAGGAACCACCGTGTGCACATTGCATGGAGTTACAGACTAACACACATATGTCTCTCAAACACCTTGTACAGAGCCCTGGAGACACTTATCACAAAGAGCCAATCCTCCCCCTAGAAAAACTTTGCTATATTAATTCCATGTGTCTTATGTTTTCCTCAGTGCTTGAAGCTCTTAACATGGAAAAAATGATGTCAGCCGTTTCCTGTTGGATGGAGAACCCAGGAAGCTCCGAGGGACCAGCAGCCTTGGAAAGTGCTCAAGGGGTTCCCATTTTAATTATCGAAGGTTTCCTTCTCTTTAATTACAAGTACGCTTCCCCACTGTAATACCAACTTGAAGGAATGTGGAGGTGGAGGAGGGATGTGGGGGTGGGAGGAGGGTGCTAGTGTGGAAAAGGGATGCTGGTGGAGAGCAGGAAGAGCCTAGTGACCTGAGTATGGCGTCATCGTAGGCCTCTGGACAGCATATGGAACAGAAGCTACTTCCTGACCGTTCCATATGAAGAATGTAAGAGGAGGAGGAGGTATGTCTGGAAACTATCTAAATAAGTGCTCCTCACATAGGGTGGTATACAGTTACAGTAACTTCTCTAAGAAAAAGGGCCAGTGTCATCCTGTCAGCGCCCCAGGGTACTTGGATGGCCACATGTGGCCCATGTACCTAAAGCACAGGTAGGAAATGAACACCGTCACTCGGGAAATTGGTAAGTACCTTTCCTCCTTCAGGCCTTTTACTTCTCATTCACATCAACGTTCAGGGAAGACAGACTGGCATCCTGTCAGCTCCTCGTCCCTCACCCTTCATGACATGGTCTGCTCTAGCTGCAGAGAACAGCAGCTAGATAGGAGAGTAGGCCAGCCTGTCAGTATCTCTCTGCTTATTTCTTCTTGTACTTATCCCACAACTTTTTTTTATAAGACACAAGAGGCAGAGAAAAGATAATTATGAGAAAGTGAATTACAGGTTTACTGTTTGGATTGTTTTGGAACTAAATTCCTTTTGCTGCCTTTCTCACTACAATCGAGGCTAAAACAAGTCGTCTGAATTCCTCTTTAGATTTAACCTGAATGATTTTCACATTCTCTTGACCAATGATCTGTTTACTTTGTCAATCATAACCTGTTTCCTGTATGTTTTTCCAGTACGAGAGTCTATGAGCCTCCAGACCCTCCAGGGTACTTCGATGGCCACGTGTGGCCCATGTACCTAAAGCACAGACAGGAGATGGACTCCATCACCTGGGACATTGGTAAGTACCCTTCTCCCCTTTAAGGCCTTTAGATTCTTATTTTCACATCAATGCACAGGAAAGATTACTTAGAAATCAGTTTTCTTAAGGAATTTTTAACGAGGTGCTTGGGTACTCTCCGGGTTCCCCTCTTCTGCAACTGGTTCTTGCTGGTTTCTTTTTCAACTGGCAGTTTTTGTCAAGCTTGTCAGATTTCAAGTGATGGATCATTCATTGAACCCTCTGAGCCTGAATGTTGCCCATGGCAATGGAAGGTAAGCAAGGCAGACCCAGTCTCTACTCTTCCCAGCTGAGATGTCATGGTGAAAGACTATGAAAAGTGTGAGCTTTACAAACCGGCCTTTTCCCTAGATAAACACTGACATTAGGCGGCTGGCAGACTGCCCACCTCCAAGTTCCTTGAGAAAGCTCCTTGTAATCAAACTCATATGAGTTCAGCTGGACTGAGGTGAGCAAAGTTAAGTTAGGGAGAATGACTGTCATCCAGACCATAGGACGAACCTAGAAAAGACCTAGGAACAAAAGGCATGTGTAATACCTGAAGGAGGCTAGTGTGTTTGAAGTAGAGGAAAACAAGGGAAGGATGTGCTGCTGATGCTGATACAGGAAGGGCCAGGCCCTCTAATGCCAGTAGGATATCAGAAGAGAGTTAGGAATCTCTCTACAGATAAGCGTAAAACGTGGTCATGGTTGACACATACTCTTCTCAGTAAGATCTCTTGAGACCTGGAGGGTAGAATTAGAGGCCACTGTATTGAACACAGGTATCAGTAGAACTGGGGTGGGAAAGTGTTGAAGATGACAGACACCCCGGGAACCAGCAGGTGTTATTTGGGGAGAGGAAACGTGAAGAGGTTGTAGATATGGGAGGAAGGACTACATGTATGTTTTGAAGGATAAGATTGAGATCCCTTACAGACAAGGTACTGATTTGGAGACAATATGAGTACTTGGGCCTGGGCTAAGAGACTATGTGGAGACGGTGGCATGTGTCTCTTGGACAGGGCAGAGGAATCAGATTGGCATATTTTTCAGAACAAAGGGGACTCACCCATAGGGAAAGGAACCTGATGGCCTCCAGGGAAGACAGCTTTGTTCTGATATGTGCAGAGAGGGCAGAGTCCATCTTAGAACTGTATCTGGGTTATGCCTGCACCAGCAGCTACTGTGCTGAATAGACAAAACATCATTTTATGCCTGCCCTTTGCTTCCTCCATCTAAACTGCAAGTCTAGCTTTGTCTTTGCTCTGTGTCCTAGTTAATGTCAGCTGTCAACTTCACAGTAGAGTCTTCTGAGGGAGGCTCAATTGAGTTACTGCCTAGAGCATATTAGCCTGTGGCCACATCTGTGACAGATTGTCTTGCCTGATGATTGCTGTGGGAGGGGCTAGTTCATAGTGAGCATTCCACCCGAGGTAGGTGGGTCCGGGATGTACTGGGAGTCTAGCTGAGAGAGCCAGGGAGTAAGCGTGAACAGCATTTCTCTATGGCTCCTAGAACGGGTACCCTGAGTTCCTGCTGCCCAGACTTTCCTCAGTGAATTGTGATCTAGAAGTGTAAGCCAAATAAACCCTTTCTTCCCCAAGCTGTTTTTGGTTAGAGTGTTTCATCACAACAATATTCAGACATCCTGTTTAAATTCAGTCACACTGTGGTTTCCTGCTTTTGGAGATAAAAATCTAAACAGACGCCGGGCAGTGTTGGTGCACACCTTTAATCCCACCACTTGGGAGGCAGAGGCAGGCAGATTTCTGAGTTCGAGGCCAGCCTGGTCTACAGAGTGAGTTCCAGGACAGCCAGGGCTCAGGGCTACACAGAGAAACCCTGTCTCGAAAAACCAGAAAAAAAAAAAAAATCTAAACAGACACCAGGGGCACAGCCTTTCTCCAAAACATCATCTCTCAGGTTGTTCGTCCCCCTGCTGCTAAGCCTCTAACACTTCCCAACAGGCAAATCCTCTTCAGACCTCCTTATCCTTCCTTTATTATAACTAGAGGGTTCTTTTTTCTTTAACCCAGGTAACTTCTTTTTCTCCAAAAGTGTTCGTGTGAGTTTTATTAAAAAGATGTATCTTCTGGTCTCAGTAGTGTGTGATAAGAGTCTAGACTGACACAGAGTTTAAAAGCATCCCAGTTGATCCCAGTTGGGGAATTGCTCCTCTTTGGGCCTCCTGACATGCTATTGTATGACAGTAAGGCACCAAGGACAGACCAGGGATACTGTCCATGTCTGGCTTAGTGAACTTGTGAGTTACTAGAGTTATAGACAGGAGCGTGGTGACTCAGAGGCAGTTGCATCACCAAATAGCCTACCTCCCCATCCACGGTGATGCCTCACAAAAGCGACATCCCTGCAGCTGCCTGTACAACCTTCTGGCTGCTCTGGGCATGCGAGAATCTTCTGCCCCAGCAGTTGTTACTGCTAATGGAACCTCTGGAAGGGTCCTTGTGATTCTAACTCTCAGGAGTTCAATGAGCCAATAAGTTCATTTACTTTGGAGTCTTACAAGCCTCCTTTTACCCTCTAGGAGGGAATGTCCCAAAGCAGAAGAAATACATATGCAGTGTGTACCATATGTACAGCATTTAACCTCTCTCTTTGCTTTTCATTTCTTCCCTCCTTCCTTCCTTAGGCCCAAACACCAATAGCTGTCACCAAAGAAAGCTATTGGTGTTTTAAAGAAATGCCAAAGCATCCTTTACTAATCAGCCTGTCAACATTTGAACTGCTATTTCTCACTTTTCAGTTTACCTGGATGGAACAAGGTCTGAAGAGGACCTCTTCTCTCAAGTGTTTGAAGATGTCAAGCAAGAGTTAGAGAAGCAAAATGGTAAATGTTGTTCTATCAAATTGTGTGGTGAAGGAGAAGAATATTAACAACAGTTGATTGCATACCAAGAATGGTGTGCACAAATGTCACAAGAACTACATTCATTCATACTTTGTTTGAGAATAACTCAGAGTCAGACATTCAGTGCCTGGCTGGATCTTGATCCTTTTGTTTGTTAGATAGCTTTAGGTTTGGAAATATTTATCTTTGTTACATCTCTTAGTGGTTTGAATGTTACTTAAACTCATAGCAGGAGGCTGACCAAGGGCCTGTAATGCTGATTCTGGTATATTTGGAATTCTGCCTTTGCTTTATTCTCTTAAATATTTTCACAAAGTTTCTGTTTTGCAAATACAACTTTTCTGAAAGATGTAGAAAGCCACCTAAATCAGGCTCCAGTGCAAAGAAAATCCAGAGGTGTCAACAACTCTAGGCTCAGGTGGAGTAAGAGGCTAGAATTGTGTCCTCAGGGCTTTGCTACAGTTCTGATTGAGTTTATTTTGAAATCAGGCTGTTGGCATCCACCATGAAATGATAGTTTACCCTTTTACCAATTGCTGTTATTGGATAAATTTGGGAGCCAGATGTTCCTGCGTTATCTTTACTACTTCCTAGAAAAAAATAATTTATTTTATACAGGTTTGGTTTTGTGGCGCTGGGGATTAAATCCAGATTTTAACGCTTTTGCTTAGCATCACTAGGCTATATACCCAGCCTTCAACAGTTTTGTTTTCTGGTTTGATGTTTTGTTTTTTTCAAAACAGGGCTTCTCTGTATATCCCTGCCCATCCTAGCACTCAATCTGTAGACCATGCTGGCCTCTAACTCAGAGATCTACCTGCCCCGCCACTGCCTCCCAAGTGCTGGGATTTACCACTGCCTGGTAGCCTTCAACAGTCATTCAAAAAATAATTTTCCAACTTAACTCAGCTAAAATGATCCAGGGGAGATTTTTTACATTGATGCTTCTTGGATCACATGACTTGCTAAAGCTATTACTATGGCCAGAGAGATGGCATGCGATTGGCCAGAACTCAATCATATACTCCATCATGGTTGAAGAACCCCTAGTCGAGACCTGGTTTTTAAAAAAATTTTATAGAGAAAGCAGGTCAGAAGTATAAAGAATCCAGAAGAAGAAGGAAGAAATAGTGGCGGGAGGACAAATCTCTAGCTCTGACTGCTGCTAGATTTGAATCATAAGAATTAAAATGGGAGTTAGAAAATGACTCAGCAGTTAAGAACTCTTGCTGCTCTTGCAGAGGACTAGAGTTCAGTTTCCTGCTTAAAGCTGCCAGGAAATCTGACACTTTCTTCTGGCCACTGGTAGCACCTGTATGAATATGTATTCCCCGCCCCTCCATGCACATGCATGTGTGTACAAATTAAAAAACAAAAAAATAATTTATTTTAAGTAAGGGTCTCACTATGTAGCCTTGACTAGCCTTGAACTATGTAGAACAGGCTGGCCTTGAACTCACAGAAATCCAACCTGATTCTGCTGCCCTAGTTCTGAGATTAAAGGCATGTGTCACCACACCCAAGTGTTATAAAAATAAATCCTTAAGAAGCAATTAAAATGATTCCTAGGCTGAACTGGTAATGCATGCCTGTGTCACACACAGTTTAGATGAGGCAGGAAGTCACGAGTTCAATGATAACTTCGGCTACAGAGTGACACCCTGCCTCAGAAAAAGGAAAAAACCTGTGGCTAACACAGATGAAATGTCACAGTCAGCTGACTCAATAAAAAGCATCATAGACCTCAACAGCAAGGAAGAACGTAGCAAAGTTTAGGGTGAGACAAACCTGCTGTAGGCCACAGTCAGTCACCATTAAGAATGACATTGACTCTCCTCAGCAGTTCTCTCACTAACCATCCTATCCACCTGGGCAGCCTGACTATTGCTGACTGTCCTTCCCACAGGCAGGAAGCCCTTTGAGGAAATTTTAGGACCATGTTGAATTTTCTTTTTATAAATACTAATAATCCTTACCAAGTCTTCCATCCCACCCCTGCCTTCCCACCCCCACCCCGCCTCCCAGCCCCGCCTTCCACCCCCCCTCCCAGCCCTGCCCTCCCACCCACGCCATATGTTACTCTGATGGAGGTAGGCTTCCTGCAATGCAGCCTAGGGCTATTCAGCTTTCATAAATGATAACCTTGAGCCAGAACTACTCATCTAAGAGAGACCAGGTCCTCTTCCTGTCCCAATAAGAGGCTTTGAGGGGTGGGTGGCTTTTAAGTGCCTGGATACCAGTATCTATCTTCTCAGTAATGGCCGAGACTTAGACCTAGTTCCCTACTAGTGACTATGTGATATATTGAAATTTGGCCTTCATATCTGTCTAAGTGGGAGCTCTAGTCATATTCCCATGCCTCCTCAAGTCCCTTTCTTATCTGCCACAAGGGCCAATAAGAGCTGGCATGTAGCAGCATGTGCTATAAGCCCACAAGATAGTACCTGTCCATGTATGGGACTCTCTGTCTCTCTCTCTTTCAGTCTCAGAGTCTCTCTCTCTCTCTCTCTCTCTCTCTCTCTCTCTCTCTCTCTCTCACACACACACACACACACACACACACACCACAAACACCTTCCTTGCCTGCACCTAGACTCTAGATTCTAGAGGTAGGTGAGAAGTGTTCACCTGAAGTCTATCTTATTTCTGTTCTGGATGTAAAATAATAATAACAGAAATACTAAAAGATACAACACTTGGAAGCAGATTTACTTTTCCTGTCCCAAGATTTATGGTAGCCTTCTGTTGCACAGATAAGTAACTGTGCTATTTATAGTAATCCGTTCGTTACCTTTCCTAGTTCTTCCAGCCAGAAGCATCCTCAGCACAGCCTGTTTTAGCCCTGAGCCTCAGCTAGCCAGGGAGGCCTTTCTAACGTGTCAGACGTTGACCCTTCTGGGTGGTTTTACTTTGCATAACTCTGTTTAGCAGTCTTCATTATAAGAATATATAGTCATCATCATGACAAGGTAATTAAATTGATAGGTAAATAAAAAAGGTCGAGGTTTAATTATCGCAACCATAAATGACCCAGAAAGGGAAAGCTACAGGAAGCTATGCATGTAGTTCAGTCCTAATTCAAACCTGAAGCTTGAAGCAAGATGTCATCATTACCTAATCTAGCTGTCACAAACAACACAATCTTGACACCAGGGGCATCCAAGTTCCTTTCAAAAGTTTTTACGTTCATCTCATTATAAAAACATGCTGATTGTAAGCGTTTTTATGGCAAAGCAAAAGGGAAGAAATGATAACCACGTTCATGTCACTCCCTGTCTTACAAGATGCCGTGAGCACACTGGGAACTCAGTCATGATTTCTGGGTTTTAGTGTTGTTTCATGCAGCTTTGTAGAGAATATTATATAATGAAGCTAAGTGTCACTGCCATTAGAAGATCAAAGGCTGAGTTCTTTTTTTATACCCCAGGGTGAAATCTAAAACTTGGCGTTGATGTTTTAGAGTAGAACCAAGATATCCTGGAGCTGATACCAGATAAAAGGATAAGAAATGGAAAAATGCAATTTGTATTATCAAGAATTTGTATTTTCCTACACTGAATTTGAAATATAATTTCCACTCAGCAAATATTACTGTAACTATCTGCCGTAATAGCCCCAGTCCACATAACATTACTGAGCCATTTGCTATTTGTTTTGTATTACTTGCTGCTGTTACAAGTGTTACTATTGATACCTACCTCCCCCCCCCAAATCTATATGTGTTGGAATCTGTCTTAGTTAGTGTTACTATTACTGTAATCAAATACCATGACCAAAAGCAACTTGGAGAGGAAAAGATTTACTTTACTTATAGTTACATATAACAGTTCATCATCAAAAGAAGTGAGGACAGGAACTCACGCAGGGTAGGAACTTGGAGACGGGGGCTGATGCAGAGGCTATGGAGGGCTGCTGCTTACTGCCTTACTCATTACTGGTTGCTGAGCCTGCTTTCTTATAGAACTTGGGACCAGGCCAGGAACGGCCCCACCCACAATGGCCTGGGCCCTGTCCCATCAATCACTAGTTAAGAAAATGCCCTATCGTCTGCAGCCCGAGCTTATGGAGACATTCTCTCAATTGAGGTTTTCTCCTTTCAGGTAACTCTAGCCTCTGTCAAATCCACATAACACTAGTCATAGGATGTGTGCATGCATCTTTCTCTGTATCTCTGATTCTCATTCTGTGTCTCTCTCTGTGTCTCTGTCTCTCACCCATACACACACACACACACACACACACACGTTGTGCATACTGTTGGTCTTCTTTTTGCATTACATTCTTGGAATAAGTTCTCAGAAGCATTTCTTGTTTGGTCAGAGAGCTCAGTCATTTTACATTTTACTTATTTCAGTAATTAAATATTTTACCTGAAAAGGTATGTTTTCTCCAACAAAACTGAATAATATGTATGCATCAGGTTTTTTCTTGAATATCCAAACAGTTCAGCTATGCTTCCTTCAATAATCCATTTCATTAAGTAGATTGAAGGTAGGATACTTCTCCCCTACATCTAGGTGACACTCAAAAACAGGAACCATACTGCAGCCAGCTGCAGTCAAGAATCCATACCAATTGTGAATGATACTGGGCAGCTAGCCCTCCCGTTTTCCGTTATTTGACTATTATGCACATGTGTATCACAAACTTGGCCATTCCAAGCACCCAAGACCGTTTCTCTTCACCCTCACACTCCCACAGAGCCATTCTTGCCAGGACATGGCCTCTGATTTTCACGTAGTTTTCTCTGGTTACTTGGGTTGTTAAATTCTTTTGTCCTTTTTTCTGCCACACTGCCTTTAGTTAGGGATGAGTGAGCATATGCAGGGAGTATTTAACAGAGCACAGACAACTAACTTGCCAGTGGCTGCACCACTACAGAAAATACCACCATTTTCCTGACACTATTAGCTGCAAATAGTTCCTCAGGAGGAGTGGAGCTTCAGGAGACCCTCCTTATCATGATAGGGTGCTGGAGGACCCCATCTTGGGCAGGTCCTGTCCAAGAAACCACAGCTGCAGTGAGTTCACTGGTACAATAGCCATCTCAAATCCAAAAGAGTGTTCCACATCCCTCCCCATATTCTGGCTCTTCAATTCCTTCTGCCCTCTCTCCTTCAGTGTTCTCTGAACCTTGGAAGGCAGGTTAGTTCTCTATGTATATGTCTTGTTTATAGCTGAGCACTCAGTAGTCGCTTTTTCTCAGCATCCGAACTCACTGAGTCTTCATTAACTGTTGAGGGTGTCTAATTTCTTCTGATGGGTTTAAAATTTGATGCAAGTATTAAAACAGGAGGACTTGATTCGGTGTTGTCTGTGGACAAAGCAGAATTTTTGCCTCAAAAATCCTTGTAAAGTTAACATTCTTGGCTTTACCGTTTTGGATGAGAAGATCTAATCAAATAAGACTTGCAATACTCATATTTTTTCTCTTTATTTCTAAGGCTTGTTATAACACCACACAGATGGAGCACAGTCGTCCCAGAATGGATTCAGAGACATGAAGGGGTATCCTGAGGAACGTTAACAGAGATTCAGTATGTCCTGCAGGACAGTGACAGCTTGTCTGTATGTTCATTTTTATCACCGTTTCCCCAACCTACAGAGCCATGTGTGCCCACGCCACCAGACAGGAACCTCTCACGAAAGCAAGAATGGCTTGATCTCACTCTGTAGGAGACACAGCACAGTTCGTGCACAAAGGGTCAGTTCCTCTATAGGAACAAAAGCCAAACTTTCCTGACTGTTACGTAGCACAAGGAAACCAACAATGTGTGCTATGCTGTGTATGTCTCTTCATTTGTGTGTATAGTTTATATGTATATTTATGTGTGTATACATATACTCAAATACTACAAAATGAACCTTGTATACTACACAGCATGTTTTTTTCCAGTTTTAATTTTGTTTGTATTGATTATTTTATATATATATATATTTGGGGGGGGGTGAGACAGGGTTTTTCTGTGTAGCCCTGGCTGTCCTGGAACTCACTCTGTAGACCAGGCTGGCCTCGAACTCAGAAATCCGCCTGCCTCTGCCTCCCAAGTACTGGGGCTAAAGGCGTGCGCCACCACTGCCCAGCTGATTATAATATATAATTTGAAAAATGGTCTCATAGCAATGCCCTCCCTCACTTGCAACCAGAAGCGTTACCCAAAGTAATGGTCTCATGTTGACTGAGTCAGCAGTTTACTACAGAGCCTGGAGACTTTGTGCTTGTAGCCATAGGTTCTCTTGTATCTGTCGAATACCATGTGTGAAACTAACACTCTGAAATACAGAATCATATAGTTTCTTCAATCATCTATAAAACCGAGGCCTTTCTTTGAAAAGCACAGGCAGGAGATGTGAATTGGGGAATTTCTTAGTGCCTCAGTGTGGGAATTAAAATTATGAATTTATGTAGAGCAATCCTAATTCAAATATGAAGATTGTTTATTAATAATAAAAATAATTGCCCATAATATTCTCAATTCATACAAAATGTATTGTTACATTGCCTCATTTGGTCAGTTGTCATTATTTCTTTATTTCTAACACTCATTCATAACTAGTGTTTGGGTTATATACAATATAAAAAACATAAACAAAACCTAACCTCCAATTATCAGCTACATACGTGGTTTTGGCCAAGCTGTTCACAGTACTGATTTTAATTATCCTTGATTAAAGGGCAAGTTTCAGAATCTGCCATGTGGACTTCAAGGCCCTCTCTGATCTAGTTTCTTTGGCCTCCATCCCTGTCAGAACTGGACCATATGGTTACTTCTCAGTGTGTGGGGGGCTGGGCAGAGGACAGCATGGTGACAAGTTCATGCCAGTCTTGACTCAGCATTACCTTGGAATGTTGCCACAGGTCAAAGAAAGGATATTTTAGCAAGAAAGGATGGAGAAATAGGAACTGAAAAATGTCTCCAATAGCTTCTGTCTGTTTCCCTACCTAGTCAAGATTCTGTCAAAAATGTGTTGTTATTATCATAGTGGATTTTGTTGTTTTTAGGATAAAAATGTAATATAGATTTTTTTTTGGAGACACAGCCTTTCATTATGTAACCTTGGCTGACCTGTCAATCACTATGTAGACCAAGCTGGCCTCAAACTCACAGAGATCCACCTGCCTCTGCCTGTACGGAGATTAAAGATGTGCACCACCATACCCTCCTGTACTATGCATTTTTATGTAGATAGGTTGTACACTTTATGTATGTGGTTTATTCAGACTTCCTTTTAAGCACTTCTGAGATGTCCCCTCCGTTTTGTCACTGCTTGATAGAGAATCATTGTACTTGGCTTTTTGCTTGGTCTACATAGTGATAGCCCGATCAGCCAAGGAGAGAAGGGTTGCCTTGTGAGGGAGTATAGTGAGGCACTGATCAGCAAAAGCTAGAAATGGAAACACTGTACTAGGCTTTAAAAAAAACTACTGTCTTTTGTTTACTATTACCAGTAAAAAAAAAAAAAAAAGTCAGAAATTTGAAATAAAAAAATCCCAGTTCTTTGTTTCTATATGTGCTGTTTCAGATTACAGTTGCCCTTTATCAGTCAGTGATCATACTGAATCCAGAAACGTACAGGGAGCTAGTGTCTGTCTACTCTGTCTTGACAAGGAGCAAGTCTACTAAACTCTGTACTTTCTCAATCCCTTTAGGGTGTGCTGCCTGAAGACTTGTACTTAGTATTAAACATAACAGAAGATTGAAAAGACAAGACTGGGCCGGGCAGTGGTGGCACATACCTTTAGTCCCAGCACTTGGGAGGCAGAGGCAGGTGGATTTCTGAGTTCGAGGCCAGCCTGCTCTACAGAGTGAGTTCCAGGACAACCAGGGCTACACAGAGAAACCCTGTCTAGAGAAAACCAAAAAAAAAACAAACAAACAAACAAACAAGACTGGGGCTGTAGAAGTAGCTCGGCTGTTATAGGCTAAGGATCCCAACCAGAAGTACTTGTGTGAGTATGAAAGTGAGGGTTCCTACTAGTGCTCATATAAAAAAAAAAAAAATCCCAGTGCAGCAGAACTCACCTGCAATCCAAGGGCTGGGGAGGCAGAGACAAGAGGATCTCTAGAGCTCACTGGTCCGACACACTAACTGAATTGGTGAGCTCTGGGTTCAGTGAGAAATGCTGTCTCAAAAAGTAAGGTGAGAAGGAATAAAGGCAGATGCCCAATGTCAAACTCTGACCTTTGCATCCAAGCGCATATTCATGTGCATATGTATGCACACAAACACATGTACATATCACACACACATACAGACAAGTAAAGACAAGGCTACTGTAGTAAAGAGTCTGCATTCAAATGCACAATTTTTCCCAATGGATGAGATTAAAGCTTCGTCTTTTTAGATACCAGCTCACTTTTTAAGGGTAAGCTTTTACATCACTTAGAATCATGTTAGAATATTCCCATCTGCCCCAATTCTGTTTCTCAGTATGGACAGTGAAATCAGAACTAATGGGCTAGCCTACTCCACACATCTAGCTAGTGGTAAGAGCAGGACCAGGACCAGGCTTTGACCCCACAGTACCCTGGCATAGACACATAAATTTTCCATTTTAGAGCAAAGAGCCACAGAGAAATAGCCTGCTAAAATAAACCACCTCTCCCTCCCTGGAAAGGAACAAAGCGAGGGCCCTGGGAATGCAAAAGCTGTGTCAGGGGAAAACGAAGCGTTCTCTTCTGGAGTTTTGGAGCCTAGTCAGGGAAGCAAGCCATCTCATGAGGTTAGCCATAGGGCAAGGCACAGTGAAGCGCTCCTGGGAGCTCCATGATGCTGACTGTGCTGACCTTGGGTTTGTGGTACAAGCTGATCCTTAAGTATGCACTCAGTGGTCCGAAGAGGGGGAAACATAGTTATGAGGTGGATAGACATTATTCATCACTTCTGTATGCATACAGAAATTTAGAAAACAGTAGCTCCAAAACTCTACTGTGAAGAGCTTGTCCATGCCCTTAGATCCAGATGCTAAATAAGTTGAAACTGAACCTTAGAGTGAAGAAATCTCTGTGAGCTTTTCTTTTAAAGTGCTCTCTTGTGCGCTCGCTCTCGCTCTCTCTCTCTCTCTCTCTCTCTCTCTCTCTCTCTCTCTCTCTCTCTCTCTCTCTCTTTCTCTCTCTCTCTCCCCCCCA
>NW_021604643.1:1881953-1945242 GCF_004785775.1 Grammomys surdaster | reverse complement strand
TCTCCCTCTCCCTCTCCCCTCTCTTCTCTGTCACACACACATACACTTCTGAAACTTGACTTGTCCCTACCCTGTAGTATATCTGAGGATTGTTCGAAAGATTTGCTAAAAATAGATTATCAGTGAGTGCCCACCTTGAATTTGATTCTGTAGATTGCAATAGGGTCATACCACTCACTGACATAGCACATTTCTAGGTGGTGGTTACATCAATCTCCCAGGGAGGACCCTTTCAGTTACTGTTCTGTAGTCAGCAGACAGCAGCTCCACACACAGAAGAGCTCACACTGAACATGTGTGAATACTAAAAGCCAGCAATCATCTGTAGTAGCTGCTGGAGAAATGGCAGGAAAGAGTTTGTTTTGTGTCCCTCGGGTTTGCTGGCCAGGATGCTGCAGCAGACGTACCCTCCCACCCCCACCCCCGTGTCCAGATCCTAAGTACAGGGCGAGCACCTTAGGCACAGGGTAGGCAGCTGTGGTTCCAAGTGTGGGAATTCCAGTGGGCAGATGAAACTGGGAGATGCTAGACTGTATTTACCCTACGCTGCGATCAGGTACTGGACTGAGAGAAGCTCAGGGAGTAGGAAAAAGCAGCCTAAGATGTGGTAGGCTGAGGGTGGGATTCCCTGACTCCTGGATATCTAGTTGCTACTGGAAACCATGAAGAAGAGTCAGGAATAGAGGGTCGCACCTGTGATGAGGAGCCTGGGACCGGGGGTTCCCAAACTCGTGGATATCTAAATGCCATTGGGTCACAGAGAATTGAGAACAGAGTTGGGCCTGCAGGGCTGTGGTCTCTCAGACTCCTGGATCTCCAGATACTGCTGGACGTCTCAGAGGAGCAGAGAATAGATGATCCAGGAGCACAGAGGGGCCTTCTGGAGGAAACTTAGATAGCTACTCTGTAGACTAAGGCTTCCTCCACGCTCCCCAGGCCGATTCTTTTTTTTTTTTTTTTTTTTTGGTTTCTCGAGACAGGGCTTCTCTGTGTAGCCCTGGCTGTCCTAGAGCTCACTCTGTAGACCAGGCTGGCCTCAAACTCAGAAATCCACCTGCCTCTGCCTCCTAAGTGCTGGATTAAATGCATATGCCACCACTACCCGGCCCCCAGGCCGATTCTTGATGAAAGAGACAGACCTTGGTTCCAAACTGTTTATTGATTGTTCATCGTGGAAAATGGGTGCATACCTCCCTCAGGGTGGACCAGAGATTAAATATCTTTTCCAAGAAGGCATGTCCAAGAAGGGAAGCTTATTGGCTAAACCCTCGGGGGCCTCTAGATATCTTATAAACATAGAGAACTCTGTTCTGATCTACATTCCTATGTAGTGAGTGTGGTCATATGACAGGGTCCTGGAAGCAGGTGAAGCTCTTACCATCCTCTCAGAGGTTCCCAGGGTTTTAACCCCTTCAACCTTTCCAAGTTTCCTGACACAGTCCACTATCCCACAGGCAGCAGCCTCCAGACCAGCAGCTGTGGTGGAATACCTCTAGAGAGGGTGGACTTCGAAACACTCTAGAGAATGAACCTCTAGCAAATGTACCAGCATAACCTCTCATTCAGTGAGCTGTGCCATCTCCAAGGCCTGGTCAACCTTGGTGCAGAAGGAGGAAGGCAGAAAAGATGCCTTGGGTGCCTTCTTAGTCCTACAGAATGCAGCAGTCTATCTTGTGTCTTCTGTATAGTTCATTGTGCTTTTTACCAGCCCCAATCCTTTGTTTTTTATTTATACATAACAAATATCTACTTCTGTTTATGAAGTTATGTATATATCCTATTGTTTACATTTTATCTCCTTTAAACATAAAGGTACATTTCAAACATTTTGTGCATTTATGTATCGTATGTGCCGTTATATAATTATTGGATCTAAAAGTAATTATTCAATACTTCATATGTTATTTTCTAGGCTTCATTACTTGGCCTCCCTGCCAATTGGTTTCTGACTAACCCAACTATTGGGCACACTGTTCAACTGGTTATAGAAGATGGATTTGAGAAACTATGTGTCTTCTTTTCCTGTATGTTTCTTTTTTAAACTTGCCGGTTCTTTTTTTTTTAATTTATTTATTTTATATATATGAGTACACTGTAGCTGTCTTCAGACACACCAGGAGAGGGCATCGGATTCCATTACAGATGGTTGTGAGCCACCATGTGGTTCCTGGGAATTGAATTCAGGACCTCTGGAAGAGCAGTCAGTACTCTTAACCACTGAGCCATCTCCCCAGTCCAAACTTGCCAGTTCTTATTTCTGAGATAGCCATACACTGTTAGGATACATTGTGTGAAGGTGTGAATCCTACACTGGCAGAGAGTTAAATACTAGCCAGGTCTTGGTATTGTTATTTCTTTCTCTTTTTTTTAAGATTTATTTATTTTATGTATATGAGTACACTGTAGCTGTCTTCAGATACATCAGAAGAGGACATCAGATCCCATTACAGATGGTTGTGAGCCACCATGTGGTTGCTGGGATTTGAACTCAGGACCTCTGGAAGAGCAGTCAGTGCTCTTAACGGCTGAGCCATCTCTCCAGCCCGGTATTGTTATTTCTATGGCCCATCACTGGTCTCATATTTTGTAAATATTTGTTCCTCCTCACCTGCCTAAGACAGTCTAGAATTGTCTCTGATTGGCTTTAATAAGGATCTGACAGACAATACCTCAGCATACCTGAGCAGGAAGTGGAAGTGAAACTTCCCAGCAGAGACAGGGGACTCTGGGAGGAGAATTGAGACACAGGAGATTCATCGAGCAGACACAGAGGTGATGGTTAGGATCCTTATACTGGAAGCCAGTATTCTGCTAGCAGCCTTCAGATGAAGCCATAAAACTCTCAGCTCCATGCCTGTCTGGATGCTGCCATGCTCCCACGTTGATGATAATGAACTGAACCTCTGAACCTGTAAGCCAGCCCTAATTAAATGTTGTCCTTATAAGAATTGCCTTGGTCCTGGTGTCTGTTCACAGCAATAAAACCCTAAGACAGTGTCATTATTTATATTGCTAGGGGTCCAAGATAGTCCAGCTATAATATACCACTTACCCATAAAGAAAAAAAAATATGTTAGCTAATCAGAAATGCCCCAGTCAGAGCTGAGATGTAGATCACTGACAGAGAACTTACCTAGTTTACAGAGTCCTAGGCCTATTTATCAATAAACCAATCAGTCAATCAACATGCCATAAACTGCTGTCCTGGGATCGTGCACTTCCATACATTTTCACATCAGATGTCTGGTGAGTTTTCTCCTATATCTCAGATGCTCTCCATTTGACACTACAGCCTCTTAGGGAAAAGAGAGAGAGACCGGGTTTTTTGAGTCTAGTATTTCAGGTTACTTTTAAAATATGTCTTGCCTTTTAAACACAACCTACCATCCATTTGTTTGAAGATAATGTGGATTTTCTTAACACTTCAAAGTTACCATGAAAAAAATCATCTGCCAAGAAAGTCATTTCCAACAGTAATGCTGTCACTACATTTGTTAAAGATTCAAAGTCTGCTGAGAGTTTAGTTTATCACACAAGTATACAGACATCTACATTAAACCTGAAAATTTACAATAATACTCATTATTTGAGCATTTAACCATATCTACATGCAGTGTCAAATGCTAGTAGAAAAATATGCTGCCCAATGTGAAATCATACACATATTGGGGTGGATCAGGAGGATCAGGGGTTCAAGGACAGCCTCTCCTACATACTAAGTTTGAGATCAGCCTGGGATCAAACTCTCAAAAAGGAAAATTCAACAACAAAAAATAAAAACACACACAAGAGAATTCTGGTTTAACTGGTAGCAATGCTGGTAATCATGACATCCAGAAAACTCATGCAGGAGAATTGCCAGTTCTAGGCAAGCCTGGACTATGCGCTGATATCCTGCCTACCTCAAAAACACCACAAAAGGAAGAGTGGGAGGGAAGAAACATGCTCTAAAGCCTGGAAACAGGAAAGGCAGGTTTTTTCCTGCCCCTTCAGGGTTAGCTGACTCAGCCAAAGATTATCCAATTCTCTTTTGGCACCGGTTGACTTGGAACAGTTTAGATCTTGTAAGTGTGTCTGTTGACCCATGCAAACATCACCAGGTTTTCTCTCCTCAGTCCTGCTGGCATTTGAGGCTAGAGAAGTTCATCCATGTCTTCTACTGTACCCTAAGTTGTAACAACTAACGTGTTTCCCATTACCAAAGTCCTCTGGGGAGCAAAACCATTCCCCACTTGAAAACAGCTGGTAATGAAGCAAAATAAATTTGGGTGACAGAGACGCAAATCATTTTCTGGTAGAGACAATAACCCTTCGGTTTCTTGCTCTGTACAGGAACAGATTTCTATCAAAGCGATGTTATTCCAGTACTCTTCTTACAGACACCACAAATACTGTCTCCAGTTCTCTTTGAGACAGTCCTACAATCTTGCCAGTTTATTAATATCTTAGATGAATTTTTGGGATCTGTTTACTCTACATTCTATAAGTCATATTTTTAACTGTATGAAATGTAACGTATGTAACATATAATTATGAGACTGTGGATGGTACAATAAATATCCAAAGTCATGTTTCTGGCATGCATAGGAGATAGATTGGGAACCCAGCTTTTATGGTTCAAGTAGTGACACTTTTTTTTCCCTTCTTGAGACAGGATTTTTCTATGTAGTCCTGGATGTCCTGGAACTCAGATATCTGTCTGCCTCTGTCTTCCAAGTGTGGGGATTAAAGGTGTGCACCACTCCCACCTGATTAAGTAGTGACACTTGTAGCCACTGTCTTATGAGGTCAGGCCAATCCTTTGAGGTTTCAAAAGCCCACGCCAGGCCCAATCACTCCCTCCCTCCCTCCCTCCCTCCCTCCCTCCCTCCCTCCCTCCCTTTTTCCTTTCCTCCTTTCTTCTTTCTTCCTTTCTCCCCCCACCCCCTCTCTCCCTCTCTCTGCCTGAGGACCAAGATGTAGTTCTCAGCTACTGCTCCAGAGCTGTGCATACTGCCATGCTCTCTGCTATGATGATAATGGCCTAAGACTCTGAAACTGTAAATAAGGTCTCCAGTTAAATGCTTGCTTTCTTTCCTTGGCCATCAGGTCTCTTCACAGCAATAGAACAGTGACTAAGACACCTAGCTTCCTGAACCCATCTTTCAATTATACCAACACCATACTTAGCTGCCCGCTTTGTACAGTATTGAAAGCTCCGTAGTTAAAATCTAAGAAGAACTCCTAGAGACACTTGCAAATTTTTTTAGCTCATACAGTCTTTAAAAATATACATTTATTTAATTTATGTATATGAGTATACTATATATATACATATATACATCATATACATCATATACATATACATATACATATACATATACATATACATATACATATGTCCACAGACCAGAAGAGGGCATTGGATTCCATTACAGATGGTTGTGAGCCACCACGTGGTTGCTAGCAATTGAACTCAGGACCTCTGGAAGAGCAGCCAGTGCTCTTAAGCTCTGAGCCATCTCTCCGGCCCCCACCTTCATTTTTTTTTTTAATATTTCGTGCTCATCATCGTAATAAAACAGAAGTTACCTGAAAGAAAGTTAACATTTATATACGATCATCTCTGGTTATTATTAATGCACATGGTAAGTCAGAAGTCACTTGAAGAAGTCATGTTTATTTGGTGCAGTTGACAACCATGATTCACTTCATATTCAGATGGACTTGGAAGTTAGAAGAGTAACTAACCAACTGGAGCCATCAATAGAGATGCAGTGTACTACCTGAAAATGACCTTTTCCAATGAAATTCATAGAGGAAGTGAGAGAAATTGCATAGAACAGAGAAAGAAAGCCTGTGTTCTAATTTAACTTTGGGGCTTGGGCACACTCGTGCTGTTTATCTCTCCAAGCCTAAGGAAACTGAATTTCTCACGAAATTGAAATTATTCTGGCGTGCCTGATGCAATTGACTACGGGTTGATGTAAAGTATCCTCAGATGCCTGGCACCTGGTGAACACTCGCTATTATTAGACCCATCTTTCAATCCCAACCCTCCTGACTCCATCCTACAGACCTAAAACTGTTCCCAAGATCAAATAACATGTTATGAAATCATCTGGGAAGGTCTTAAGAGGCCCTGCAAATGCTAAAGCTGTTAAACCTTTATTAGATCTAAGCCTGTCATTGTGGCTAGAGGTGAGTCACTTAGGGTTTTTTTTTTTTTAAATTGGGGTTCTTTCCCCTTCAAAGTTTCTCTTGATACTCGTTTTAATCAGTTTCATTCTGTAAAAACTGAGTGGGTGTGGTGAGCAGTATGTTTTCTCTAGGATGTGAGATAATATGAGGCTAGTCCTAAGCCTTTGCAAGGGAGTCTCCAATCTGTGAGCTCTGTCCCTCCTACTACTCAAGGGAAGCTTAAAGCCAGTCATGCTATTCTCTCAAGCTGCCTCTGCCTTGTATTCTTAGACTGCTCACTCTGGAGAAAATAATTCAGTATATCCTGCACAAAGGGCTGTGTGGCAAAGTAGCAGGACCACCAGTGTATCAAGAGTCAGTGCCAGTCCATCACCTAGAAGACTGCACCATCTTGCCCATGGGCCTTCCAAACCTAGTCAAGCCTTCAAGCATCATCTGAAGCCAAGATTATATCTATATTTTAACATAAGGGATCCTGAAGTAGAATCAGAAACTTAGCTATTCCTAAAATCCTGGTCCCGCCCCAACTCTAAAGATGACTGTGTTTTGGTTGCTAAGCTTTGAGTAATTTACCATGCAGCAAAATAATACTACAACTTACTCTGGATTGCTGGCTAAAGCTGCTTTGAATTTCTGCCTCCCCCAGCCAAAGAAATTTTGAAGAACATCTGAATAATATTAAAATCATTTAGGATGGGTCTTGGACATCAATATAGTTGAAAAGCCGTCCTGGTGATAATGGTATGGGGCCAGTTGAAAACATCTACTTCAGTTGGGGTGGTAGATATTTACCATGTAATTATATACCACTGGCTTCAAATCAGTTAATAATCTTCCCACAATTCGTTATGAGGGGTATGGCCAGCTTACAGGGATAGACACCAAGGTAGACTTCCCCCACATTGAGAAAAACAGTGTGTTTCCCTTCCATCTCTCTGAGAAAGAGACAGCCAAGAAAGATTAATTTTCATTGCCTTACTGTTAGGTTTCATCTTGGCTTTATTGTCCTGGTTGCTTGGTATGGATGTTTCATTGGCCATGGAACAAGTACAACTACTCCCATCATGCTCTACTGCCCATCATCCTAACTGCTGATGCAGACATGCTAATCCTTTGAAGAAGCATTCAGCAGTATTTTTCAAGCGTTAGTGAAAGTTCCTTTTTGTGCTGAGGAAACAAAGATGATAGTGTCATGCTCTGCTTCTCTTTGACCCTCCTCAGTCCATATACATGGTCCAAAGATAGTGAATGCCCCAAACTGAAACTAGGCAATAAGTTGGCAGAAGGTAGAACAACTCTTTCTGCCTTTCTCTCTTGTCTGTTTCCCAAGCAGGCAAGCAGCTTTTTGTAGCAGTAACACTCTAGCAAACTATTACTGGTTTTAAATTTTATTATGAGGATCTTGACTGCCAATGAAGTCGATCTACCTAATATCCCAGGTTTCTCAGAAGCTTACACAAATCCTTTTATTTTTACCTTTGATGTCTATCATATTCCAGCTTTTATCCCCATCATTCAGTCTTTGTCCAGGTAACTATCATTTATCTCATCCCTTATCTAATCAATACCCACAGTCTCTTAACACATATTCTCCCATTGACAATCTTCTGCCAGATCAGTTCTAACTGCGAGATTTTTGCTAATATAAGTGTGTTGTGCTTCTTGCTTGATTAGAAGCCTGCCATTGCTGGCACCACGCTCTTTCCTGTACTGGCTGGAGAGGTTGTTGCTTCTGTAGTGCAGTTGGTGAAAATGGATACCTTCAGTCTAATAATGAGAAGACCTCAGATAAGCCCAAAGTACAGGCATTCCATGGAACAAACTAGTCCTCTTCTAGAGTATCATGTCCACGAAAGAAAAAGAAAGACCCAATAGTGTCCCTAAGTGGAGAACACTAAAGGGACAGGCTGACTATAGACGATGGCAGACCCGGGTTGGACTCTGGAACTGTGAAATATAATGGGAAGATAGCTTGACTGGATATAAGCTTTGTGGCTTAGGTTAGTTCTATAGTATTGGTTTCTTGTTTTGATCATTGTGCCATGATGATGCACTGTGTGTTAGCATTAGAGGGTACTGGATGAAAACTGCCACTGCATGTTGGAGGGATGTAATGTGTTTCTTCATTTTTATAAAAGATCACGGTTCAGAAATTGTTGCGTCTCAGAAGAGACTTTAGACTTTGAACTAGTGTTGGGGCTGTTAACAATTGTGGGGACGTTGGAAATTGGAATAATTCACTTTGCATCATGAGATAGTCAAGAGTTGATAGGGCTCAGGGGCAAAATGTTGTGATTTGAATGTTTAATGTTTTCTGTAAACTCGTGGATTAAAAACTTCATCCCCAGATGGTGGTGCTGTTTTGGAAGGAACCACACACAGGTGGAGCCCTGCTAGAGGAAGTAGATCACTGGAGGCGGGCCTTTACATTTTATAGCCTCGATTCCTATCTGTAAGCTAAGCCTCTGCTTACTGATCACTCAGACAATCCCATCATCTGCCTCCTTCTTCTGTTGCTGTGATGAACTGTACCTCCCTGGAGCCATAAGCCAGAACAACCCAAACATACACATTGTTAGCATTCTGTCTAAACTCTACCCACACAGTCACCTGGCAACAGCTAGGTGGCCTGACCCACTATAAAAGGGGCTGCTTGCCTCCTCCTCTCTCTTGCTCTTGCTCTTTTGATCCCTCTGTCCTCTCAGCCCTTCCCCCTCCCTTCCCCCTCTCTCCACATGTTCCTGGCTGGCCTCTACTCCTCTCCTCTCCCCTCCCCTCCCCTCCCCTGCCCTCCCCTCCCCTTCCTTCCCCTCTCTCCCTCCATCTCTCTCTGACTCTACTACCCTCTTAACTCCCCTCCCCATGCCCTGAATAAACTCTATTCTATATTATACCAGTGAGTGGCTGGTCTCTCAGGGGGAAGAGATGCCTCTACATGGGTCCACTGAGACATTCCCTTCCTCCATACCTCACCACACACCTCCACAGAACATATTCTTTCTTTCTCTTTATCTTTTTATAAACACATCACAAATGAGAGGAGGCACTGGGTGAAAAGTTAGGAAAATCCTATGCTACTTACTCTTCTCAAGTCTGGAATGATTTCAAAGTGTGGATGGAAAGAAAGTAGAGGAAATCCAGGCAGCGATGTCATGTGCCTTTAATCTCAGCACTTGGGAAGCAGAGTTGTGTGATCTCTGTGAGTTTGACCTAGTTTACAGAGTGAGTTCCAGGACAGCAAGGACTACAAAGAATGAGTGTCTCAAAAAAGAAGATAGAAAAGAAAACAATAATAACAACAAAAATTAAAAAAAAATAACAAAGGAAGGAAGGAAGGCGAAAACAAAAACAATTGCCTCAAATGCTAATTATGGGTGTTCACTTAGTGTCAAGGCAAAGGGAGAGAAGGGAGGAGAAAGAAACAGAATGAATGCCTGGCTGCTGCTGTGACAGATGAGACGTGGATTTATAATACTCCCATCAGCCCCCACTACACACATCACATCAGTATCTTGAAGCACTGAGGTCACGTTTGGCTCAGAAAACTTTCTGTTGCTCAGCCGGGAAAACAGTGATGTGTTCCATCCCGTAAGGAAACGGCTGATTTATTGCTGTCACATAAACAGCTTCATAATTTCCATCTGTGCCTCCTTCCGCAGCAGGATTCCTGATTTTCAGATGGGAACGTGGGCTCTCCTGTTCCCAAAAGTGAAGAAGAATCTGCCGCTCTAATACAGTAGCCACAGAAAGGAAATGAGAGGAAGACTCCGCCCAGTGGTACCCTGTCTGTATAGTGTATTCCTTGAGAGCAAGAGAATGACTCTGCCCGGGGCTACCCTCCCTATAGTGTATATCTCCCTGCCCATACATAATTGACACCCATATCCTATCATTCCAATTAGAAGATTAGGCATACTTGCTTTTGTTTGTTTCTTTGTTTTGAGATCACATCTCGTGGGTACATAAATGGAATATGGGTACTAGTTTCTTGTAAGACTTATAAAGACCTACTTAACTCCATATGACCATTTCCTATCCCCAGTCCCACAGTATACTCTTATTATAAGACCGAATTATGACATCTTCAGCCTAGAGCCCCCAACTAGAATGAAGAACTATTTGCAAAACCAGCTAGCTACAAGTCAAAGTGCACAGTGTTCAACCATAAGGCACATGTGAGGTGCCTGTTGCAGCTGTAGTCTTGCTCTTTGTCCTGCAGTCAGAACTAGTGGCAACTGTGTCTCTTTGTCATTCAAAAACAGAAATGCAAATACAGTATGTAACCATTTAAGGGTTTTTTTTTTTTTTGAGGGTTTGGGGACTTAATGGTAGACTGTTTGTCTAGTTAAGTACAGTGCTTGGGTTTGTCCTCAGCTCTGGTAAAAAGAGGTCGTTGTTGTTTTTCTGTTTTATCTTATTTATTTTTTGAGACACTATTTTGTTTTATGTGCCAGTTGGCCTTGAACTCACTGTCCTCTCATCTCTGCCTCCTGAAAAGCTGGGCAGTATGTACAACCATGCCTGGCTCATCAGGGTTCAGAGAGGAACAGACATCCTCTTGGGCATTGAGCTAAAGGCCATTTGTGCTATATTCTGGCAAAGGATCTGACCGAATTCCACAGGTCCTGAAAATCTGAGTGAGACAGAAGTAAAACAACAACCACAACAACAGGGTAGGCTGTCTGTCAGAGAAGATTTCAGCACAGAATAACATCTAGGGTGTAGTATGTTTACTGTAAACTGTCTTGAAAAAATAAAACACAACTCAGAATAGTTTTTTTGAGCTTTACCTGATATGTTTGCTTTCACCAGTTGGAGAATATGTGGCTTCTTGTGGTCCCTGGCTTTAGATGTGTTATGTACAGGTTTAAATACATACAGTGTGTTGACCTTGCAGATTCTTGTGTGCACATACATAGATACATATACATAGATGAACACCTGTCTATGCATATGAGTACTGGACAGTACGGTAAATGTGTGTTTGTTTTTATCAGAAACTACTAGAGCCTTTGCTGAACAGTTCTCCATATGGCCTTTTGACAGCCCTAGATCCCACCTCTCTCTCTCTTGTATTCCTTAAAACAAAACAAAACAAAACAAAACAAAACAAAACAAAACAAAACATGTGTATATATGTCAGAAGAGGGCATTGGACCCCCGGTATAACTGTGGTTACAGCCAGTTGTAAGCCACCATGTGAGTTCTGTTAACTAAACTCAAGTCTGCAGAAAGAGCAGAATGGTCTTACCTACCAAGCCATCTCTTCAGCCCTCGCCTTTGGTGTTTATGAATAATGGGACTGCTGGGAACTCACATCCTCAAGTAAACCTCTCTCTGTTCCTGTTCCCTAGAAAACAAAATAGTCTTCAATAGTTCAGCTCAGTGTGTGGCCTCAGGATATAAAACCTGGGGTGGTCTACTTCCCATGGCCCTCAGTTGTGATGAAGATGACACATACACAGATGAGATCACAGCCTCCCTGGGCAGCCTCCCTGAGCATTGGCAGGGTGTCATGAATTCCAGGCTTCCACTGACCCTCGCTGCCCATCTGTTCATAACGAATCTACTTCATGTAACTAATAGAGGCCAGTTTTCTGTCTCAGTAGATGCAGGATTTGGAACTTGTCCGTCCAACCTCTCTGCACTCCCCAGAGCAGGAGGCCTGTCACTTCACATTCTCATCATCAGCCCTTTAAATGCTTACTTAGCAGCTCTGTGGAATAACCGGAGAGACTAGGACTGTGCTTTGTGGTTATGCCTGGACATGACCTCCTGATGATAACATAGCATAACCCTTGGCCCCCATGGTTTCCTGTTTTGAGAAGATTCCCATAGGGGAAAAATATTGCAAAAAGGTTAGGTCAAGGAAGTCTTTTTTGTTGTTGTTGTTTTGTTTGTTTGTTTGTTTGTTTTTCGAGACAGGGTTTCTCTTTATAGCCCTGGCTGTCCTGGAACTCACTCTGTAGACTAGGCTGGCCTTGAACTCAGAAATCCAACTGCCTCTGCCTCCCAAGTGCTGGGATTAAAGGTGTGTGCCACGACTGCCTGGCAAAGTCAAGGAAGTCTTAAGGACAATATTTTTAAAGAATGTTTAAAAAGATATATTCTAAGAGGCTCTGAAAAGAGATGAGGAAACACGTTTACTGGGATCACAGGTCCAGCCTGTCCTACTCGATCTCATTCATTCATCCCAGTGACACTGTAAGAAAGATATTATGTCCATTCTACAAATAACTCAAGTCAAAGTAACAAGTTGTAGAATTATTGAGTGGCAACATGAAAAGGAGAACCCCTACTTTCAGTAGGCTTTTACCTCAGAAGTGTCAAAAAAAAAAAAAAAAAAACAGGAAACAATCAACACATTCACGAAAGAGGCAGAGAGAAAGGGACTAGAAGAATGTCACCCCTGTGGCTCATGTGTCCAGGGCAGGAAAATAGAGTCATCTGAATCTGTTTCTTTACTTGTTAAAGGAAATAAAGAATCGAGGCAGTAAAATAGGGGGAGACTATTTGAAAAAATGTAAATGGTAAGTGTTAGGTTACATGATAATCTACTATAAGCACAGAGTCCACAGGAGGACTGACGAATGTAGGCGTTCATCTTGGGTGGGTAGGACGGTGCTAGGAACTTGCTGTTAGGGCCCCATGCTAACCGTAGGTTTCCTTCTGTGCGAATAACTGCTGTGTTTACACTTGAACACCTTAACAACACAGATCCTTAAATGCTGTGTTGTTAACAGAGTGTAGCAATTCTTTCCATAATCTTAAAATGTTTGCTATATTCCCAAGGGTGTTAAAAACTGGGAAAGTGATTGTCGTTACCCACGACATTCTTAACTGTGTCAATCAGGCCATTCTGGCCTGGGTCATATTATGATAGTTGTATGCGTGCATATGTAGAACTAGTAATGGCTAAAATTATAAGAATTTACACATAATTTCCAAACATCGGTGTTTAAGAAAAATGGGAATATGATAGAAAATCTGGAAGAACAAATAAAGTGGGGTGGATTGTGTCTGGATATGAAGTATAGGTGGCTAGGAACAAGGATAAAGGAATTACATTTGTATTCCTTTGCTCTCTTCATTAGACGTTTGAACCACGTTAGTTTGTGAGTCTTAAATCACTGAGGGAAGGCTTTGGTGGTGGAAGTCTTTAATCCCAGCACTCAGGAGACAGAAGCAGGTGGATCTCTGAGTTTTTTGTTTGTTGTAGTTTGTTTTTTGTTTGGTTTTTCAAGACAGGATTTCTTTGTGTAGTCTTGGCTGTCCTGGAACTACCTCTGTAGACTATGCTGGCCTTGATCGTACAGAGATCTGCCTGCCTCTGCCTCCCGAGAATGCTAGAATGCTGGGATTAAAGGTGAGAGCCATTACTCTCCAGCGGGATCTCTTGAGTTTTTGGCCAGGCAGGACTACATACTGAGACTCTTCTCACAGGGCAGTGGTGGCGCATGCCTTTAATCCCAGCACTTGGGAGGCAGAGGCAGGTGGATTTCTGAGTTCGAGGCCAGGCTGGTCTACAGAGTGAGTTCCAGGACAGCCAGGGCTACACAGAGAAACCCTGTCTCGAAAAAACCAAAAAAAAAAAAAAAAAAAAAAGAGAGAGAGAGACTCTTCTACTTTCTCTTGCTGTTCCCTTCTAGCCTCAGAGCCCGCCCTACTCCAGTCAGTTCGTGGCCCCGCCCACTGACTCTCACTGGTGCCTGTTGCTCAAGTCCCTCCCCCAGTAAGGAGCTCCTCCTCTAGTTGGCCTTAGGCCACGCCCTCTAAGCGTATTTGGACGTCAGCGCGTCGTAGCGGAAGCCCGGCAGCGAATGAGCGCGGGCGGCCGCGGCCTTAGTCTCGTCGTCCGCGCGTGCGCGGGTCCCGAAACCCTGGCGGAGCGCAGCGCGAATGGAGGCCTGAGGGCGGCGGGGGCGGGGCGTGCCGCGAGCGGGGGCCTTGGCCGTGGCGGGCGCCGTCTAGAGGAGGCCCAGCCGTCCGCCACCACGCACTCGGGAGCCGTGAAGCGCAGGCGGGTCACGCCGTGGGCCGCGGCGGCGATGCAGCGACGACGGCGCGCTCCGCCCGCGTCTCAGCCGCCCCAGGACGGCGGGCGAGCCGAGGAGGTGGAGGTGCAGTTCTCCGCCGGGCGTTTGGGCTCGACCGCTCCTGCCGGGCCCCCCGCACGCGGCTCCGCCGAGGACGAGGAGCGGCTGGAGCGCGAGCACTTCTGGAAGGTCATCAACGCGTTCCGCTACTACGGGTAAGGCGCGCCCTCCGCCCGCCGCAGTCTCGGGGCCCGCCTCGTGGCTGGTTCGCGGAGCCCATGGTCACCTGCGCGCGGTCCTCTGGGACTGCTTCCCACCTCACCCAGAGCCGCCGGAACTTGCGTGCACTTTTGTAGAAAACTGAACGGTGCTGCTGAGTGCTTCTGACCGGATGGTGGAGGGTGGAAGTGATCCCGGAATTCCAAAATGTGCAGCTTGGTAAGGAAAAGAGAGCAGGCACCGGAGCCGGCTTAATGTTCTTGTAGTCTGCGAGTAAGTATGGAATTCCATTCGTGGGCTAGGCATGGTTGTAGGACCCTTCAGTATTGTCTCCATTCGTAATACAACTTCCTAACTTCAACATTTGGTCTAGATAGGTGTTCAGATAGCCTAGCTGATAGCGTCTTCCTGCACCTGGGGTTTTCGGCAAGGATAGAACATTTATTTCCGTAAGCGATACAGTCCACTATGTTCTGAACTTCTAGTTAGAACCAGAGAGACGAGCCTGACCCCTTGTGCGGATCAAACCAACCTAGATGGTACCCTGTGCTATTTGTAATACACAAATATGTATATGTGACTCTTTTGCCCAGGTCTGACCCCCATCAAGGGCAAGGAGGAGCCCTACTTTTATGGCACTGCATTTGGCAATGCTGTAAGCTCTATTTTTAAAATAAAACATAGTAGCAAAAAAGGACACTCCCATACAGGCCCATTTAGTTTTGGTCAGTGGTTATATTACTTTGTTACTGTTTTGAATTGAATAGTTATTTAGGATCTGATGGTTACTGAGAGGCAGGTATGGCAGGTGCGTGGAGCCCAAGGCCTCAACTTTCCTGGTTCTAGGCTCACACAGACTTCGATGAAATAATTTCCCAACTGAACTCAGAAGAAGAGGGTTATTTTTTGATAGTGTCACATTTTGCTATTGGAAAACATAGAATTCTGGGAAACACCTTGGCAGATAATAGGCTTAGTTAAATATGTAATTATATTAAGTTTTAATATGTTGGAGCCCAAGAGTCGATGTTTATTATTAGGTATTGGGTGGGCCACAGGCCTAGGGGAAAGGATCTTTTACCCGGTCTTGAGTGTTGCAGTATAGAAAAGACTGCTGTGTGCATTTTCTAGGTGTGACATGGTACCCAGTGCTCTCATCTCTCTCTCCCAGTTGAATGTGAGGTTGGGGCACTTTTCATTAAAACTTTTCTTTACTCATATAATGTCCACGAGAAACACTCCAAACCTCTGGATAAGTAGTGTAGCTTGTATGGCAAGCATTTTGTTGCTTTCCAGCATTTTTGATAGTCTGGCTTTGAAGTGTCTATACAGCAGTCACCACGTTTGGATAGGTTTAAACATAAATTAACTAAAAGTTAGAATTGAGCTGCACAGTTTTCACTGGCACATTTCAGGTGTTTCACCTGTTGCTAGTGTGCCATATTGAAGTGTGTGGACAGAAGTCCTTTCATCAAGCGAAAGTCTGGCAGTTCTGTTCTGGACTCCTAGCACATTTTAGAGGGCTTACTTTTACCACTACATGCTACAGTAAACAGAAGACTTAGATTAAAGGTCATAGGGAAAGAAATGTCTTTTGGCTCCTGAGAGTACCAAAGACATCCTTTAAAAGCAGGGTGCCGTCCAAGTCCCTTTCTTTTGCCAATGAATTCAGTCTTTACAGCTGTTCCCCTCCATACACATGAACTTAATATAAGCAAAGGGTCATGTTCTACAAGGAGGCCACAAATGACCGAACAGCTACTGGGCTGTAGCTTATAGTTGCTGTGATAGTAAGGTTGGTTCCAATTGTAAGAAACTATGCTTTCACCGGGTGGTGGTGGTGGTGCACGCCTTTAATCCCAGCACTTGGGAGGCAGAGGCAGGCGGATTTCTGAGTTCGAGAGTTCGAGGCTAGCCTGGTCTACAGAGTGAGTTCCAGGGCAGCCAGGACTACACAGAGAAACCCTCTCTCAAAAAACCAAAAAAAAAACAAAACAAAACAAAAAAAAAAAACCTATGCTTTCAGCTCTGGTAAAATGTCCCCCTGCCCCAACTTTTTGTTAGTTTGTTTTCTAACTTTGTGTGTGTGGTTCTGGAGTTTGCACTTAAGCATGTGCTGTACCACACTCTGCACAAACCCTTTAAGAATTTCCCAGTGTGTCTTGTTTCTGGCAGCTTTGAAGACCACTAGATCACTAACAAGTAAGGAATGTGCTTCCTTTCAGCCAGCTACCAGCCTACCATTTGTATCAGTAAATACAGCTTAACTAGCTCAACTCCCCTGCTGCCAGGATGGGACATGGCCTCTTTGAACAACAAAAGCAAAAGCATGCCTAGCATTGTTTTTTGTTCTTATTGAAGTGTGGAGATTTGAAAATGATAAAGAATGAAGTTGTACCCAGAAGAATTGCTAGTGGGGCAGGAGAGGGTCGGGAGACCTTAGGCGAAGGCAGCTTGCATCTACAGCCGTGTTCCTAGGAGGCACCTCTAGCACTTTTTAGCTATAATGGAGCTTGTGCACTGTGGGACTGAGAAAAGTCATTTGGGGATGATAACTGTCTGATGTGAGTGTCAGCTGTTTAGGAAGGGGGACACATGCTACAAAAAAATCTTAGGTACAGTGAGAAGATGATACAATAGCCATTGCCTAGGAATACTAGGGAGAAAGTTCTATAAGAAGACTGTTTGAGCTGCTCACAGGGAATTTTAAACTGTTGCCACTCTGCTGTTTACCTAACTTTACTAAGGAAACTTTAGAACTATATATAAATTGATTAAAACAAATCTTTCCAACAATAATTTTGTACTTATCCCTCCAAGCCCAATAATATTACTTTTGAAAATGTATGTCGCTTCCCCTTTTTTCTAAAATATTCCCTCAATCAGCTCTTGCCACAAATGAATCCCCCAAATTAAATCATTTATTTGTAAGGAATAAAGGCTATATTTGGTTGCTAGTGTTAAAGGGGGAAGTTCAAGGCTGTGGATCATGTTTGGTGAGGATCTTGATAATGGATAAAGTCCAGGGAGCCTTGAGGCAGTGTTGGATATCACATGGACTTGGGCCTCCTTTTGTTTTTTTTCCAAAGCCACAATCCCATCTGGTTAGGGTGCTGCCCTTCAGGTACCATTTAACTTTAATTATTTCCAGAAAGTTTTACCTTCAAATACCATGGTTGGCTTACCAGTTTATACCTCACAGTAAGGATTAAATTTTAATGTGCATTTTTGTGGCCACTTTCAAACCATAGCAAATACAGATTGTGAATGCAAAAAAGTACACTACCCAGTGCCCTGTAGTTAAATCTGGTTGCATAAAGTAGAATATTAACAATCATTTTATTCATTTTTTTGAGAGTATCCAATCTGACAAAAATTCTTCTGGTAAGGATACAGAATTATAAATGTTTCTCAGACTGGTAAATTGCACCTCAGTTGGACATAGGTGTGGCCTGGCATATATTGCTAACTATTTCCAAGAGTTCTGCTATTATGTACCACATGAGTAGCTGTTACATGAAAGCAACCCAGGCACAGAAAGACCTCATGTTGTTATGTGTGGCGTCTAAACAGTCATAAGAGCAGAATGGTAGTTAACCAACAGGTGGGAGTGGAGGGGTGAAGCCGTGTGGGTACATGCTGGTCAGAGGATCCACTGTTTGACTGAAGACGCTGACAAGTATGTGAAGTGATGAGTTAACTAACTTGCTTTGATTGTCCCTCTTTGTACACATAAAGTATCACTTTATGTCCCATAAATACATATAATCAGAATTTGTACATTCAATCATGAATGAATTTTTTTTTAAACTGCTACAAAATGGGTAATACAAAAGGTTAGAAGCAGTTCCTTCTAGAAGGGGGATTGTTATGGCTCTTCCTCTGCGTATTTTTACTTTTCTACATTTGTTTGTATTTTCACTGTGAATGTGTCAATATGTAAGAAGGAGGTATGCCTGCTGTATTTTGAATGCTATATTGGTCAGACTCTTTCCCTGTAGTAAAACCAATGTAAACAACTCAAGGGGAGGGCAAATGTATTTTGACTCACAGTTTCTTTTTTTTTTCTTCGAGACAGGGTTTCTCTGTATAGCCCGGGCTGTCCTGGAACTCACTCTGTAGACCAGGCTGGCCTCGAACTCAGAAATCCGCCTGTCTCTGCCTCCCAAGTGCTGGGATTAAAGGCGTGCGCCACCAACGCCCGGCGACTTACAGTTTCAAAGGCTTTAGTCTGCTGGGAGGAAAGATGATTGAGCAGAGTAGCTGATCTGGCAGCCAGCAAGCTGAAATAAGGCTCTGACAAGATGCCCAGAAGTGTGTGTCATCATCTGCCTACCCCCATACCCCATGACCACCTTCAGCTTCCTCCTAGAGTTTATAGAGCCTCCCTAGAAAGTACCACCAACTAGGAAACAACAACCTTTAGTACATGGAGTTTCTTTATTTTTCTTTTTTTTTAAGACAAAGAACGTCATATCTAAGCTGTATCAAGTACTGACTGTGTTTACTAAGTTTTCCATATCCAGTGAAGGTTGATGGGGAACAGAGGACTTGTGGGTCTTGTGGAGGTTTGTTCTAACCAGTCTCTGTATGTACATGCTTGGCATTTATTAAATTTTAACAAACGATATTTCCATGATCATTATATCATTACTTTTACCTTGTTTTATCAAGACACTTTGGGGTGTAAAAGGGATCACATAGTAGTAAGTAACAAGCTATGTTATAGTATTTCTGACTTGAGACTGGTCGGTCTTATTATCTCTAGTGTAAAACGACAGTGTCGGTGAAATCCCTGCCCAGGTGTCCTCTTACATCACGATCAAGGCCTCCCTCCCACAGGGCCACACATGCTTTTAGAAACAGGACTGTGGCATGTATCTATTGCAAGAGCTGCTGTACTTCATTACCCTTAAGAGAAAGTATTTACATTTTTACTTTAAAGAACTGTTTGTTTTATTTGTGTATTGTAGCGTGAAATACTAAAAAAGCAGTCCACACCACACCAACCCAACCACAGCGTATAGAGAATGTAAAGAATGATGCAGTGAATTCCTGTGAGCCCACCACCCAGTTTCCATAGTCTGTGTGCACATACCCTCATACACATATACTGACATACATGCATACTCAAATATACATACACACACTTACATGCTCACATACACATATGCACACATGTATACACACACACACACACACACACACACACACACACACACACACACACACACAGTCTCGTCCCTTTTCCCCAGAGAGGATATCCTTTCTTTGAATACTGGCTTGGTTCCTAGACAATGTGTTGTTTAATGTTATGAAGTTATATATCATGTATTCTTTATTGTGCTGTTTTTAACAAATATTTGTGTTCTTGATTTTTTTTTTTTTTTTTTGGTTTTTCGAGACAGGGTTTCTCTGTGTAGCCCTGGCTGTCCTGGAACTCACTCTGTAGACCAGGCTGGCCTCGAACTCAGAAATCCACCTGCCTCTGCCTCCCAAGTGCTGTGATTAAATGTGTGCGCCACCACTGCCCGGCGTGTTCTTGATTTTTATCTTTTAGAGTTGTAGCAGTGCTTGGTTTATTTCTCTGTATTCCCCAGTATAATTTCTTCACCATGACCACTGATGATGGATTTTCTGTTGTTTGTGGGTTTAATGTTTGTTATTTGACAGTGCTGTGGTGAAGGCAGCGTGTGTTTCTTGAGTATGTGTAGGAGTATAATTTCTAGATGATAGAACAGATAAACATTAAGCTTTACTGAAGATGAGTTATTTTGCAAAGTGTATTCATTTCTGGATTCACCATTAGTATGTAAATGTTCTAATTTTCCCATAATTCACCAACATTTGACCTAATTGGATTTATAGGTTTTTGCCAATTTGGTTTATATAAAATGACATTTGGCTTTTTAAAATGAGGTTCCTCTTTTTACTTCATAAATAAGCAATCTTCAAAGTAAGTATTCAAGTTAGAAAGCCTTTGTAATATAAATTGTAAATATTACATTTGAAACCCTATAGAACTTTTTCATTTGCTTAATATTTTTGTAGTATATAATTTATATTTTTCAAAATTCAACTTGGCTGGCTTTTAGTTCGTTTCAAAACATGCTCTATATTCTACATTTTTATTGTTTTGATTCTTGGAATTAAATCTAGGCCATTTTAACTTTTACAGCAGTATGTTACTACTTGATGATGAAGCTACACCATCGTCCAGTTTAATTTGAAAATTGAAGTTACTAAAAATAATTATAAATTAATGTTTTATGTTCTTTTATTAGTCCACAAGCCTGTTTTTATTATTATAAACCATGTTGTTGCCGATTACTCGATTACTGTGAGAAGTATTCCTCATAAAGCAAAAGCATAACCAGACTTTTTTTCTAAGATCAAAGGGTAGGAAATAAGGGGGGGGGAGTGTCCAGCATAACTACAGAATAAGTTATGTAAGCTGACAGCCTTAAAATGAGGTTGGCCTCTGGCAAGAGAATTCTTTTTGCCAATTAAAATAAAATACATTTTCTCTTTTAGCACCAGTATGCACGAACGAGTGAACAGAACAGAAAGACAGTTTCGATCACTTCCAGATAACCAGCAGAAACTGCTTCCTCAGTTTCCTCTTCACTTGGACAACATCCGGAAATGCATTGACCATAATCAGGAAATACTGCTGACCATTGTGAATGATTGCATACATATGTTTGAAAATAAAGAATATGGAGAAGATGTATGTGAAATTGGTTCTGTCTCTTTTCATTTTAGGCTTACAGTCTATATGTTCAGCTCTTGTACAGGTCATCCACTCTACTGAGAGGGTTGATGGCCTGTGAAGCTGGGAGAACACTGGTAGAGATTGTATTTATTTGTTCACTATTTTGTTTTTCCTTTTGTTTTCCTAGTTAGATAATTGTTGATACCTTCATATGGTGTTTTGGATGTACCATTATATAGAGGACTTAAATTTCTTAAAAGACTTTACTAGCTATAATAATTTCTCTGATTTCTTTCAGTATATTATATCTTTTACTTAAAAAATATTTTTTTCACTTAAATTTCTAGTGACTAGTAATAGTAGAAACTGAAAGCTCGTTGTATCCACATGGTAGTAGATTTTGACCAGTCCTAAGTGAGCCGTTCATGCTACCCGTCAATGAACTGGAAGGACTGTCTTACCGCTCTTGGAGGGTAGGGTATATGTCTCCATATACCCTAGTATATGGCTGGTCCTTAGTGCTGGTCCTTGCCCCAGTAAGGACAGCTTCACTTTGAGGCGGCTTCCTCTGTTGAGGGTAGAAGTGAACACCAAGCTTTCTTCATGTAGGACCCAAGCTGTACTTGAGTTTCTACTTAGGTGGGAGGCTAATAATTACCGTTGAACACCAATATCTTAGTATGCTCATTTTACCATGTTCAAAATTGACTCTAAGAAAATAATTCTTTTTTTCTCCTCTTTTAAACAGGCCAATGGAAAGATTATGCCAGCATCTACATTTGACATGGATAAGTTAAAATCTACACTGAAGCAGTTTGTAAGAGACTGGAGTGAAACTGGGAAAGCAGAAAGGGACGCCTGCTATAAGCCAATCATTAAAGAGATTATCAAAAATTTTCCAAAAGAGAGATGGTAAGTATGACTGCATTTTAAACTACTTTCTGTACGATATATAATCATTTAACTAGAGCATTTCACCTTGTGATTCATTTTCATGGTCGCCCTGTTGCTGTGTGTTTTTGTGTATGTGAGTGGTATATTTGTTACTGGATGCTTCAGATATGTGAGATTGGAGTTTTTATGTTCTGCCCTAGTAAATATGAGAAATTTGAAACTGTTAGAATAAGTGTTTATAGTCATCGATACTCACTGCATTATAAGTTGTTTTTAGAACAAAATGATAGTGATAGATTTTATTTTATCTCACTATGACATACTTGAAAGAAATGAGACATCCGTACCATAGAGAAGTAGCTAACTTTTGGAACACAATACCTCTGGGCGTTCTGAAGCTCATCCTCTGCTTTTCAGACTTAAGTTTGTAAATAAATAAAATGAAATGCCTAGGGCTAAAAAAAAAAACCCATTTATTTTGAAGTAAAGATACTGAAATCTTTAAAAGCAAATTTGTGGAGGGCTGAGTGATGTTTGTCGTAAGACATGAGGGCCTGTGTTTGGATCCCCAGCATCTGCTTAAAAAGCTAAGTTCTTTGTAGTCCCAGAGCCAGGGGACCCCTTTCTCTCTCAGAAAATAAGATGGGAAACCACTGAGTAAGACACTCAACACACAGATCAACAGAATAAGTAATTTATATTTTAATTAAAACAAATACTATGCTACTATATTACATACTTTTTTTAATACAATACATTGATTACATACAGCCTGGCAATAGGTATAAGTACTATCTTATGAAAATGCTGAATACTTTGTACGTTATTTTGATAAAAATGTGATTCCTATTGGGAATAAAGTCACAGATATTCCTAAACCTACTATTGCTCATTCTCTGCATGTTTGGAATTGCGGACAAATATTAATTAGATATTATTGCAGTTAGAATTCGTTTGGAATTGGAAAGATGGCTCAGTTGTCAGAATATGTCCTTACTGCTCTTGCAGAGGATCCAAGTTCAGTTTTCAGATGAACATTGTCATGAGACTCACAGTTACCTATAAAGTTCCAGTTCCAGGGGACCCGGTTCCCTCTCTGGACCCTGTGGGCATCTACACTCACACATGCACATTTCCACACACAGACACATAAAAAATAAGTCTATACTTATAATTTAAAGTAGACTTTTTTAAAATAATAAAATAAAATTGAATTTTTCCCCACGCTTATAAGCCCAGTGAATTTTGTCTTAAACCTTTGGGATCCATAGGTCTCCATGTGTTCAGAACTCCTGAGTTTGGGTGTATCTTTTGAGGAATGTCAGTACCTTTGTCTTTTTTTCTCTCTTTTGAACTTTTAATTTTGAAGTAACTTCAAAATTATGGTTCTTTATCAACATTCATCAAGTTTTGGCGTTTTGCAACATCACTATATATCATTCCCACCTTCTCTCTGCCTCCCTCTTCCAGCATGTGGATGTCTAAAAACCACACATTCAGAATTACTGTAAAGCCATTTGAGAGTCGTATAGTATTTGTCATGGTTTCTTACTGCTCAATACTTCACAGCTTTAGATTTCAGAGTCTCACTGTGTAGCCACCGGTGGCCTGGAACTCACTTTGAGGACCAGGCCGACGTGAGCACAGAGATCCATCTGCCTCTGCTTCCTGAGTCTGGATTTAAAGGTGTACCCCACCACACAGGCACAGAGTTTATTCTTTAGAATAAATCTGTTCACTTTCAGTTAGCAGACTCAGGAAATTGACCCTTAAACAGAGTTATGGAACCTGATAGTATATCAGTTTGTGCTGTGATGCCTGGGAGGTGGTAGTCTTTATAACCCTCACAGTTTGAAGGCTGCTTTCTTATAAAGGGGGCCCTTCTTCTGTCTCCTCCTATAGATTTATTTCAAGGACTTACAGTTACTATTTTATTCAGTAAATATAATCTTAAGTTACTATTGTTTTAATTTTGTTGTTTAAATTCTTCTATCCTTGGGAATTTCTTTTTTTGCTGAAAAACATAAGGTATTTAAGACCTGTGTTGTATAGTCCTTTGAGGCTTGGCTATTTCTCCACAGATTTGGTTGCTTGTAATATGGAATGCAACCTAGGACCCCAAATTAAGCATGAGGTCTGTTCATTGTTACTTTTGGGCATTTTCCTGCACACACACACACACACACACACACACACACACACACACACACACACGCGCGCGCGCGCGCACTCAGTGCTGGTTCCTGCCTTGTACACAGGACCTATCTATGCTGTAAGGTGTTGGTCATTATGGATTTCTGAGGCAAGGTCTCACTGTAGCTCATGAGCTCATGCTGGCCTTTAACTTAGAATCTTCCTGCCTAGGTCGACCTCTGAGTGCTAGGACCATAGGCATGTGCTGCCACATCTCAGCTCAGCACAGTTTTCAGTGAGTTTATTAAGTCCCTCCCCAATAATCCCGACATCTGTGTTGTTTCAGGTTGTTTTTTTTTTTAAATTCCTTTATTTTCTTGAGTTTTTGCATTTTAATAGTTTTGTTTTAGTTGAACATTTTATGCAAAAAAACCCAAATAGTGAAGATGAGAGTAAATAAATTAATCAAATATAAATTATATTTTGCTTTTTCTGTCAGAACACTAGTATAGAGGACAGAGTAAATCATTTGTTTTTCATTTCTTTTTTGTTGTTTTTTGTTTTTTTTGTTTTGTTTTTTTCGAGGCAGGGTTTCTCTGTGTAGCCCCGGCTGTCCTGGAACTCACTCTGTAGACCAGGCTAGCCTCGAACTCTCGAACTCAGAAATCTGCCTGCCTCTGCCTCCCAAGTGCTGGGATTAAAGGCGTGTGCCACCACCGCCTGGCCTGGTTTTCATTTCTGAAAGACTTAAAAAAGTATTTATTGCTTCAGAAAAATCTCTTAAGAAAGTTTTCTATAAACCTTGGATCAAGAAACATAATAATATGGGAATGTTGTCTCTTTCTACAATGTCTCATTTCTACAAAATGAAGTAGGTTATAAAGTTTTGTCTGCATTTTATCTTCTATTTCATATACTGTGACGTCAGTATGTTCCTGAGACAGAGTAGTAGGAAAAATTTTGCAACAGTGAACAGTAACTGGCCGCTTGCATAAAATAATTACGTCTTCAATAGTAAGTCAACTGCTATGGACACAGGACATAGCAAATACTTTATTGCCAAGTCAACCTTTTTTTTAATGATGACAAAAGTGTCTGTTTAGAATTAGCCATCTGGACTGAGTTTAGAGGATCCCAATCTTGTTGGCAATATCCAGAGCATCATAGTCAGGAGCCAAGTGGACATACTCCTCCTTCTCTCCGTCAGGCCTTATCAGGGCCTGACTTTGGCCACATTAGTCCCGTAGTTTCTTCATGGCCTGTTTGATCTGGTGCTTGTTGGCCTTGACAACCTCTGCAGTGAACACAAGCATGTTGTCCTCTGTCATCTTCATGGCTGATTCACTGCTGAGGGGGAATTTGACGATGGCATAGTGGTCAAGCTTGTTTCTCCTGGGTGTACTCATTGAAGGTATTTGGGCTGCCTCCAGAACTGCAAGGTCTTGGGCCCCCTGAAGGTGGGTGACTTGTGGGAATGTCTTTTGTGGCTGTGGACACCTTTCAGCATTAGCTTTCAAGGCCTTCACTTTGGCTTTGGTTTTGGGAGGGGCGAAGAGCTTCCTTTGTTTTTGGCTCCATCTTGGTGAAAAAGCAGAGTCAACTTTTTACATAAAATGTTTGACTAACTCACCGTGTGTGTGTATGTGTGTTAATTATATCTAAGCTGTCACATTTGTTTTTTTTTTTTTTTTTTCATCCAAAGTATCATGTGGTTGTTGGTTTTTCTTTTTTTTTTGTTTTTTGTTTTTTTGTTTTTTTTTGTTTTTTGTTTTTTTGGTTTTTCGAGACAGGGTTTCTCTGTGTAGCCCTGGCTGTCCTAGAACTCACTCTGTAGACCAGGCTGGCCTCGAACTCAGAAATCTGCCTCCCTCTACCTCCCAAGTGCTGGGATTAAAGGCGTGTGACATCACTGCCAGGCTCGTCTGTTCTTTTTATTTTTTTGAGTTAGCATACAACATGATGGGTTTCAGTACAGCATTTTCCTGGATATATGTCAAACTCGGCTCTTGTTTGTCCACTTCCCCAGTGTGTCATCGAGCTTATTTTCAGGAGAATAAATGCTGTAAAAGTCATGATGTATATGCTTATGACTTTTGGACATTTTGGACTGTACTTTCTGAATAGAATCTACCTTTCTTATAGATTATTTTGTTAGGGGGAGGATTTCTATATGTTAGATCATATCCTGCAGAAAGTTTTAATTTCTTCCTTTCCAACTTGAATGCCTTTATTTATTTTTATTCTGAGGGGAAAGCTTTCTCTTTTCACCTCTGAGTATAATGCTAACTGTGGGATTTTTCTTAATTCCCCTTTTCTTGTTGAATATTTTTCCATCTTTCTCTGAAGAGAGGTTGGATATTGTTAAATACTGTTTGATTCTATTGAGACAACCTTGTTGAGGTCTTACCTCGACCCTGTTTTATTAAAATCTCATTTTCTTGTGTTAAATCACCCTTGCCTTCTTGGGATAGATAACATTTGTTTATGGTAAAGAATTTTCTAAGCATATTGTTGGGTTAGATTTGCTAATATTTTATTTGGGATTTCTATGCTCATTCATTGTAAGGGATAGTGGCCTATGGTTTTCTTTTGGTAGGAGTAAGCCTTGTCTTCTCCCCATGATACATTGAGAGGATGACAAATTGTTTTTTATTCTTCTCTGGAAGAATAAACATTAGGAATCATTTTGAAGACTTTGAATCAGAATAGTACAAATTGCTGTTCTTAAAGGCTGCTTATGTTGAGCCAGCAGTGCTACTACAAGTTATCTGTATACTTGTTACACACAGGCCTGACCATTGAGCTACACTCCTGGTTCTAAGATTCTTTTTTTTTTTTTTTTTTTTTGGTTTTTCAAGATAGGGTTTCTCTATGTAGCCCTGGCTGTCCTGGAACTCACCCTGTAGACCAGGCTGGTCTCAAACTCAGTAATCCACCTGCCTCTGCCTCCCAAGTGCTGGGATTAAAGGTGTGTGCCACCACTTCCCGGCTGCTTCTAAGATTCTTAACAGTGGCATGGCAGTTCATGAAGGATTCCTTAGCTATTAGTATAATGAGCTAATTTCTTGTATTAACTTTTTATAGTTTTTATAATTGCTTTAAGTTTTATGAACCTTTATGAACATCATTACTTCTATGGGATATTGTTTTTGAGTTTCTAGTTTTTAGTCTCTGAAAGTCATCAATGCTTTGCTCGATAAAGTGCTGGATAATGGCTTCTTTAAGGTCTAAGTATTCCTGAAAATTCATAGGATCTTCCTTTCTGAAAGTAGCTTGTGAAGTCAGGCTCTTTATGCTTTGAGTGTACCAAAGTTTAAATGAATTTTCAGATGCTTTCAACATAACTTCTGATGTTTATCATTTTATTTATACTTAAAATTACTGAATAATATATGCAATTGTGTATAATCAACCTTTTAATACTAGCTGTCTAATTAAAATCTATGTCATTGTTAAAGGTACTTAGGAAGCTTGTACACTCTCTGTTTTACAGTTCACTTTTCAGCTGTTACAGTGTAACAACTGGTAAACAGATGAATTAGCTTTAGGTGGTTCTAGTAAATTATTTTAAAAGAAAAAGAATAATTAAAGACATTTTCAGTAGGTAAAAATGTCAGAGTTTAGGATTAAGAAGGACACGAGTTGTCTGTCACTGCTATCTACCCCTTTCCATCCCTGAAACAGCAAGTATTACAGCTGTAACACTGATATATGTCCACATACTCATTCATAGACTTTAAATGAAAGGTACTGAGGAAAATGTTTATTTTCCCAATCTTGTACCTCATGGGAAAATTACATATTTTCTTCTATATCATTTTGGTTTGTTTTACTTAGCTTAGTTTCTTTGTATTAGATAAGAAAGGTAAATGTTGCTGGGCGGTGGTGGTGCACGCCTTTAATCCCAGCACTTGGGAGGCAGAGGCAGGCGGATTTCTGAGTTCGAGGCCAGCCTGGTCTACAGAGTGAGCTCCAGGACAGCCTAGGGCTATACAGAGAAACCCTGTCTCGAAAAATCAAAAAAAGAAAAGTAAATGTTAAAGTAACATAATGTCATAGCTTTCCCATAAGACATAAATCCTCAGAACCAGGTATAGATGTGGTGTCTCCTGTACCTATGCTACATGGCTGAGGCAGGATGATTGTGAATTTGAGGTCAGCCTGCATTGCACAGCACAACCCTGTCTCAGAGAAAGAAAAGGGCCTGGATGAGGCACGTTAATTATAGCCCCTCAGATCCAAGTTAATTCTGGATAAAGCGTTGTCATTTGGGTCTCAGATCTTACCACAGCAGGCATAAAAACTTGATGTCCTTACATATACTTGAGCTGAACTTGACTTAATTTCAACTTCCTTTCCTTACTGAGATTTGAGTGAATGGCCATCCTGAGATGTCTATGAAAGATAGCATATTTAATGAATATGCATAGAACTACTTGCTTATTATAAAAAGTTTTATGTAAGCACATTTATTTTATCTGTTTGTCCATGTCTGGGAATAATGAGATTGAGCTTTTAAGTACAACCAATTTTGAAGGTACAGGTTGGCCTCTGCATTGTTGATAAGGAAATGATTTCTACAGTTTACCCAATGCTAGATCATTGGTGTATGCTTTGGTTTTACATAAAGGTGTTTTCTATGTTGCTCTTGTGAACAGTTGAACAATGAAGTTAGCAAACAATGCTCTTTTGTTTTTGTTTTACTTTCACTTAAAATTAAAAGTTAGCTGAATGTGGTGGCTCTTATATCAGCAATCCTAGCATTCAGGAAGAAGAGGTAGGAGGAGTGACACAAGCTCAAGACCAGTGTGGTTTAGTTTATTTTAGGCTAGTCGGGGCTAACTAAGTATTTAGACCTTGTTTCAAGCAAAAATATATGTGAGCTCAAGGTCTAAATGGCTTTTGCAAATATGAACACAAGAATAGTGTAATGCTAAAACATTTGCTAGAATAGTATATATCAGATTTTCACCCAGACAAAAAATAAAGAAAAACAACAAAGAGATGTTCAATTTCCCCAGTGTCTGCTGGTTCAGTGCTGTAAAGTACAGCACTGTAAAGGAAAGAAACATTTGAGCCAGCCTTAAAGGCTTGGAGTTTTTTAATCGTAAAAACTATTAACTGGTTTGTTATTTTTGTTTTGACATGTTAATTCATTAGCCTATTTGAAGATCATTTGGGGTAATGTTTTGTTTATGAGTATGTCAGTATTCAGTGTACTCCAAGAAGACATTGACTGACTTGCTGAAAATTTATCTTTCACATAATTTTTAGGAAAAAAAAACTCTGAGTTTAAAAAAACATGTTTTTGATATATATTAAAATAAAAGTATTAACTATATTTATAAAGGGATTTGTTAGCTTAAAGGAATCTATTTTAAAAGAGAAAATAGTGAAATTTTAGAATGCCATATGCAATTCTATAGAGTGAAGAATATTTTATCTCATTCTGAAATCTTTCTTGAAAAAGTATGTTTTAAGCTTCTTTCAAATAAGAATTTTAAATGTTTGTAATTCTAGGATAATACCTCAGTGATAAAACTAAGATTAATAATTCAAAAGAAAATGGCATAAATTGACATAAATTTGGCATAAAAGGAATATAAGATAGTCTCACAAGAAAATTCAAATGTAAAAACTATGTTATGCCATTTTTACATAATGGTTTGCAAAAAATGAAAATTAGGAAACTGAAGCTGTGGAGAAACATCTCTTGTGAACAAAAAAATAGGAAAAATTTTTATAAAGAATAGTTTGGTGGTAGAGTTCAATATTGTTGCATCTAATTTATTGGTATACTTCTGTGTATAGATATTATTCTAATATTACAGTGCCAAAATATATTATAAGTAATGTAGATGTCTATAATTGGGTTGTTTTTTTTTTTTTTTTTAAACACAGGATCTCACTTGGGAGGCAGAGGCAGGCGGATTTCTGAGTTTGAGGCCAGCCTGGTCTATAGAGTGAGTTCCAGGACAGCCAGGGCTACATAGAGAAACCCTGTCTCAAAAAACCAAAAAAAAAAAAAAAAAAAAAAGGGACAGGTTCTCATAAAGCCCAGGCTGGCTTTAACTTTGCTGTGTTGCTAACAATGACCTTGAACTCCTTGGTCTTCTCTGTTCTACACCCTGAATATCGGGATTTTCGAATATACTACTATTCCTTTTTTTTTTTTTGTAGTGCTGGGATTAAGCTCCAGGGCTTCCTATATGCTAGAGAAGCACTGTACTGATAGTGCTGCATCTCTGTCCTAGTATAATATTTTAATGATTTATTTAGTAACTTATGGTTAGAGGAATGGATATCCAAGAGGATATCCTGTTCAGAATTTATTGACATATGAAGGCTATAAATATAATGTCCTCATGTAATTTAAATGCTTTGATAGCTACACAGAAAAGTAAAATAGTAGGATTAAGTTAGTAAACTAGAATTTCAACTTCTATCAATATGAAAGATTACTGATTTTTTTCATTCATATTATGTCAAGTTTTGAGGTCTAATTAATTTTACACTTAGAACATATATCACTTTATATACTCTAAATAATAATGAATTTTGTGCTGTCTGCTATATTGGTCAGAATAGCTATGATCCAGAGAACTACTTTTGCTGCCTTTAAGCAACTTTTAAGTTGCAGGTGATCAGATAGGTAAGGGTGCTTGCTGCACAGCCTGATGACCCAAGTGTATGTATTCCTAAGACTGACACTGTAGAAAGAGAGAACCAATTCCTGCAAGTTGACCTTTGATCTCTATATCATGCATGCTGTGGTACATGAGAGAACACAGAGGGGCATGGTGGGGGGAGCTACTGGGGCTTAGTTGCATATAATCCTACCACTAGAGGTCAGCTAAGTATCACCATGCTGATACCACAAAACAAAGTATATTATATTGGAACTTGCTAATTTGTGAAACAAAGATATAGTTAATTAAGCCTGGCAAGAACATTTATTGTTGGTAAATGGCCTAGTCTGGTTTAAAGTTTTAAAATCACCACATTTATTTTTAAAGTTTGTCTCTCTTCTTCATTTAAACAAGAAATGCTTAAGACTTTTAAAAGATTCTAGCAGCGTATATATCTTTGGGGGGAAATCTAGTTAAAATTACACATTTAGGAAAGTGTTCTTGCTATCCCACCCATTCCTTGTTTGTTGTTTTTTTGTTTTGTTTTTTTGGTTTTCAAGACAGCCTTGTTTGATTTTTGATCAATCATTTTATTCTAAACATAGTCTTTGTTTTAAGACCTAGTGGAAACCCCCTTTTGTCATAATACAGATAGTTTGTTGATCTGCAGTAGTCTGCTCACTTATGAGGGAGGGATTTGTGGTCTGTGTTTTGTGTCTTGGTGCCTTTTAATAGTCTTCACACTTCAGATGCTAGTGTACCTCTTGGCACAACGCGGAGGCAGAAGGTTCAAGTATCTGCTTAGGGAAATTTTGATGAAAGAAATCATAAGGCTAATCTTCTATAAGTTACTAAGTTGTTCTTGTTGATTTTGTGACGTTAAAGACATCATTCTCACTCTGTAGCCTTGACTGGCCTGGAACTCATTATGTAGATAAGGATGCCCTTGAATTCATAAACAATCTGCTTGCCTCTGTCTCCCGAGTGCTGGGATTAAAGGTGTGTGTTCATTCCTGGCAGGTGTATTATTCAAACATATGTTCCATAAATGATGTAAAAAAACCACTTTACTGAGTGAGCCATTTCCCTGGCCCCAATTTCTTTCTTTCTTTTTTTAAAGTGGAATATGCAAAGATTATCCTGCAGAATATAATGCTAGTAAAAATGTCTTGTTCTCTGAGAGTGAAGGTCTGGGGAATAGGTAGTTTGTGAGATTTGAATAGTTTGAAATTGAATTGGAGTTGTGAGCCAAATTTTGAAAATGTTAAATTTCCTCATTATAGACATGATACTAAATGATTGCACACATTTTCTTTTTGGTTCCTCTACAAATATCATTTTCCCGTTATTTTTTAAAATAAAGTAACTTTTAGTTACGTGTGTACGCATGTTTGTACCAATACATGCATGTAGGGGTACATTTGAAGGCCTGAGAACAGCTTGAAAATGTAGGTTCTGTTCCACTATGTGGGCCTCAGGGATTGAGCTCAGCTCATCAGCCTTAGTCAGAGCTGCCTTTACCTGCTGAACCATTTTGCTGACCCTGTAACTTGATTTACCAGCGTTCCTGAGAAAAGGTCCCTGCCTCCTATCTTTTTTCCCCCTTAAAGCTTATTGCAGTTCTATTGAAAGAATGGCAGAGCTCAGACAGAAGGAAACATGTAATGGCAATGTGATGAGGTAATGGAACCTCTGGTTTGGCACAGTCTATTTGTCTTAAATGCTTCCAGAAGTATTTGCAAGGGGAGCTGTGGCAGCAAGGTCACGAGTTTGAGTCCAGTCAGGCTACTTAATGACACCCTTCAGAAAAGAAGGCAGTTGTTCATTTTTCTCCAAGAGAATATCCATCCTTCTAACTTTTCCTCTTTTCCTTTTGGAAGAGAGGTAGGGGCAGTGGAGACAGAGTCCTATTTTGTCTCCTAAGCTACTCTGGGATTTACTATGTAGACCAAGCTAGTCTCAAACTCATGGCAGTCCTGTTAGTCTCCCAATTCTGGAATAACAGGTATAAGCTACTGTGCCCAGTACCCCTGCCCTTTTCTTTTTGTAACTGAGAGCTATAATTTTAAAGACGTACTTTATACATTAACATCTAAATGGAATTAATTCATTTGGTTCTATAAATCATGTTGTGTGAACTTGGAAGTAAGGTTTTGTTCTCTGCCTCATGGTGAAATAATTGTTCAAAAGTTCCACATGTAATAAGGGATCACTTGGGATAATTTATCTTCCCAGAAATAAGAATGACTATATATCTTTAGATACAATGTTATTCTTTTTTTTTTTTTTTTTCTTGAAAAGTATTTTTGGGGAAATAAAACCCTTACTTGATAACATTACAATTCCATCTATCTTTTATTTTTATTGACATTTAGTAATAATTCAGTTTTAAGAAGTCAAAAATAAGCTTATTTTATTGAATAATTGAATAAATTTTTAGTTGTTAATATGGATTTTGTCTTTTTTTTTTCTTTCTTTTTTCCTCTTTGAGGGGCTGGATATAATTACCTTGTTTCATTTCAGGGATCCTTCTAAAGTAAATATTCTGGTACCTGGTGCTGGACTAGGAAGATTGGCCTGGGAAATAGCTATGCTAGGTTATGCTTGTCAAGGAAATGAATGGAGTTTTTTTATGCTCTTTTCTTCCAACTTTGTACTCAACAGGTATTTAATTTACTTTTTGATGGAAATAGTAATTTCTAAAAATCAAAATTGCTTTGCCTACTTTTGAACAATTCTGAGTTAAAAGAAGAATATATAGTACTTAAGTGATGTAGATCATATTTAAATTAAATTCACAATGCTTATACTGATGGCTACTGTAGCCAGTGTTAATTAGCTAACAGTGTTGACACAGGACAAGGAAACAACTTTTTAGAAAGTAATTGGGCATTCCATGAAACTAAAATTTCTCTGAGCTTTTTCACTTTTTTTTTTTTTTTTTTTTTTTTTGGTGAGGTAAGAGTTTACTTTAACAAGTGTAACTATTTTCCCTGGCTGACTTCCAATAAGTGGCCATACATGTCCACATGACTGAGTGGATTGAGGATCCCAGAACTTCTGTGTCCTCTGTGTAGTAGAAAAGAGTTCCTGTTTTTAAGTCAGAAGATATAGTGTATTTGAGACAAAGAACTAGCTCTCTGTTTCAATAGCATGTTACTGGCCACTTATTCAGTCAGTGCAATGCTGTGTTATTGGTGGCAGTATGCGGTTTAGGTTTCTGGTGAGCTGGGGAAAGAGGATTATTATGCAAAATAGTAGAAATGGATAGAATAACAAGACCAGTGTGCTTATTTTATTCAACTCTGAGGTTCAGGAATACATTTTTGCTGGATGCGGTGGCACAGGCCTCTAATCTCAGCTCTTGTTAGAGGAAAACAGGAGGATCAAGAATTCAGTGTCATCCTCAGTTACACAGTGAGTTGAAGGCCAGCCTGGCTACATAAGACCCTGTCTGAGAAAACAACATTTTACTAATTTTTTAAAAATTGGAATGAATAGTACACGTGGATCTCTGAACTTCTTTTAATCCATAGTTGGTCATCTACCTGTATACACAGCTTCAGATAACTGAGCACAGTGTAGTGTTGACACTCTTCAAGTCTAATAAATTATGTGTGAAAACCTCAAGCAATAGATGATATTTTAGTGCTTAAAGTAGATTTTTTTTTTTTAAGGTAAAATGTGTAGTTAACATTGAACCTTATGCTCATATTTTACAGATGTTCTGAAATTAACAAGTATAAACTTTATCCCTGGATCCATCAGTTTAGCAATAATCGGAGATCAGCTGATCAGATTCGACCCATTTTTTTCCCTGATGTTGACCCCCACAGTCTTCCTCCTGGTTCTAACTTTTCGATGACAGCAGGAGACTTTCAGGAGATTTACTCAGAATGCAGTAAGTTCAAAGCAAGTATTTAAAAGCTCTTACACATTATTCTAAAAATGATCAGTGTTATAACCATTTATTTTGATGGCAGAATATAAGGTGTGCAATGTCAAGTGACAATGTAGATTATTTTCAGAGTTGTGCAAAAGACAATGACAGGAAGTGTAAAGAAATTTATGTACATTCAAGAGATGTTGATTGTTAACAAAAGACAACTTAGGAACCCAAATGTATGCTGAGTGTACTAAAGATGGAAATAAGCTAGTGTGGACCTGGAGCTGTCTGTAAAGAGGCTGTGACTTGTCGAACAGAGATGAATAGTACTTGAGGTACTAGTCACAAAAGAATAAGGTCATGGGGACTGCAGCAGGGCTAGTCTGACAAGGAAAGAAACTTTATGGGAAGCATGTCTTAAGAGTTAGGTTAGCTTCAGTTGTAGAAGACTTGTATTGGGTTGGAAGGTCTATTTTAGCCTGGCAGATTATTGAAGACCATTGTTTTGGGGCAGGAATGGGAAGAGTGAATTGGCAGTAACAGGAAAATGAAAACAGAATTCTGAGTGGCAGGAAGAGCATTTTTTTTTCAACACATATCTGTTTGTTACCTGTTAATGCCAAGTGTATTCAAAGCACGACAGATAGCAAGACAAAGTCCCTAGCCACAGGGAAATTAACAAGTCTACAAGGGACAGAGAGGCCATAACATACAATATTGTTTGGAATACAATAATGTAGAGAACTAAGTGTAGGAATAGAAACTAAGAAGGAATTTGCCCATTACATGTTTAGAGGGATAGCAGGGGTTAGGGGAGAGCACTTGGCTGTGCTCAGCAGGGCTGTGGTGAAGTGAGTAATGGAGAGGAGGGAGATTAAGAGGGTTTGTTAAGACAGCTCAAAGCAAGTAGCTTGAATTGTATGAGAGCCACAGGAAGCCATGGGAAGGATGGCATAGAGCAGGGAGTAGCAACATAGAAAGATTTTATACATCTAGTTTCCTAAAATACATTTTTATTTCCCCTAAATTCTGAGATCAGATCAAACTGCATTCTGAAGTTAAAAAGGAACAACTGGGGGAAGTTAAACTTTTGGGTATATGTTAAGGGATAAGATCTTAAAATAGGAGTGAAATTGATGAAAAGCTTCACAATGCAACTGAGAATCACATTCCTCTCCTGGGACTGGAAGAGGATTGTCGTAGTTAGGGTTTTACTGCTGTGAACAGACACCATGGCCAAGGCAACTCTTAGACAAGATTTAATTGGGGCTGGTGTACAGGTTCAGAGATTCAGTCCATTGTTCTTACGGCGAGAGCATGGTGGTGTCCAGGCAAACATGGGAAGAGCTGAGAGTCCCACCTTTTATTCCGAAGGCAGCTAGAGCAGACTGGCTTCTAGGCAGCTAGGATGAGAGTATTAAAGTCCACACCCACAGTAACACACCTATTCCAGTAAGGCCACACCTCTTAATAGTGCCATTCCCTGGGCCAAGCATATACAAACCATCACAAAGGTACAGGTGATTTCTGTTGGGCCAGGCATTTTTACTACATCACAGTTGGAATATACACTACATCTTGAATCTGCTCCCTATGTCTGCCTAGCAATAGCTTCCAAGAGCTAAACAGTGTTCTTGTTGGGGACCCACCTCAGCCTATGACTTCCCCCAGACAACTTCCCCCTGATGATTATCAAGTCATGGTAAATATTTGGGTATTTTGATGTCATTTATTTCTCAAATTGGCACAAAAAGCTTACTTCTAAAACCTGCCAGAATTAGTGGTTAACTCTGTTTAAATCAGAACTCAAAAACTTAGGATGACAATTATTTTGTTTTATCAGATTCTTTTTTTTTTTTTGGTTTTTTGAGACCGGGTTTCTCTGTGTAGCCTTGGCTGTCCTGGAATTCACTCTGTAGACCAGGCTAGCCTCGAACTCTCAAACTCAGAAATCCGTCTGCCTTTGCCTCCCAAGTGCTGGGATTAAAGGCGTGTGCCACCACCGCCCAGCCGTTTTGCCAGATTCTAAATGAGAGCTAGGGTAGCCTAGTCACAGTGCACTTTCCTAGCTCAAGATCCTGAGGTTCAGTCACAAGCATCACAAAAGTAAACTCAGTAAAACTAAAGGCCAGCAGTTGAGTTGACAATGAACAATACTTTTAACAGTGTCATTTGGTAATATATGGTAATGTGTCAATAACAAATGATTATCAAATTGATTACTATATCTACTTTGCTACAATCATCTTGAGTATATAGTGTTAATCATGTCTGTATCCCTTCAGTTAAATGAAATAGTAATATGCTGTGAGAGTTGATTGGCAAGCTTAAAAGGTAAAAGACAAAAAAACAAAAAACAAAAAAAACCAAAATAACAGATGCAGTGGTCTGATTTCTGTTGACTAGATACCTGGGACTGTATTGCTACCTGTTTCTTCATAGACACAGCTCACAATGTAATTGATTATATTGATACGATATGGAGAATACTCAAGCCAGGTGGAATTTGGATAAATCTTGGTAAGTGCTTGTATATTCATTAACATTTTATATTTCAGTCTGAGTATTTAGAGCTGCCTTTCCATTTGTAGTGGCACAATAACAGATACTTGAAAACATTGTAATTATGTTGTATTATCTGTTAGACCACATCCTAGTGGGTGTTACCTTCTGAAAGTACTGGGAGTCCAAGCATTAGGGTGATCCTCATATGTCAATCTCATGGGTCTTAACTTCAGAGTATATAGTCCTTTGTCTTCCCTTCCTCCACTCCATGTAGGCATCGGTAGTTGATTGTGTTAGGAAGAAAGTGTTTTCAGAGACTGAAATGACAAGCATGGGGCCTCTGTGGATCTGCACTAGGTCCTCTGCATACATGTTTTGGCTGTCAGCTTGGTATCCTTGGGAGATCCTATCAGTGGGAGCAGGTGTATCTCTGAATCTTTTGCCTGCTCTTGAGATCTTTTCCTTTTATTGGGTTGCCTTGTTCAGCATTGATAATGAGAGCTTTTGCCTCGTCTTACTGTATCTTATTTTTATCCTGTCTGGCTATCATCTTGGAGACATGTTCTATTTTGAAGAGGAAATTCGGGGAGAGGGAGAGTGGGGGGGGGTGAAGCTAGGAGGAATAGAGAAAGGAGAAAGTGTTGTTGGGATGTATTGTATGAGAGAAGACTCTGTTTTCAATTTTTAAAAAGTTCACAAGAAAATGAAACACAAAACAAAGAAGAGAATGTTTTTGTTCTTTTTAATCCTTGGAGGAAGGAAAGGATTTTACCTCGATCATGGAATTTTCTTCTCCAGTAGATGAGATAGATAGTTTTTCTAACGACCATGACTTTAAGAAACAATAGAAATATAATTTCATATGCAAAAGATGTTGTACTTTGAGCCTACTGCTTGATACTAGAAATGAAATTATGACTGTGACTTGTTTCTTCATCAGTCTAAAGGGAATTGCCTGTTTTTTCCTATAAAAGGTAAAAGAAGTACGGTAAGATGTGCATTTAATATGCACATAACATAAATATGCATTTAAATGTCCATATCTTCCGTAAGTGTGATATGTGCCCTATGTTCAGAAAGTTAACCAAGTTAGAATATAAGACTTTTCATGGTGAGTGTCTTAGGGTTTTACTGCTGTGAGCAGATACCATGACCAAGGCAGCTCTTATAAGAACAATATTTACTTGCTGCTGGCTTACAGGTTTAGTCCATTATCTTCAAGGTGGAGCATGGCACCATCCAGGCAGGTATGGTGCAAGAGGAGCCAAGAGTTCCTACCTACATCTTTATCTGAAGGCTGCTAAGAGAAGACTGGCTTACAGGCTGTTAGGATGAGGGTTTTAAAGCCCAAACCCAGAGTGGCACACCTACTCCAACAAGGCCACACCTGACTCCAACAAGGCCACAACTTCAAATAGTGCCACTCCCTGGGCTAGGCATATTCAAACCACCACAGAAAAGGACAAATAGATAAAATACCTACTTTATTGCTGAGGTTCTGTCAACTATACTGTGTACTGATTTTATTTTTACTAGAACTTTTTTTTTATCAGGACCAAGACTAGGAATAGTAAGTCTTCCACTTCAGAATTCTGTAGGACTAGATGAAGAATAGCTGTAAAATGCAGTCATCGTTAGATTCAAATATCTTAAACCTTAGATCTTTAAAAGTAAATGCCTTGGGAAACTTGGCCCAAGGAATGATTGAAGGATACTACTGAGAATCTATTTGTTTCCTGTGAGTGAAGTACCTTTATAAATATTTTAAATTCATAACAACCCTATCTTGTGTTCTGTTTTGTGGTTTTAAAGGTCAGAGTAGGGCCTCATGCACCTAGACAAGTACTCTTATCACTAAGTACATCCTCAGCCTCTCAAAGCAGCCCTAATGGAAAGGCAGTATTTAAATAGTCTTGGTTTAAATAATTAGCAGAATGATCTTGTAGCTTACTTATGGTAGGAGGCAGGCTCACAGGCTGAAACTGTCAGGCTATGACATTGTGCTTAGCATTAATATGACCCTATATTTACATAATTCAAGGTTTGGATCCTAGTTACTGAGTTATGATAAGGTTTGCTGTCTTTCTAAGGTATTTGATTCAGCTCATATAAAAGCTGAACACTAAAGTTGTATAATAAATGCCTGAAACAATGTTGGCCCCCTTACTAAGTAGGAGAGTTGCTAGCTAAAAGTAGAATGTATCCTAAGCAACAGAAGTCATGGAACAGGTTTCTTACAAGAGGACAGTTAGACCTAGTCATCTAGCCACAGGTTTCAAAATAATTTGAGGAATTAGAATAATGGAAAAACCCACATTAGTTAATACTTCACAAATAGAACCTTTCATATATATGAGTTAAAGAATATTAAAAGTCATAATCAGGGCTGGAAAAATGGCTCAGGGGTTCAGCTATTCTTTTTTTTTTTTTAATTTCTTTTTTTTTTTTTTTTGAACATGAAATGCTTTTTTTTATAGCATGTTTTACAAGGGGAGGGGGTAAGAGGGTCCAGGTGGTGGAAAAGTACAAAATCTTCTTGGCCTGTGCCTTGAAACATGTCATGGTCTATATGGTACACTGCCTTGAATTATGATCTACCTGCAGTTCTTCAGAAGATATGGTACACTGCTTGAGTTATGGTCTCCCTGCTATTCTTAAGAAGACATGGTACTCTGCTTTGAGTCTATCTGCAGTTGCTAAGCAGGATCTTGCAGTTGCCAAGCTTCAGAGGACATTGTGCAGATGGGGAAAGGTAGGGGGTAAGGGTAAGGGCAAGGGTCCTGGCTTCTGGCATCTCCCCCTTCTCTGTTTAGTTAGAGAAGGCGTCTTATGTTCAATCCCAACTATGTGAGTTTTGAATTTGGATGTCTAATTATGGGGGGTCTTAGACAAGTTCACAACCCCAAAACACTGATGTGAGACGAGTCACATCGATGGTCGAAGGCTTTAGGCTGTCGACGATGGGCAACGTCAAGGGACTCTGATGTGGGTGAAAGGAGGGTGAGAGCCCTGTCTTAGGCCATGTAGGCTGCACCCACTCCCAGCACCACGCACTCCTTTTCGGCTGCATTGGGCGGGCCCCTGGGAAGTGGACCTACAATAATCCCGTCATTGGACTAACTCACAGCCATCCTAGTCTCTTGTAAATGTTCAAGTTACCAACCATTTGTCAGTTTGGGGTGTAATATTGTCATAAAGGAAGGCTTCCCAATGTTAGCGGCCATATCAAGGGTGGCCTTGGTTTAGGAAAAAGCCAATTTTTGTTGTGGTGATCAAGAGGCCAAGCTCTCTAGCGAGAGAAATGAGGGCAAAGCCAGGCATACCAGGAACCCTTCTGGAGGGCGTGGAAGTCTAGGGGTCGACCGTAGGGGGAGGCAGGGGAGCTGACAGCTGTGTCAGTCTCCTGCGGAGTCACTTCTGGATCCTCTGCAATTTTCAGCTGATGGTAATGAACTTCAACTGCCTTCTTGATGGCAGCATCAACCTGGTTCCGTGGACGACAGGTCACGGGCGATGATCTCTGTCTTGCTCAATCTTGATGTCGTGCGCACATCCTCTCAATGAGGGTCCGTCCGGATGGGTCCGTGCCTCGAGCCCCACGTCTGGGTGCCACTTGACCCGACCGGCGGGTCCTGGTTATTCGTGGGGGCGAGGAGGACTGCAACCTGCTATTCTTCAGAAGATATGGTACACTGCTTGAGTTATGGTCTCCCTGCTATTCTTCAGATGATATGGTACACTGCTTTGAGTCTATCTGCAGTTGCCAAGCAGGATCTTCCAGTTGCCCAGCTTCAGGGGACCTTGTGCAGGTGGGAAAAGGTAGGGGGTGAGGGTAAGGGCGAGGCTCCTGGCTTCTGGTCCATCTGGGTTAGAACTTCTAATAGCAGGCATCACGGGTGATTCAATTTTACCTGGGATGCTGCGTGAGTTCAAGCTCCTGGGAGTCCCTGTTTTTCTTGGTTTTCTGCGGTTGGGTATGGAGCTGCTGCCTGCGACCTGCTCTAGGCTCGGTCCCAAACCGGAAGTCCGGGTTCAGCTATTCTTGCAGAGGACTGGAGTTCATTTCCCAGCACCCACATCAGGTAACTCGTAACAACCTGTAAGCCAGGTCCAGGTACCTCTAGCCTGCACAGATGCCAGCACACATGTGCCCGTACTCATACATATACGCATACTTAGAAAAAAAACTTTAAAAATAAAAGAATCTAGTTTTCCTTAAATATTACTGTATTCTGGATACCACCAGTGTTCTTTATTTTCTGTACCATGTGCTGGTTCTTTACTCTGTTCCTTCTATCCAGTTGCATGGTTTCCCCTACTGCTTTTAATTCTCCATCTGTATGTCTGAACTAAGTACTCTTGTGTTCCAAGCCAGTTTTAAAAAACAACAACAAAGAAGTCTCAATATGAGTCTGCTGCCTCTCTGAGACCTTTCTATTCTGTGATCTCCTCAAACTATCTCAACTAATACTAGGATACCATCTTTGTTCTGTTGTTAATTAAGCTGGGCTACTAAAACAAAGCCTAACAGATCTGATAAAATACAGAAATTTGTTCTGTCATAGTTGTAGAGATGGGAAGGATAAGGTGCTAGCTGAATTGACCATGGAGAAGGCTCTCTTTTGTTGTAGTCATAGGTTGCACATTTTAAATGCAGCTGAACTCATTGCTAAGGCTGTCACATACCAGCTGGAAAGGGGAGGCATGGGGTCCAGACATTCAGTCCATATTATCCTTTCTCTTCTTCACCATCTGCAGAGTTGATCTGAAAACTCAGTCTTTTAAAGTTTTTTAGTACCTTCTAACTTTTCTATCCCAGAGTTTCTCAGCTGTGGCCCTACTGTCATTTGGGGCAGGGTTATTGTTCGGGGCTCTTTTAGACATCACTAAGGTTGGTAATGATATCCTTAGCTTTTGCCTACCAGATTCAGTAGTATCTCCCCAGCATGCTAAGCAAAAATTATTCCTTAGCAAGGCAGAATTGTTCCCAGTTGAGAACCATTGCTATAACTTTCAAGTGCTTTCCTGTAGTAAGATTGATTCAGTTGTTCTTTGGGGTGTCTAACTCTCCATGTCCCTTTCATTTTCCTTTCTCCCTCCAAAATAGGGTTGGTTACCTTTTGAACATGTAGATCTCTGTTTATCAGTGTCCTTACATAACATAATTCTCTTGATAATTGCTCTCCAGGATTATGTCTAGAGACTTTAGTGATCTTGTTTCTTACGGCTCTGCATTCTCCTGTTTCTACACCCTCCTCCCACCCTTTCCCTTTTCTTCATTTCTGAGTTTTATGACAATAAGACTCTAATGCCTCCTAGTCACTTAGTATGGATCCTGGCAAGTAGGGGGCTTTACTCACTATGTTTGTGGATGAATGTATTCAAGATTTGAAAGGAAGAACAAAGTGACATTCAGGTATCAGACAGGGAGATTGACTGCCTAGAGACATGGTAAATTGGGATTTATACTGGTAAATATGTTTCCATGGTTTTGATATCAGCCATGTAGATCTAGAGGCTTTGTACACTGAGAGAGGTTATCAGTCCCTTTAGAATATATGATTTTCTAAGGGTTTTTTAACTATATGATCATAGAGACTAGAATCAGTATTTTCATATGTAGGAATTGCAACTACCAGCAGTCTTCCATTTCTGACATTGAAGCAGAAATAGTGACTTCCTCCCTAGATTGCATCAAGTCAGAAGTGAAAAGATACTTAACTTATAGAATCCTTAAAGGAAAAGTTGACATTTTCTTCAACCTTCCTCAGGTTAGGGGAAGCCAGTGAGCTGTTACTGTAACTGTTATGTCTGTGGTAAATGTAGCCTTTATTCAGTTTTGCTGGCCCTATCAGCTGTCAATGCTTTGTACTTTCTTAAAGCATAAGAGAAGAAAATACACAAGTGATAACAGAGTATATGTGGCCCATAAAGCCTAAAATACTTGTTAATAATTATACATTTGTTAAATTATATTGTCTGCCAGGAAAATAATTAGATAAGGGCTAATACTAAAAGTCAATTAATGAACAGGTATGCCCAACAAATGTTAGACTGCACCTAACGTCAGGAAATGGATAAGTACTTTTAAGACATCCACAGTAAACATTCCTTAGAAGTAACGAATAAAGCATAAGATGCTAAACCACATATGTAGTACTTCATACTATGCATTAGGGTAAGCCTGCAAGAAGATACAGTATATTTTCTAGTGAAAATCAGTGAATGAATTAGAAATGGCTTTATTTTCTTTTTATGCTGTTTCCTGTTGCCTTAACTTTCTATTATGAGCTTGCTCTGTATTTTATGGTCAAGGAAAAATAAATCTTTGTTATTTCTCTTACTATGAAGAAAGATGATAATTGGAAAAAGAAAATTACTGGCAGCTGCTGTTTAGGTTTCTGTTAATCCAGTTTTTCCCTTTCCAGACTGTCATATAAATAGAACCATAGTGTGGCATATCATGTCTCTGGCTTTCATGGTCTAGCATGATGCTTTTGAGACTCACTTAGGTTGCTACAGAAATCAGTGTGTTGTTCCCTTTTTTTGCTGAGTGATACTTCACTGGACGGGTGACATTTTCTCAGTTCTCTATGCATGGACATTTTTGCCAGACTATGCTTTGCTATCAACACTTGGCACAAAAATCTTAGTATAGCTACAAGATTTTATTTCTTTGGGTAGCACCTGGTAAAGATTATATGTGATTGATTATATGTGATGAGCACATAGCATATTCTGCCAGAAACTGCTAACCTGCTTTCCAGAGTAACAGTACTATTGCTTCCTGCCTCTGCTAAGGCATTGGGACAGTATTCATGTGCTTGTGAGTGAAAGTTTATACAGATCTTTCCTAACATGAAAGTGTACATTGCTCAAAAATCTAAAACAACATGCCAAGTGGCAAACTACATACATGATCTCATCTGACAGATATAGGCAGCATGTACATGTACTTAAAATACTGTGCAAAATTAGTTTTAGGTATAGATTTATAACTTATTACTAGAGCCTTTCTATAAACAAAGCCCTGGGTTGCCCAGTACTATCCAACAAACTCTCAGGCTATGCAAATAAGTATATATGAAACAAGTTAATTTTGTGGTTGGACTTGGTCCCCTCCTCTAACTACCTCATTTTGTATATGTAAATATTCTAAAACCAAAAACACCTGTGCTGTCAAGTATTTTAGATAAAAGACCTTCCATCTATATTGTAACTCTTGTGGCAGTTTGAACTAAGTCAGTTTGTTGTCTTTGACCCTCAAGAAATGTCTTTGTGTAAGGGAAAGTATTTGTCAAATCACAATTTATCTAAAGGACTAGAGAACATACTTACACCACAGTTATTGTCCTTGGCTGGTAATATTATAGATACTTAAGTTGTATAATCAGTACATGCTAATCATTTTAGTAGACTTAGAAGAAACTTAAAAACATCATTTGGGCAGTGAGATGGTTATATGGATAGGAGTGCCTGTTAAGAAAGAATAAGGAGCTACATTTGATTCCTAGCACATATAAAGCCTAAGAGCACTTGCTACTCTTTCAGAGGACTGGAGTTTGCTTCCCAGACCCATGATGTATGGTTCACAACAGCCTGTAACTTGAGCACTGTGTGAATCTGATCCTTCTTCAGGCCTCTGCAGGCAATTATACACATGTGGCATATACACAACACAGACACATACCTGTAATATAAATAAAGTAAAAATAAATGATATAAAAGGGAAAGCCAGATGTTGGCACATACATGCCTATATTCCTAATTCTGTTGGGGACAGAGATAAGAGGATCACTGGATCTTGCTGGCTACCACCATGTATGTCCCCAGGTTTGGTGAGACACCTTGTCTCAAAGTAATAACGTGGAGTGTGATAGAGAAGGACATCCAGTGTCATCCTCTGATCTTTGTGTGCACACATGTGCACTTATAACACACACTGTTACAAGTAGAAACAACAGAGGAATTCTGCCTCCTGGATTGCTTTTTCTGACTTGCTTGGCTACTTTTCTTAAAAAGCTTAGGCCCACCTGTCTAAGCATCGCTTTGTCACAATAGACTGGGCTCTTTTATATCATTTAGCAAACAGAAAGTGCCTGTCTTACATGCCTACAGGTCAGTCTTAATGGAGGCAATCCTCAATTAAAAGATACATTTCTTCCCAGGTAAATCAAGTTGACAAACAAGATTAGCCATTACAAGAATGAACAATCAGGCTGAAGACTTAGATGGATTTCAGCAAAGTTTTGAAGTATAGCTAAAGTTTGAGTTTGAGGGATAGGGCTTTATAGGCTTTTGAGATCAAACAAAGGAGGAAAGAAAATACAAGTGGCTTATTGGAGGGGGTGTATACCTACAAACTGTATTTTCGGTTGCTCTTAAAGCAATAGACCAAGGGTTTGTAGAGATGACTCAGTGGTTAAAACATCTTACCACTCTTGCAGAGGACCAGGTTTAGTCCCAGTACCCACATGGTGGCAGCTCACAGCCTTGGTTAACTAGAGTTCCAGGAAGTTCTGATGCCTTCTTCTGGCCTCCGTGTGGGTGCTGGGAAGACTGTTGGGAGGCTCTGCACTCTGTACAAAGGCTGTTATATAGTGTAGGACTGAACAGATGGTCAGATATTGTCTCAGAAAGGGTAGGTTTTTAAAGAACAACTTTCATTTTGAAGTGTATGCTAACTTATAAATTATATTCATGGTCATTTATTCTAGTGGTTTAGGTAGGGTAAAAATAGATGGGGGCCAGCATGACTAGATCTCTAGCATTTGAGAGGCTGAGACAGAAGAATCTGATGTTCAAGATCTTCTGGACTATATTGAAAAATCCTACCTAAAAAGTAAAGAAGAAAATGTTTACATATAGGATGGAAAGGCCTCTTAGGAGCAGAAACAGTCTCACTTGTTCCTTGCTCTCTCCTTTCTTTTCTTTTCCTTCCTTCCTTCCTTCCTTCCTTCCTTCCTTTCTTTCTTTCTTTCTTTCTTTCTTTCTTTCTTTCTCTCAGTATATTGTCTGAAGGCTGTAAGTGGAGCAAGTTGGATGTAGGATTTATTTTTAACTCATTTAGGGTAATCTGAAGATACAGTTGTGGCATGAGGATGTTTTCTTAGCTGAAACTGATTGGTTTTTGTTTCAGAGGTTTGAACAATTGTCCTCAGTAAAGGTAGTGGTTCTTTTCATTTTTACACTATTTCCTACTCAAACTAGTTCATCTGAAATCTAGTTCATCTGAAAGCTATTAATGCATGCTTAAGTTCATGTAACTCATTCATAATATCTTCAAACCATAGGTCCTCTGCTATACCATTTTGAAAACCTGGCAAATGAACTGTCTATAGAATTGAGCTATGAAGATATTAAAAATGTTGTTCTTCAGTATGGATTCCAACTAGAGGTAAGAATGGAAAGACACAGGGCTAAAATGGAAAGCCTTTAAACAAGAATATAGGCATTATAGCAGTTACTGACGTGGCTTCTTCACTTCTCTTTTTCTCCTCCAGATAGAGAGAGATTAATATTCAATAGTTAATTGTAAAGATTAGGGACAATGTGTATGTAAAGAGGATGCTATAATTAATTCCTGTTGAAATAGACTTTCAATAATGGTAGCTGACAATGGCCTGAGTAATCACTTACTGATAGATACCAAGCAGACTAGGCTCTGGAGGAGGTAGACAGAGGGAAGGCAGGTATCAAAGAAATGGTTGTCTGTATATTTCATCTCCCCTATACCATATTTGTAATTAGAGGTACGATACTGAACTTACATGGCCTATGGTGCCACTAGTCTAATATGGGGATCTGCTTAAATATTCTTATGATAGTGTCTACAACTACTAACTTCTTGGTATTTGTTATTAGTGTTGCCATCATGAACTTATTATGATTTTTGTTTGTATTACAGGTGGAAAAGGAATCTGTATTGTCAACATATACTGTGAATGATCTGTCTATGATGAAATACTACTATGAATGTGTTTTGTTTGTGGTCCGGAAGCCACAATAATGGTCTTAAGTGGTATTACCCAGAAAAACATTTAATAAGGGTAAATGCTGAAATAAACAACTCACAGTAAACTATCAGTGACAACAGGACACAACCTCAAATCAGTGGTGCCTTCTTATTCCTAACAAAATTTAGAAAATAGTGTCTATTTTCTTAATGATGTCTATTGCTTTTTCCAGAAATATACTATACCATGCCAATTTATACCACACAAGTAAAATGAAGAAAACATCCCATGTAGATATCTAATGGAGGAACTATCTTCAAGTACTTTTTTCTTTGAGGCCCAGAATTATCTTTCTTTAAGAAAATAAACATTAAAAAAAAAAAAGAATAAACATTAACTCCAGTTTTCATGAAGCTATTGCAAATCTGCCATATTAATTAATCACTGATAGTACTAAAGTCCATAATGATCTCATTTTTTGTGTTTAGCATTGCCTGTGTTACTTTTAAAAGGATCTTCTGTCATATTTAGCATCTGGAACTAGAATTGTTCTCATTGGACCTAAGTAAAGTATACTTAGAGAATTTGAAACTATTCTTTCATCATTCAAATTAGTTTTTTTTTTTTTTAGCTCAGCTGCATTTAGAGAACATCAAACATGTCATGTATGAAATGGTAAATCAGTTGTATCACAGGCAAAAATTCATGAACTACAGTAACAGAGAAAGTCTTTGTCCACATTAAACTAAATCTTATATTAATTCCTGGATCCCTTTGAAATGTATAAATATAAATATTCAGAGGCCCAAAAGCTTCTTTTTTAAAGCAGTGTTAAGAAACTGGAAAAATAAGAATAAAATCTGCCCATCTGAAATAATTTTGAATTAGAAATTAATTACAAAGTTTGTCAGTGTGATGTTTACAATGATGTCTTTAAAGTATGTGGCTTATGAAAGCAAGCACTTTTTTAGTTAACATGTATTCTAGTGAAATTATCATAATAGAATTAATGTGAAAAGTTCTGAGTATGAAATTTAGGGATAAATTAATGCCTGTGGTCTGTGTCGTCAGTACCCTAGGCAGCAGCCATTCATGGAAGTTCAGAATAATACTAATTTTGTCCCCTGATAGAGTTGAAGTTGAAACAGTGCATACTGCTTTAATTTTCTACCTCTAGGGAGGCCTGTTCAGAGGGAGTTTGCCTTGTTAGTTTTAATGTTTGTTAATTCTGTTTCCATTAGCTAGAAAAGCTAATGGTTGGTGTTTTAACTTTTACAAGAAAAGAAAGTTCTTGGTGAGTGTTTCACAAATGTGTGACCTCTGTGACATCTGGATTAGTGGATTTAATATGTACTAATGACATAACTGCCTTGTTTCCATGCTTTAATAGGAAGCCTTACTTTAAGACTTTGAGCCTTTATGTTGCTTAGGTTTGAGAGTCTACAGGATCTGGTATCTTTATAGTTGGGAGAGTTCTACACAATATGGAAATTTTTGTCACTTGTCCTTCCATTATGTAGTACATGGCTCCACAGAGCAAATTTTACTTCTTAGTCTCTGTAAATCCATAGATTTTAAAATCATTTCTTGTTCTTCCATTGCTTACTACTTTACAAATATTCATTTGGTGGAAGTTCTTATCTCTATGTACAAGGGGAAATATCTCTCAGAATTATTTTTTTAAGGGGAAAAAAATAACCTAAAAGAAATGTATTTTAAAAGACATATCCAGTGAACAGCAAGGAATGCATGCTTTTTAAATTGTTATTTAGGAATGCTTTTATTCATTGAGTGTTTTTTTTTAAAAAAACAAAGGTAAGAACAGACTGACACTAGAGGGCTTGTTACCTAAGGACTTTTTTCTTTTATGTTTTATTCTTTAATATTATTACTTACATTTCTAAATTATGTATTTTACTTAACTCTGAAATCAATTATTTCATTTATTTTTGTCTTCATATCATGAATATTTAAAAAATATTCCTTATAAATTTGCATTGCTTTTTCTCTTGTGGCTTTTGCAGTTAATATATTCTAAACTTGAAAATATAGTATAAATCAATAATAGAAGTGTCACTGGAAGAGTTTAATTTTGTACTTTTTATATTTAGGTCTAGCTATTGAAGTGTGTAAGCCTTGAAATTTAAATTTTTTTTCTTAAATTAGCGCTCGCTATACACAAATGTTCTCATTTTCATAAGGTGATCATGTGCTTACCATTTTTAAATTTACATTTTCTGAGGTGAAGATTTAGGTTCTGATCAATGAACAAGATAGGGCATATAAAATATAGGGAGACTATCAGACTCACAGTATGAAATGATCACGTCTGGGAACTGTAATGTGTATGGGATTTATGTGAAATTCACCTTCTAAATGTCGCCAGAAAGGTTGAATTGGAAGCTTCATGTCTGCGTGAAATTTCCTATATTTTTAATGTGTATATGGACTTAATTTTTCTTTAAATATTAAAGTCTACCAATTGCTATAACAGTTCTTGATTGTTTCCCTCAATGTAATGATGGCCATAACGGGAATATTATTTGAGCTCATTTCTCAACTCTTGATTAGCCTTTTTTTTGTATGCTTCTAGAAACTCAATGAGTATTTGAGGTTTGAGTTTGCCAAGGTATATAGTATTTATTTTCACTTTGTTTCATTGATGTCCAGTATAATGTACTTGGAATCTTCCAAGGAAAAAGATTAGTCTTGATCCTCAATTTTGTTAAATCAGAGAATAAACTACAAAGGCTAACAGCAGAAAAAAAAAATTTCAAGAAGAGCGAGCGTTTCTATCATCTGGAGACATTTCTCTGAACTCTTACTTATCAACTGGGTGGGTGGTGTCTCTGAAGACTTCTGCCAGATGACTCCACAGTGCCTCAGCAGAAGTCTACTGTGTGAGGACTTAACTCTTCATTCTGACTTGGTATTTTCTCCGCCCCTTGTCCTTTCTGTATTGTCAATTTTCTATTTCTGTGACAACATACCTTTAAAGTAAAAGGATAATGGGTTTATTATTTTGTCTCACAGCTTCACTCCTTGCTCACTTGCCTGGGGTGGTGGTGGAGGGGTAAAGAACATGGAGTGAGGTGAAGCTGGTGACTTCATGGCAACTGGGAAGCAGAGGGAGCTGGAGGTGAGAAGGACCAGGAACAGAAATAGTCCCAGGAGCATCTAGAGTTAGGTTAACCTCATAGATTTCACCTACCAATAGTCAGTCCATCAAGTATGGAGCCATCAAAGGAATAATCCATGCATAAAGTCAGCCTTCACCACTAAACGATCACTGGGGATCAAACCTTTAACATATCCACCACTGAGAGACTTTTTTAGACTCTATCCCTGCTGCATTCACCCATCTACAAGAAGTCTTCCAGGGTTCCCTGAGTGGTGAAGACCTATCTATTAATGCACCTGACCTTGGCACACTATCACGGGAGGGTGGGAAAGGGAGATAGCATGGATTACTTCTTTACCAAGAAAACAGGAGAGTTTATTAAAAACCAACTTCTATCATTACTGACAGAAATGTGGACAACAGGAATCTGCTGCATCTTATTTTTGTTCCATCTGTTTATTGTATGTGTGTAGCTTCACCAGCCACAGCATGAAGGTGAATGTCAGAGGATTACTTCTCAGTTGGTTTTCTCCTACCTATTATACAGGGCCTGAACTCAGGTTATTAGGATCGGCAGCATGCATTTTATACCAAACTATGGGACAGTCAGAATTGGTAGAAGACACTATTTGGTCAGTATGATTGTAGTAGCAAGGAGGTTATGGTTTACATAAGCAATACAAAGTTTAAACACTCTGAAAAGCAGTTGAAAATGCACATTATCTTTAGAGGAACTATCAAATATTAATACAAAGAAGTACAGCTAAAGTGCCAAGGCGTTAAATTAAGATGAAATGTAAAATATTCAGGTTATTTAATACAAGTGAAAAAATTCAAATGTATTTCAAACCTCAAGAGCAATAAAAGCAACATACCAGAAATTGCAGACTGTAGCTAAGGCAAGAACACTGGGAGAATTGCAGCTTGCATGTCAGTATTGGAAAAGAAGACAGCTGGTCCTGCTGTGTGCCCACAATCCTAGCACCTGTTTTAGCAATACAGTGAATTGAGGTGACCTTGGGCTAACAATTAGAAAGGCTACAGTCAATTTTAGGCTCCATGAGAACAAACTAGAGAAGAAAAATTGAACAGAAATCAGCAAAATGCAAAATAGAGAACAATGAATAAAGCACACTAGGTGAGGTGGACACATTTCCTTGTCTAAGTAGATTGGTCCACTGAGGACAAAGTGACTACAAGTGCTACTTTCAAGATCTTGTAAAGACGTGGGCAAAAAGATATGCAAAGATACAAGTTAAACCTGGTCAAAAGGTAGAAGCTATCATGAAAACTAAGATTCTAACGAAGGACATTTAAAAATCTAACTAGAGCTGTTGAATAAGGAGTGGACTTGATACTGTAAAGATGAAAATTCTCCCCAAACCCATCTGTAATTCCACTGTAATTCAAAAGACCCAAGGAAAATGCTACAAATGGTTGCACATGGAAGAGCCAGAGGCCAAGGCTAGTGCAGACAATACTGAAAAAAGTCAAGGATTGCACTACAGCTGTCAAAACTTCTTAAGATGTACATGTGCAAATATAATAAATGTAATGAATGCCACGTAAAAATAAAAGTTGAGGCCTGGAGAGATGGCATAGTGGTTTAAAGCACAGACTGCTCTTCCAGAGGTCCTGAGTTCAATTCCCAGGAGTCACATGGTGGCTCACAACCATCTGTAATGGGATCCCATGCCCAGTTCTGTGTCTGAAGACAGCTACAGTGTACTCATATACATAAAAGAAAGAAAGTTAAGACTGGCTCTGGTATTTCACACCTTTAATCCCAGTTCTTAGGAGGCAGAGGCAGGTGGATCTATGTGAGAGCCTGGTCTAGAGAGCTCCAGGCAAGCCAGGGATACATACTAAGACATTGTCTCAAAAACAAAATAGAATAATTCACCATACAATGAAAATAAAAGACACAGATTAGTAGAAGTCTGATACCAACAATTACCATAGAAAATGCTTTTTAGGGTACTAAATAAAAAGGTCCTCACAAGCCAGAGAAAAAAGACATGTGGTCTAGTTTTTAAAGAGGGCTAAAGATACAACATATCTTTAGCTGACATCTAGCCATCCACTCTGGGCCACACAGGCATTAGAGTTCAAACGGCAGGTTTTGAGGCACAGATTGTAGTGTAAGGATCAATCTCTTACATCAGACCAAACCCAAAGAAAAATAGGACTGATCAATTGACCCATATAGTAAGTGTAGAATTTGTTTAGCAAAGAACACCAGTAACTATAACAAAGATTCCTGTACCAAAACCAAAAATCTATAAATACAAAAAACATGTCCAGCTTCATTGGGTGAGGTGCAAATTGAAGCCACAATGAGATACCATTTCACATTGGCCATATTGTTTGCTGATGAGGATGTAAAATAATGATAGTAATAATGATAACCTCTCGTGCTATAAAAAGGATTAAATTGAGAAAAACTTCGTAATACAATAAAACACATTTTTGAACAATGCTTTTAGCATTTATAGATTTTGTTTTTAGAGGCAGGGTCTCTCTGTGTAGCCCTGACTGTCCTGGAACTAGATCTGTAGACCAGACTGGCCTCGAATTCAAACTGCCTCTGCCTCCCGAGTGCTAAGACTAAAGGTGTGTAACACCACCGCTAAGATAAAGCTTTTTAAGGTGATGCACTATCATGTGTTTTCACAGGCATATCTGCGTGGCAAAATTCCACGTTTGAAATATCAGCAGCTTATTGTATGCCAGTTAGACCTTAGTATATCTTAAAATATTATCAAAACCAAAAGCGTCTTAGAAATACAAATAGCAAAAAGAAAGAAAAAAATATTTTAAAAGACCTGTTACTCTTTTACTCTCTTGCCTCTAGCTTCTCTCTGTCCCCTCACCCTTCCCTCCTTCCCTTACCCCTCTCTCCACGTGGTCATGGCCAGCCTCCACTTCTCTCCTTTCTCTCATCTTTCTCTACATCTTCTCCTGTTTCTCTCCCCACCTTTGCCCTCTGCCCTGAATAACTTCCCTCCCCTTTGGAAAAAAAATAAGAAATACAAATAGGTGAGTGGATAGAGGGAGAAATTACAAAGAAGTTATAAATAACTCAAAGTCCAAAACAAGCCAATTTGGCACAGGAAAGAGAAACAGGTGACAATGAGGTGGCACACAGATCTTCCCTTCTGAAACTGAAACTGGGCAGTGACACTTGCATGTTATTACGGTCATTTTTTTTTTTTTTAAGATTTATTTAATGTATGAGTGCTCTATCTGCATATATACCTGTGTGCCAGAAGAGGGCATCAGATCCCATTTCAGATGTTTGTGAGCCACCATGTGGTTACGGCGAATTGAACTCAGGACCTCTAAAGAGCAGCTAGTGCTCTTAACCATTGAGCCATCTCTCCAGCCCAAAGCATATGCTTTATACTACCTTGTGTACATATGCTAAGTTTCATAAGGAATTGGGGATGGGGGCGGCAAGATTCTGAGAGAACAGAAGGAATGAATCTGCCCATGCTGTATTCTATCGTTTTGGAACAATGTTTCCGCACAATAAATCATCTGTAGGACTAAATTCTTTCATGTCTGATGTGTGTGACTAGTTTGAAAGTGGCAATGGTGAATTTTTCATTTGTTCCAGGTGGAGGAATTACCAACTGCAAACAGGAAATGGAGAGAACAGAAAAGCTATGGTACACGTCCGATAACGCTGTCTTTGCACACTGATACTTGCTCAGTCCTCCCATAACCTACTGGAGTACACATCTAGACACAGATGTTTAAGCATGCGTATGGTGCATACTCATAAGTACACTCATACACATAAGTCTTTTTTTGTTTGTTTGTTTTGAAGATTCTCAGTACCTATGAAAAGGATTTCACGCGCGCAGCTTGGACAGATCACAGGAGAGTAGGTGGAGAGGAGAGGAGGAGGAGAGAGGAGAGAGGAGAGAGGAGAGAGGAGAGAGGAGAGAGAGAAGTGGAGGCCGGCCATGACCACGTGGAGAGAGAGGGGAGGGGATGTCGAGGGGTCAAGAGAGAGAGGAGGGGGCCAAGCAGCCCCTTTTATAGTGGGCAGGCCTACCTGGCTATTGCCAGGTAACTGTGGGGCGGAGCATACCTGGGTGTTGCCAAGTGACTGTGGAGGTGGAGTTTAGTTAGATTACTAACAGCTATCAGCTAAAACAGAACTTCCATGCCCTAGAAAGATTGTTTCTTCGGAGTGCTGGTGGCCTTATTTTCTTTCTTAGTTTTGTTTAGTTACTGCTTTTTCTCCTTTTCCTCACAGCACTGGGGATAGAACCTACAGCCTTGGGCATGGTAGGCAACCGCTATCCTTAAGTTACTTTTTGCTTTTACCAAAAGACTTAAAAGTACGGGCTGAAGCAAACCCATAGCAGTTTGCATTTCTCTTTGCCAGACACCACCCAGTGGAAAGAAGGTCTTGGAAACTACAGGCCGTTGAGGACTAAGCAAACACCATCGCCGCACGAGGTTCGCAGCACAGAGGAAAGGGCCCAGTCCACTTCCCGCCTGGACTTCGGAGACCGCGGGGTCTTCTGCCCGTGTCCTCGCCTGTTCCGCTTAGGGACAGAGAAGCACACATACAAATCCGAGCAACCGTGCAAGTAAAAATAAAGCCGCTAGGGTGTAGCAGCCTCCTACAAGCCACATCCCATGCCCCGCCCCCTCAGAGCGCGCACTTCCGGCCGCAAGGGCGCTCGGGAACGCGAGCAGCGAGCCTCCACCAACCAGCGGCAGCGCTGGATGGGCGTAGGTGCGCGCGCATCACGGCGCAGGTTCGAAACTCCGGCGCTGCGCTGCGGCTCCCCAACCTCCGGTCCGCCCTCGGGACAGCCCAGCTCCCAGCTCCGTGCAGCCCTCCGCTGCCGCCCGCGCGACCCCCCCATCCCTGGCCCATGGCCAAGCGGCGTGCAGCTGAGCCGCTCACGTTCCGCGTGCCTTGGAAGCGGCTCCTGCTCAGCGACTTCCCCGAGGAACCGCCGCTCTGGGTCCCGTCGTCTGGGGTGGCTCGGCCCCTCAAGCGCCAGGGGGACGCGGGGACCATGGCGGAGCCTGCGTCTGCGCCCCGCAAGCGACGCGGCGGTGGGGACGACAGACAGGAGCTGCAGAGCTGTAGCCTGGAGCCCGGAGAGCCACCTCCTGGCGAGCAGGAGGAACCCCGGGTTAGCCGGGCCGCGGGCGGCGGCGACAGGGTTGAGAGCGCGGACAGCCAGCAGGGAGCCGACGGTGTGCACAGCCAGGTAAGTCCGATAGCGACTCACTAGCCCGGAGCCCTGTCCGGGCGGCGAAGTAGGATTCTCGAGTGACCCAGACGGGCTGGACCCCAGAGGGTCAGCTCAGTGACAAACCGGAGAGAAGCGTTTGATTTGATGACAAATATTGTAGAACTTCTGGCAAACTTTCCAGTAGCAATTATCAGAGGACCCGTTAACTCATAATGTTCAGTGCTATGAGAATGGTTTGTTGGACTCACTTTCCTCTCAGCTCCTTTGTTTTGTATAGCCGTTAGCCATGTGATTCAGAATACACTAGAATTATAACTTAACCAAACTTATGTGTTGTAAGTGTAAAAGAGCAGGAATTCAAAATATGGTTATGATAAAAGATCAAGGTCTGAGCTGTCTTACAAACGAAGTAACTTGTCACATATTGGGTGTGCTGTTAATTTTATTTTAGACATGTGACTAGAAAAGTGAGTTTATAGCCTACATTGTATACAGCTTTGGCCTGACTTCGGGACTCAAGAGCAGTTCTTGCATAAGTTGGTGGAGCATGGGATGAAAAAGCAAGCATAATTCTTAGAGCTTGCCCCACTCAACCACCTTGGAATGCGTCTGCCCAATGTTTTTTTTTCTAGTTATTTTATATTATAACAAAATTGATAAGATAACGGAAATTTTCTCTTTGTGTAGCCCTGACTGTCCTGGACCGGGCTGGCCTCCAACCATGAGAGCCACATAACCTCTTGCCTTCCGAGTGCTGAGATTAAAGGCATTTAGAGAGACTATCTTTCAATACTACAGTCACTGTTTTTAGGTGACGTTACTGGTTTCTTAGAACAGAATCGTAGTCTTCCAGAAGTATTGGATGTAACTGCAGCCAGTCTAGGTATATGTGCATATTTGATGAGAGAGAGTGACATACTGGCGAAAGGAAGCTTTCAGTAAGCGGACATCACACCAGCTTCTCCTTGCTAGACACAGTTGGCTAGACCTGACATCTCTTACCTTGTGTTAGTAGCAGCCAGCAGAAGCCATGCTTCTAATGCGGTATTCAAGCTTTACCCATTTTTCTACAGTTTTCTCCCAACCTCCCTCCCTCCCTCCCTCCCTCCCCCAATATTAAATTCCCAAAAGACTAATTCTTTCTGCCTTAAAGCAGGAAAAGGCTGATGGCAGGGTTGCTGCATGCAACATGACTGTCTTGTGGCCCCTGAGGGTGACATGTAGCCACTTTTGAATAGTGCTAGAAATGTAAAATACACTCTTCATTCTCAAAAGGATACATCATACCATTAAGTGTTGAAATGTTGAAACAGTATTTTGTCTGTATTGGGACAAGTAAGATTGAAGTTAATTTCACTTGGCTTTGTTTCTTTTTTATCGCTAGAGCAGTATGTCCACATGACTGTCGTTTCTGGTGAACACTGTTATGGTGGCAAATGTAAACTTACCGGCAGTGTAGGAAGGCTTTGACCTGAGCAGAGTGCTCAGGTTGAGCATTAGCACCCATCAGCCTGTGTGGGGCTCCAGGGCAGTTCTCTTTGTATGGAGTATTTTGAGGATGTTGTGCCAATTTTAACATCACTACTTAAAGTAATTTTGTAATCATTTAAGGTAAACTGCTTAATGTTTGGTAGACCAGTTTGTCAGTCCTACCAATTATCAATTCATTGTTTTTCACTGTATCATGTTTACGTTCCTAAACTTTACTGAAGATCATGAAATATTTTGACTTCTATGTTAATCTCAGTCCTAAACATCAGTGAAAAAATAGGTTATAAAGGTGTATATATGTTTTGAATCTCATACTTCTCATTGAAACACTGGCTGCTTTTCCAGGGGGACCAGGGTGCAGTTCCCAAACCCACATGATGGCTAAAGAGCAGTCTGTTAGAAACTCCAGACTCAGGGGATCTGATGCCCTCTTCTGGATTCCTCAGGCACTGCATGCACATAGTACAAGCAAAACACCCAGACACATTAAAAAACAAATACATTTTTTAAAAGATATTATTGCAGGAAATTCTTTTAAAATTAGATTGTTAGTAAATACAAGTCTACAGATTTGTTTAGGCATGTAAAGTGCATTCTCCAAAGTCAAAACTATTTGTTGAAAAATGAAAGACTGTAAATTTTATTTGAGTTTATTTTCCAAACAAGGAGTTTAAAAAGTAGTTATTGCACTGGCAAGAAAGGACTTTGCTGCCAAGCCTGAGGACTTGAGGTCAGTCCCCAGAACTCACATAGTAGAAGGAATACTTCTCAAAGTTGTCCTCTGATTTCTGTCATGGTATGTGCCACCCCTAAGTAAATCACTGTAACTGCGAAAATGTGTAGTTATCCATTTGTTTTTGAGACAGAGTAGCTCAGCCTGACTTTAAACTTCCAACTCCTCCACTCAGCCTTCTGAGTACTCTGACTAGGTATGTTAGCCTGCTGCATTGAAACAAAGCAGTTTCCGTGTGTGTGTGTTGAGGGAGTGTTGTTTTCTAAGCCAGTGATACTTTTCTCTTCTTCCCTAAAGCAGAATGAAGACTTTTGGCAGTATAATACATTCCAGTATTGGAGGAACCCTTTACCCCCTGTTGATCTGGCAGCTCTTGAAGATGTAAGCGCAAACAGCCTGACAGAAACACTGGAGGACAAGAGTGAAGGAGTTGAAATTGACATGGAATCTTGACAGAAGGATCTGAAGAAGTGAGATTTACTGAATTTGAGGAGACCTAAAGGAAAAGTTCTTTTCCGTACTTGACATAATACTTTTTTCAAACCTGAAAAATGAGGAAGAGTTTTGGGATAAATAACTTATTGCTACTGAATCTCCTAATGGAGAGTTGTCAAGGATGTGGTACAGCTGCAGACAAAATACTTTGTGTCTGCATTTTTAATGAAAAAAGTTTTGTTCATGCTCTTGACTTTGAAGACGCTTATCTTGGAAAAGGAAGTTTTGACAGTTTTAGAGGAAGCACTCAGGTCTTCCGAACTTGCTCTGTCAAATGTTCCTTTGCACCACAAACTTATTTGTGGTGCATGGAATGGATACATTTATACAGCTGATGCTAATAAATACTTTCTTGTACATCTTGTTGGCTCCCCTTGGTTGAACAAATAGACTTGAGTATCTATGCAAAATGAAAATGTGAGATTGTTTCTGAAAGCTAACCTTGTTTTAAAAGAGTGTAATTTAAACTAGTGAGGATTTCTGTTTGGGTAGCTTGTTTTAACGTTCACTATTTGCTGTTTATTAAAACAGTATAGGCAATGAATATAGCCAAACAATGGATAGATAAAGAACAGTAGGAAACAGATACCTGCCCCTCTTCCCTTTTTCTGAGACAAAAGAAATGATCTGGTCAGCTTACTGATTTTGTTTTGAGGACATTTTTTATAGTATTGATTACTTTAGACCTGTAGTTCTCAACACTGATAGCACTTTAACCATCTCTGCTGGAGCCCTGGTCCTAGAGAGAGCTCATTCAATTATTTGAAGGTGGCTTTACACATAGGGTTTTTTGTTTTTTGTTTTGTTTTGTTTTGTTTTTTGTTTTTTTTTTTTGTACCGATTCTGTATTCCTGTATTTTGCAGATGGGGCCAGAACCACTAGACTAGCAGCTTTTCCTGTTGAAAGGAGATCACTAGTGCAAGCTGCAACAATCCCTCTTCATTAATTTTGTCTGTATCTTGTTATTTGATGTGTCATTACTAAGTTATTGTGTTACAGTTTTGTTTTTAATAAAGCACACTGTTTATGTTTGAGCTATGTATCAGTGACTACTTTTTGTATTGGATTCAGAATACTAGCTTTGTTACTGAATAATTTTGTCTACGTTTCTGTATTTTTGACATTAAATCCCATCCAAAATTCAGAAAAGATAGTTGATGTCCACGAGAGGAAAACCAAGAAATGATAAATAGTATCTACCTCAGAGTGACAACTTTTTAAGATTTTTTTTTTTTTTTTTTTTTTTTTTTTGGTTTTTTGAGACAGGGTTTCTCTGTGTAGCCCTGGCTGTCCTGGAACTCACTCTGTAGACCAGGCTGGCCTCGAACTCAGAAATCCACCTGCCTCTGCCTCCCAAGTGCTGGGATTAAAGGCGTGCGCCACCACCGCCCGGCTAGATTTTTATGTTTAGTTAGCATACTTCGGTTGATCCCCACCGATATCTGCCTGCCCAGGCTTTCCTGATGCTTTTCTGTCCACAGACTACATGCATATCGCTTTCTTTCAGCCTCTTCACCTCCCTTACACCTTTTCTGCCTCTTGAGACCTTGTCTTAGTTTATTTTCCTGCTGTGATGAAATACTGTGACAAAAGCAGCTTAGGTCAGGAAAGGTCTACTGAGCCCACTGTTGAGGCTGTAGTCCACCATGTGGAAGTCAGAGCAGCAAGGGCTTGAGGGAGCTGGTCGCCTGCACCCCTGTCAAGCAGGAAGCAAGGATGCTTGTGTACTCTCAGCTAACCTTTTAGAACCGAACCTTTATTTGTGTATGTTTGTAAACACCTTTGTGTCACTATGTGATGGTCAGTGAACAACTTAAAGGGTTGGCCCCCTCTTCACTGTATGGTTTCTGGGGATCAAACTCAGATCAACAGGTTTGGAAGCAAGTACCTATACCTGATAAGCCAGCTTGCTAGCTCTCACCTTTTTATGTAGTCCAGGATTCCAGCCCAAGGAATGGTTCCACCCACGGTGGCAAGACCTCCAACCCCTCAATGAGGATCAAAATAATCCCTCACAGATGTGCCCAGAAGCCCATCTCCCAAGTGACTATAGATGTTTTCAAGTAGACAACACCATCACAGACCCCTGTCTAGTTCATGACACATGTCTATGCCTCACCCCTAATAAACATATATATATATATGTTAGAAGCATATCTTTGCCAGGCAGTGGTGGTGCATGCCTTTAATCCCAGCATTTGGGAGACAGAGGCAGGCGGATTTCTGAGTTCGAGGCCAGCCTGCTCTACAGAGTGAGTTCCAGGACAGCCAGGGCTATAAAGAGAAACCCTGTCTCGAAAAAACAAACAAACAAACAAACAAACAAAAAAGGCATATCTTTTAAGAGAGAAAGTTTGATGTTTTTCTGAACTTGAGTTACTTTACACTGTTTTCCTACAACTTCATTTTTCTTTTTGATGGAATAAAATTTGATGTTTATATACTACAATTTCTTTATCTGTTGACAGACATTGAGGCAAGCAGGAGTAAACATGGATGTCCACGTATCTCTAATAGGATATAGAGTCTTCTGGACACATGCCCACAAATGGTATAGCTGGCTCATATGGTAGATCTATTTTTGCTTTAGGGGGTTTTGTTTTTGAGAACTTTACACTGACATATTAGTGGCTGTGACTACAGGAGTGTACACTCCCATGAATAATCTATTTCCCATGTTTTTCTCCAGCATTGGTTGGCATCTGGTTGTTTTTTGTTTTTTTGAGATGGTCTCAGTGTAGCCCTAGAACTCTTTGTAGACCATGCTGAACTTGAACTCAAGGACATTTGGGCTTTCCATGTGCTGGGATTAAAGGTGTGTTCCACCTTTATCTTGGCATCTGTTATTTTGATAGCCATTTTGGCTGGGATGAGACTTAATCACCAAGTAGTTTTGATTTGCATTTTTCTGCTGGCCAAAGATGTGAAACTCCTAAAAACACTTTTTGGCAGTGCTTCTTTTAAAAACTGTTCAATTCATTAGCACGTTTATTGGTTGTCCAATGTGTGTGTGTGTGTGTGTGTGTGTGTGTGTGTGTAGTTTCACAGTTCTTTATATATTAGCTCCTTGTCTGTCAAAAGTCGTCCATTGTGTAGGGCATCTCCTCACCCTACTGAAGCTTCTTTTGCTTTGAAGGAACTTTTAAATTTCACACAATGCTCTATGTTAGTTCTTGCGGCTGCTTTCTGTTGGAATCTATTCAGAACATGTCTGTACCTACATTTCCAAATGTCATCCCTATGCTTTTTTTTCTAGCCGTCTGAACATTTCATGTTTTAAATTAAGGTCGTTGGTCCACCTTGAATTTGTTGTGTTCAAATTGAGATATATTGCTCTAACTTGATTCTTCTGTAGATGAGTGCACAGTTTTGCCAGCACCATTTGTTAAACAGGTTTCCCCTGTCCCCGTGTACACTCGACAAAAAACTAGGCGGCCATAGCTGTTAAGTTTGTTTGACTTCTCATTCTACTCCATTGATCTGTATATCTGTTTTGGGGCCAGTATTCTGCTGTGTTTGACACTGTGGCTCTCGAATATAATTTGAGGCCATACAATACCTCTGGCAGTCTTAGGACTGCTATGGCTATCCATCACTTTGCATCCATATAAACTTTAGAATTTTTTTTTCTAGATTCATAAAGAGGATCAATTGGCCGGGCGGTGGTGGCGCACGCCTTTAATCCCAGCACTTGGGAGGCAGAGGCAGGCGGATTTCTGAGTTCAAGGCCAGCCTGGTCTACAGAGTGAGTTCCAGGACAGCCAGGACTACACAGAGAAACCCTGTTTCCAAAAAAAAACAAAAAACAAAAAAAAGAGGGTCAATTGAAATTTTGGGGAGGAGTGCATTGAATTTACAGGTTACTTTTGGTAGTATAGCTTTGCTCATAATATTACTTACTGTTCAATGAGCATGTAAAGTCATCATTGCAGGCATGCCCAAACTGCAGCCTGTGAACCACATGGACCAAAGAAGAACTATGGTCCAACTCGGAATCACGAACTTACATAAATACAAAATGATTTTGCAGTTTGTTTTTGTCACTCAGTTGTCTGGTACTGAAGTGAACACTTCAATGATGTATTAACAAGTTGAACATGCTTGGGGGTATCTTCCTCAATTTTATTATTTTAAAGCTTTTGTTGAAGGGGGTTTTCCAGCTCCTTGGTTTGTTTTTTGTTTTGTCTTTGTTGTTTGAAGCTTTGGAAATGGGGATCTATTTTTTCTAAATTTCTTTTTCAGTGAGTTCATTATATAAAAAGGTTACTGCGGTTTTGGGCAGTTTGGTTTTTGGTTTTGTTGTTTTTATTTTTATGGGTTTTTTTTGTTTTGTTTTTATATGTCTGTCAGAGACAGGTTATTCATTCGGGGTGTAGATACCTGTGGAAGCCAAAGATCATCAGGTTCTCTAGAGCTGTGCCAGGTGTGAGTGCTGGAAACCCAACTTGGGTCCTCTGCAAGAGCAGTGTGCGTTCTTACCTCTGAGCCCTCTTCAGCCCCAACTGTGAGTTTCAGTTGAGTTTTCTGTTCTGCAGCTTTATTGAAAGAGTTACCAGATCTGCTTCCTGGTTGAGTACATAAATGTTAAGTACAGTCTTTTAAACAGTAAAAAAAAAATTTCATTTCAAAATGAATTTTCATAAATTATATATAGAAACAAAGAAAGTAAATATGTACTTTCCATTTGAAAACAAACTATGAAAACAAGGGCGAACATCAACAAATTAGATCATCTAATTAAAAGAATAGGAGAAAGAAAAGTAGCAAAGGATTTAGGAGAGAAGGGTTGGGAATGCTTTTATCACATTTCAACTGGTTTGAGATCTAGTCACATCTGCAAGATCTGAGTAGCACCTAACAGTTCTTGATTAAATAATTAGATATATCACTAAGCTGGGAATGGTGGGGGTAGGAGATCATAAAATCTTACAAGCACAAAGTCATGTCAAAAGATACAGTAATCAACCTGTGTAAGTTGGAAGAATGTTATTATTTGGTTTGTACACTCAAGAAAATCCCACAGCTGCTGGGTCTCTCTCTCCCTCTCCCTCTCCCTCTCCCTCTCCC
>NW_021604643.1:1850382-1871953 GCF_004785775.1 Grammomys surdaster | reverse complement strand
TATATATATATATATATATATATATATATATATATATATGGACTTTCAGTCTATTAAAAAGAAGCAGCTTATTAAAATGTAAGCAAAGAGTTGAACACAAAAAGAAACATAAGTTAGTTCTAACATCAGTTAGAACTTGAGATGATCATCCTACCGCCCCAGCCTCCCTTGATGGACGCTGGGATGAATCGATGATTGACAATTATGGACTGAGAGAGGAGAGGTAAACAGAAATACGGTTTTATTAATGGACATCATTTTATATGAAATTTATGATAAAAATATGCATACAGATTTATTCAAATTTAATGAAGGAAATAAAACAGGGGAAAATACTATTTCTCAGATAAATGTTTCTTTTATATTTTAGTCTCTTTTTTTAGTGTAGTTAAAAGGCTTACATCAAACTTGAGGACCAAGAGACTGATCATACAGTGCTTGACTGCAGGCTGTCTATCTTCTGTCAGATATACTCTCTCTTCATCACATTTTGCTTCACAAAGGACAGTTTGAAAGTCAAAAAGGCAAGATTATAGACAACAATAGAAGGCAAAGGGCAAGATGATGCAGCATCTTCCTCTCTACATCTGAGGAGTCTTCTGGGTACTTGTACCGCACTTGAGAAGGGTGTGGGTGTCTTGGGTTCCCCTTTCTTTTGAGCTTCTAACACATTCCACTGCACTTTCGGGAAACTTCTTGTATTCACTCCCCCACAAAAAGAACATGACCTAGAAGGAATGAAATGAGAGAATGAGAGTGAGAAAGAGAATCAATACAATTGCAGCTCACCTTGGGAAGAAGATGACCCTTCACTGCTGCAAACTTACTACCACAAAGACACACTAAACCACATGTGTTTTGCCTTAGGCTTTCTCTCACAGTACGCAATGGAAACCATGTTAATCAATTACATTTACCTAAGTAGCATTATGAATTCTTACATAGCCACTGAAATGCTATCTCCTCTGCCCCGACCCTTTGTCTTACAGATTCACACATTGGTCTTTCCTGGGGGTAATTTCAGGGACTTTACCAGAGCCACATATCCTCTGGCCTCTCAGGCTTTCCTTTGAAATCTTCCTCCATGACTGCAAGTAACATTTCATGTGCCTACAAAACCAACAATATGTAGATGATGTCAATGTCTTCCTCTAGCATGAGCTATACCACTTAGGCCTGCTCAAACCTCAGCTGCAGCAACCTGAGTCCCATAGCTACACATAGGGACACACGCAGAGACAATTTTCTAAGTGGCACTAAGAGCAAGGTTCTTCAGAAGCTCTCAAATGAAAGTCTTTGAAAGGAATTTTTTTTGTTTTGTTTTGTTTTTGTTTTTTGAGACAGGGTTTCTCTGTGTAGCCCTGGCTGTCCTGGAACTCACTCTGTAGACCAGGCTGCCCTCGAACTCAGAAATCCACCTGCCTCTGCCTCCCAAGTGCTGGGATCAAAGGCGTGTTCTACCACCGCCCGGCGAAAGGAATATTCAAATATGTATTTTATGTGTATACATAAGTGTTTTGTGCACATTTATATATTTTTGCTGTGGAGATCAGAAGAGAGCTTTGAATTTCATGGAACTGGACTTAACTACAGTTTGTGAATCACTATGTGGATTCCAGGAACCAAACCTGGGTCCTCTGCAAGAACATCAACTGTTGAGCCATCTCTCTAGCCCCAGGAGTTCACAGTTTTCTATCATTGAGGTTGTGGTCAGTGGAGTCTTCCTGATTGATGAGACACTTTATGGCATCTTTCTTACTGCTCTCCTGCCAAGTACTTGATTTCCTTAGCTGTTTAATTTTTAATTATGTGTAGGTGTGTCTGTGTGGGGGTTGTGTGCACATGTGTGCAGATGTCAGTAGAGGACAGAAGTGTTGGATTTCCTGGAGCTGGAGTTACAGGTGGCTGAGTCTCCTGAGGTGTGTACTCTGAATGGACTCAGATCCTCTGTAAGAGTAGTGGACTCTCTGAGTTGCTGAGCCATTTCTCCAGTCCCTCTTGATGTCTCTCTAGTGGTACTCATCTCTTTAGCCACTATACCTCCTTGGGTACAAATTTCAACATGCTTTTTTAAAAAAAGTTTTTGACCAAATTGCATATTTTTTAAAAAAATATTTCTTTTTCTGGTCTTTGTTTCCAGTTTTATGAATAATATGGGAAGTGATGGTTCTGTTTTCAGTGTACCAGACACAGCAACTTTTCATCACTGTGACAAAACACCCAGGGTAGACCCACTTAAAGGAGGAGACCATTTTGGCTTTTGTTCCATGGTTGCACTGTGACTTCGGGCCTGGGGCAAGGTGGGGATGTTGGGAAGCACATGGCGGAATGAAGTTCCTCATCTCATGTGATCTAATGGGTGAGAGGAAAGAGTCAGGACCCCAGTATCCCCCTACAGTCACACCACAGTGGCCTCCTTCCTCTAGCTAGGTGCCACCTAATGTTTTACTAACTCCCAGTGCACCATTAGCTATGGGTCAAGCCTGCAGGACACGAACTTTTGGAGAGGATCGAAGACTGGAATCATAATAGGAGTTTTCTGCCCTATTTGTCCCACTTGAGCACAGGTGACATTTCTCCTGTCTCCCCAGTTTCCAAGTTAGGCGATCTCATCTCCTGGTGATTTCTTGTGTCTTGAGGAGTCCAGAGTCTATACCATATGCTTATCAGAGAAGATTACATATTCTTTTAATATTCAATTTTATTTATGTTTCTCTGCGAATTTACCACATATGGAGAGATGTCTGTGGAGGCCAGAGAGGACATTGGATTTCTTGGAGATGGAATTCCAGAAGGTTGTGAGCTTCTCAGCATGGTATGCTGGGAACTGACCTCAGGACCTCTGGAAGAGCAGTAAGTGTTCTTATCTGCTGGGCCATCTCTCGACATTATCAGGTGTCTGGAGCAGTGGGATTTTTTTTTCTGTGTATCATTAATCCCTTCAGCTAAGGATCTTACAAATTATAACAGTGGTTTCTCTAGAAATATTCACACAACCATATATTTTAAATGTAATTTAAGTGGTATTTTCAAGACCACTGATTTGCTTTATATCTGAGCAAATCAGGGGTCAAGAGTAAATTGTGAAAAATTTTACTTCTCCCATGTTTCTACACAATTATAGACATCAGTCACTTTGACAACTAATTAATAATGGGAAATGATTCTGTTCTGTGCTTACAATATATTAGGCACTGTGAGGATAACTATATGAATGAAGATGATGATTGATGTGTGTGTGAATGACACACACACACACACACACACAAGAGTGATTATTTTCTCCCAACTTTCTACCTAGCTAAGCCAAAAGAAGGAATGGCCAATAAATCTGTGTGCCCGCTGCATTTCAGGCCTTTTATGGAATGTTTAAAGCTCACACAGAACCCTTGCTACTGGAATGAAAGCCATGGATAGGCAAGAACAGAGGGGCTAGATGTGTTCGTTTACATGTTCAGCAGGACTCAGATCATTATTTTACTTGGGAGGGTGGGGAGGAATGAGGCTAGGAAGATGCCTTTGCATTGTTAGAACTAACTTGGCAGGAAAAATTGATAAGAGGTCTGAGTCATCAGTCTCCTCCTAAATCAGCAGTCTCAGGGCTATCAGGAAAGTGAAGTTTACAACGCAATAAACACAACTGAAGACTAGCTCCTCTGCTCTTCCGCAGCATCGAATTTGAACCCCAGCTTTTATGGCTACTGGACATTTAGCCAGCATGACATGGTCCACTTTGCACTGCTGGAGTGGAACACTGCAGGAGAGAGAGACAGAGAGAAGCCTATACTCACACTATCTTCATGGGCTCCTGGTTTAAAGATATTGCATAGACAGCTGCCCAATAAATCTCTGCTATTTCTCATATGGGGTGAGTATATTTCCCTTCTTCTTTAGAAGTGTCTATGAAGGACTATGTAATGGTCGTTATTTATAACAAACCATGTAGACAGAAATCTTAGAAATCTTTGGGGACTTGTTAGTGTCCCTGAATTAGGTGTTCCTATCATTCACCCTTCCACTTTTGTCTATGACCCTAGGCTCCAGAAGAATAATAAGAACTGACTCTTCTCCTTCTTCTTCTTCTCCTTCCTCCTCCTCCTTCCTCCTCCTCCTCCTCCTCCTCCTCCTCTTCTTCTTCTTCTTGTTATTTTATGTATTTATATTTCAAATGTTATCCCCCCCTTCCTGGTTTCCCTTCCGCAAGCATCCTATCCCATTTCCAAACACCCTATCTCATCTCCCCTCCTCCCTGCTTCTATGAGGGTGCTCACCCACCCACCCACTCCTGTCTCACTGCCCTAGCATTCCCCTACGCTGGGGGCATCAAGCCTTCACAGGATGAAGAGCCTCCCCTCTCAATGATGGATAAGGCAATCCTCTGCTACATATGCTGTAAAAGGCCACTTGCTTTAGAAGTGTCATGAAGGATACAAATAAGGCTACAGGAACACAGAGATTGTACCAGTGTTACTTGTAAACCTGTGGACTTTTAAAGAAAATGGTCAAAGTGATAGTAACCTATCTTTTAATATGGAACACAGATGTGGAAATGGAAATAAAATCTTTTAGAAATACACTTTAATAAAAAATGGCCCCTCAGGAAGTTAGCAATGGGTCACAGTCACAGTTTTACTTAGATTAACTGGGCACTTGAGTTGAGGTGGGGACAGGTAGGCTCAGTAGGACAAAGGAATTTACAACTCACATTCCCAGAAATGATAAGGTCCCGCAGCCAGATGTGTGCAGCCGGGGAGCTTGAACAGATGTCAACAGGAATGTTAATCATTTTCTCTCCACAGGACCTTAGTCACAAGTTCCTGTTAAAAGTGAAATCGGCCCCTCTGGTTTAAGTGTCGTTAAATGTTTTCAGTCAGTGAACATTACGGTTCTCCCTTCTAGATTAAGCACTTAGGAAATTTGTTGGGCAATTCTTTTTACAGCACCCTTCCCATTATTCTCCCAAGCTGAGAGGTTTATCTGATTGTGTGGTGGATACACACTGAAGGCCAGAATTCAGGGTCTGAAGACTGAGGCAAGTTTCCACTGGCTGTGGTAATGGCGAGGGTAAGTCAACGAACATTCTCATTGCTCCTACCCACATTTATTTATTTATTTTTTAATGAGAGATTTCATACATCACAAAATGCTCAAGGCATATGTGTAATGGCGAACTGCCATTACAAGCTCAGTTGCATTCAGGTGGCTGGTTGTGTTTAGGCAAACCTAGTTGGAACAAAGAACTTAAACTGCACAGGGAGATGTGGATGGTAAACAAAATTGGAAAAAAAATAACCCTTTTATTAATGATGAAACAATGTTCTTAGTTAACTGATCTGTTATGAAGTGCCCTTCTGTGTTAGTGCAGTGATATCTGACCAATCAGTATGCAGACTGGAGATGATTTTATGCAAAGAAAGGACAGACAGACATCATTTTGATTATTATAATAACAGGCTGGGAGTTTCATGGATTCTCTAGCATCAGATGTCAAGTGACCAATAATGTCCATTCAAGTAGAAATATTATCTTATGGTTGTGCAGTTCTTCTCAGCAAGACAATATTTTTGTCTTAAAATGTACTTGTGAGGAGAGCTACAATACCAACCAACTAGAGCTCCCAGGGTCTAAACCACCAGCCTGGGAGCACATAGGGAGGGGCCCATGGCTCCAGTTGTATATGTAGGGGAGGATGGCCTTGATGGGCATAGGTGGGAGAGGAGATCCTTGGTCCCATGAAGGCTGGATGCTGAGTGTGGGGAATTTGAGGGTGGGGAGGTGGGAGTGGGGGGATAAGTGGGAGCATATCCTCATAGAAGCAGGAGGAGGGGTGATGTGATAGGGGGTATCTGGGTGGGCAGGGGGTGTGGAAATGGGGTAAGGGGATAACATCTGAAATATAAATAAAGTATCTAATAAAATAAAATGAAATAAAAATCTATTTGGAAATGTCGTGGTAGAATAATACTTCAGTTTCTTTCCTGAAAAGCAAAGTTATATTTGGATATAAAGGCAGGTTTTTTGATGAGAGAAGTGAAGACTCTTCTTTTCCTGGGTGGGAATGTTTCATTCCGCAGTTTTGTGGCTGGTGTTCTTTCTTCAGACATTTTCCTGCTTCTGAATGACAGTATACAGGTACAGCAAGCAGTTAAAACAGCATGCATGATGCAGGCGTACTGAATGAATGATCAAAGCTCACCTCTAGTGAAGGGATTCTATATTTCTGGTTGGTTCAGAACGTTTGGCTCTGAGGAAAGCAGGAATAGGTTATATTTGTTTGCGATTATTTTGGTGATCAGTGACAAAAACACTGGGACCAAAATAATCAGAATTAAAAGATATACTATAATGTCATATACTATAGTAATATGGTATGAATATATATGAAAACAGAAAACAGGAAGGAGATTATTATTTAGGGAGGAAGAAGCATAAGGGAGAAGAGAGAAAATATGAGCAAAGTACATTGATATGTATGCATATGAAAATGTCATGAAGAAATCCATTGTTTTGTACTTGCAAGACTAAATTAGGGCTGGTAGATCGTTTGGCAGGTAAAGGTATTTGCTGCCAAGTTGAGTGATCTGAGTTTGATCGCCAGGATCCGCATAGAGGAAGGGGAGAAGTGACTTCTGTAAGCCATCCTCTGACGTCCACATGTGTATCGTGGTGGTGTGCTTACATGTGTGTGTATGTGAGCACACATGCAAGACACACACACACACATGGACATGCCCATACACACACATTCAAAGTATTTTAATTCCCCCAACTAATTTTAAAATGTAAATAAAATAAAATTGGCAGATGGTAGTTTCAAGATGATCCTGGTATGAGAAATAGGCAGACTGTATGACTCAAAAAAGTTTCCTTTTCTTCTTCCTCCCTCCCTCTTCTTCTATCTGTCTCTCTCTTCCTTGTCCCTTTCTTCTTCCCTCTTTCCTTTTCCTTCTTCTTCCAGCCTCCCTTGTTTTGTGATTATATTGATTTCCTTCCTGAGGTTGCAAAAGTAGCTACTAGAATCTCCAGGAACTGAAATAAGTTCTTCAGTTCTGATCCAGCAGGAAAAAAAAAATGCTAATCTTTGCCTGAACAGTTCTAGAGGCAGAAATCATGGCCCTTACTTGGGGTTGGGGAGATCTACTCAATAGTAATTCTGGTCCATACAGTCTAAGCATGGGTTTCTGGCAATGACAGAATCACAGGCAGATCCAGTGACTGGATGAGGGAGAGGTGAGACCCTAATTGAAAATATAGGCTGTATCAGGACCAGATAGATGCCCCATAATTAGGTGGCTAATATCAAACACAAAGAGGGGGGCATTGTGATAATATCCTCATTCTCTGTATGAGAAATAGTCATCTGACTCCAGCTCTAAGAAGAGGTATCACAGCCACAGACAGTAACTGTTGGGAGGAGGAGGGCCAGGGAGATATAAGACGAGAGTATGCTGAATTGGTTGAAACCTAGAGTCCTGGTCCACAGCAGCAGCTTTCAAATGTGCCAGGGACAATCCTCACTCCCAGAGAACTTTGGAGACCACCCACAGAAGACTCACTAGTGTTGGGACCCAAGTAGAAGCACCGTTAGATCCCCCAAGTAAGCAGTGGTAGAGCCAACTCTGAGAGCCAGTGGTCAAAAACAGGCATCCTAAGGGATTTGTAAGTTTTTACGACCCCAGACTGTCCATACATTCACTTAAGCAGTAAACATTTATGGAACACCTATGATAGATATGCTTGCCATTAAGAGCTTAGAGTCTATTGAGAAGACAAAGGAAAACAGGATGAAGCTGGTAAAATCTAGGCTAGAGGAGATTCTCACCGACTCCTTCCGCTGCCTACTTGATTTCAAGGAATCAAGGCTGCCATCTATGTGTATTTGCCCCTGGCCGCCACATTCTAGCTCACAGCAGCTCCCCCTGCATCTCCACCTTCATTTTTCCAGTCAGGATTTAAAAAGCATCATAGTGGCACACACATTTAATCCTAGCACTTGGAAGGCAAAGGTAGATGGATCTCCAAGTTTGAGGCCAGCCTAGTCTACAGAGTAAGTTCCAGGGCATACAGGGCTAGACAGAGAAACCATGTCTTGAAAACAAAAATAAAAACAAAAACAAAAACAAAACAAAATAAAAAAACCCTAAAAATCAAAAGCCTCCATTAACAGAAAAAAACAACAAACAAACAAACAAAAAACAAAACAAAACAACAACAACAACAAAAAACTCTAGTAACTGCCAGGACCTGCTTACAAACTGTGAGTAAGATAGACTCACTAGGCTCTACATCACCTCTTTCCCAGCACAGCCTTAAATTGTAAGAGTTTAAAGGTGAGTGCTGATGGTTGATGGCTGCTGTAGCAACTAAATTTCCTTAACTGAAGAAACGAATATGAATCAGCCATGGGGGCAGGCTTGAGGGTTGACAGAGGTGGCACCATCCAGGGCATGGGTGACATACTAGCTCCAAGCGCTTTGCCCCATTTCCTGCTAGCTTCTATAAACACATTTTTTTTTACAGGGATACAGCCATCTTTCATTCCCCAACCCTGTCCACAGGTACCACGTACCACGATGGGAAAGCGGGATGCAGGCAACAGATGATTTACTTCTCAGGCAGACTACATTGTTCACTATCTAGCAACTCACAGGAAGAGTTTGCAAGTCATCGGAAGAGTTTGCATTTGTATGCTTTCCCTCCTTTGGAGGGAGGGTACTTCTTTATGAACTCAGGACTGATGGCAATTCTCATGGTTGTGCAGTTAAGTCTTCCAATTGTCCATACATTCACTTAAGCAGTAAACATTTATGGAACACCTATAATATGCTCGCCATTAAGAGCTTAGAGTCTATTGAGAAGACAAAGGAAAACAGGATGAAGCTGGTAAAATCTACAGTAAAAGTCACGATATCAAAATACAATAATGTCCTGTCTACAGGTGACTGAGGGCATGGTCTTCAGTCGTTATCACTGTGGGCTGAACCATTGACAGAGTGCCCAGTAGGCAGAAGGAGTCCATGACGTCTTGGGTGAATAGTTAATTAATCAATGAATGCAGTAGGAATGAGGAAAAGAAGGTAGAGGATGAATATAATGTAGGCTGCGATACAAGGTAGTTGGGCTATGCAGCTGCAGAGGTGGAAGGAAAAAGAGATAGAAGGCTGGAGGCGGAGAGTCCAGCCCAGTGGAGCCAGTTCTCCTGAGAGTTTTGAGAGTGTAACACTGTGTGGCCAAAGATGACAGCCATGCTGGGTGGGAGTATAAGTGTAGTACTTTAACATTGAAAACCTAGTTCTTGATTCAAAAGCTCGAAGGAGCTTCCTGTCATCTATAGGATAAAATCAAAACTCCTTGGAAGATCTACCAAGTCCTCCGTGGTTTCTTTTCTGATGACTCATCATCTGCCCTGCTTTGCTGCTGCTTTCTAGGTTTTTGCTTTGGGATTGTGCATTATTCCATCATAGTCTTTTCTTCTTGGCATGCCCAGTCCTAAATAAGGGCAGCCATCCACTTTTCCCATCCCACTGACACTCTTTTTGTGCCATTTTTGGATGCAATTAGCTGTACCTATCATCTTCCTTTTTACGTTTGGAATCAGTGCTGCTCAGATAATTTGGACTATGTCATTGATTAATGTTTGTGTCCATCATTACATCACAAATTCTAGGAAATAGACTTCTCCATCTCATCTATACTTTTCTGTTGCTATGACTGAACATCATGACTAAGGCAATTTATACGAAAGTTTAGTTCTTCTTACAGTTCCAGAGGGAGAGTCTGTAATGGTAGGGAGGGATGCCAGTAGGCAGCCAGAGCAGGAGGCTGAGAGATTAAATTTTTAATTGCAAACATGAAGCAGAGAAGGAATAGAAGTGAGGAAAGACTAGCCTATCTCCAGTGATATACTTCCTCTACCAAGGTTCTAACCTCCTAAATGTCCCAAAGCTTCCCCAAACAGTGTGACCAAGTATTCAAATCCCTGAGCCTCTTTCTCATTCAAACCACCACAGTAACCTCAATACTTGATGTGCAGTTAATACTCGAGCGGATGCGTAAGTACTTGTTGAATAAATAAATGAATGAGTCAGGTGAATAAGTTAAAAGGTTTCGATTCATCATTTGTTCCTGTGACCATGTGCTGTTGTGTTATAGGTCCAAAGTGTCGGGGTCAACTGGTCATGGCCTAGAACCTTCAAAACTAAGTCAAACAACTCTCTCTCCCCCACCCCTCTCTGTTGATTGCTTCAAGTGTTAAAAGGTTGAAATGCAACTCTGCTAAAAGAAGTCAGAGAGCAGTCATTAGGACAAGGTTAGAACTATTCTCCAGCAGCTCTCACAGTTCCAAAGGAAATACTAAAATGTATCTTTGAAGTTTTTGTGTGTTTGTTTTTGAGATGAGGACTTACTATATAGCCCAGGTGGCACTCAAACTTGAGATCTTTCTGCCCCAGCTGGAATTAAAGTCATATGGGAAAGAAAGTCCATGCATCAGTCTGCTTTTTGTTGGATATCTTCTCTTTTTTCCCCACCTGGGGCCTGCTTCAGCCTCCCTGTCACTGAAGAACCAGGCCAGGGCCCTAGAAAGACTAAAGGCTGTTAGTTTCCTGATGTGATCTGTCCTTCTTGCTGAGACCCATGTCTCATGTCTCAGGTCATGGCATTATGTGCCTTTGAGAAGGATTTGGTGGGCGATGACTGCACACCCTTCCTAAGGGAGCACATCTTTGTTCTGGGTCCCAAGCAGTCAGAATCAGACCATCTTCTTGGGATCCCAGAAATGTTGGACTGCAAGGGTCAGCCCTTTGGAAAGGAAGGTCATCTAATTGTTGGATTCATTGGTGAGGGGCATGAGGTAGTTCCAAGTCATTATAAGCACACTGTTTCTCTCCAAGAAGCTTCTTACTGCTAACCAGAAAGGCTCTTCTTTCTTCTATGCACTAGGGGAATGATGTATTTCTGGTTTCTTTCTTTCTTTCTTTCTTTCTTTCTTTCTTTCTTTCTTTCTTTCTTTCTTTCTTTCTTTCTTTCTTTCTTTTTTTGGTTTTTCGAGACAGGGTTTCTCTGTGGAGCCCTGGCTGTCCTAGAACTCACTCTGTAGACCAGGCTGGCTTTGAACTCAGAAATCCACCTGCCTCTGCCTCCCAAGTGCTGGGATTAAAGGCGTGCACCACCACCGCCCGGCTGTATTTCTGCTTTCTTTTTAAAAATCTTCCGTGTGTGTTTGTGTTTATGTGTGTGTGATGTGTGTATGTGTGATGTATGTTTGTGTGTATATGTATGTGTGTATAAGTGTGTGGGGCAAGCACATGCCTTCACTGGTGAGCTATTGACTACTGATAGATTCCGGAAGAGGGGGAGTCATTGTCTTTAGTTGTGTACCCATGGGTGAGCCCATGAGGTTCCAATTGATAACCAGCAGAGACATTAGTATGGGAAAGGGATTTGGGAGGTTGGGTGGAGGGGATTGATAAAGGTGGGAGGGAGATAAGAGGAGGAAGGAGGTGAGAGTAGTCACAAATGCATTCTATACACGTATGAAATTGCCAAAGAACAAATCTAATTTTAAAATGCAACTTTTGTGTACATAGGTTAATTTACAGAAAATGTTTACACCAGTTTAATGACAAATGACTAAGAAAATGGGAAGATTAAACTTGGAATAAAAAAGAAGATTAAAAAAAGACCATTTTTACAAAGATGGATAAAACTAGCTTTAGAATCTAAGGATGTATACTTAGCTGAAAAAAATCATAAAGAAAGGCAAGGAGCTGGGTGTGGCAGCTCACACCTTTAATCTTAGCACTTGGAGGAAGATACAAGTGGATTTCTGAGTTCAAGACCAGCTTGGTCTACATAGTGAGTTTTAGGACAGCCGGAGAGACATAGGGAGACCCTGTCTTTAAAACAAATAATGAACCAATAAAGTAAACAAAGAAAAAAGCAGGGAAGGATTACTGACAGAAACAATTACTAGTGTACTAGCAAAGCCAAGCTGTGGTCACTTGGAGGGGCAGGCAGTGCAGTGGTTGGGATGTGACATTCTGAGAGACTGCTGGGTTCTGGCAAAATTTCATCACTATTAGTTATAAGTGTGTCCACTTGGTAACAGTTCCCTAGGGCAAATGGTTTCTGGACCTGTTTATTTCATAATAAAAAGGTAAAAGCAACATTTCTGAAGATACACAAATGCAGTAAAGCATTAAATGAGTAAAATTGTCTTATGGGTATACAGTATCTGCATTTTATTTATTTCACTAAATAGTCTGTATTTTTTTTATCTGTTTAAGCATTAGGCCAAATTGGATAATGTCCAGGATGTTCCTAATTCTACCCTTCCATCTATAAGCACCAGCTTAACAAGCAGGGACCTGGTCTGAGAACACGCTCTACTTGGTCTACCAATGCCTTAGCCTGGGGATTTGGCTCGCTGATTTGGAGAGAATATATTCTTCATCAAGTGTAAATTATATTTGTTCTTTTTTTTTTCTGTACATTTTCAATTTAAAGCAAATCTATCTACCTTTTGTGTTTGGAGGAAGGGTGAATTCCAGAGTTAGAATTCCTTAGCATTTCTCTCAATGAACTCTTGGATATAAATGTTTTATGGCAAATGTTAAAACAACACACTGATGACTAACCTTTGTGCTTTTTCATTGGTAACAACCTGCTCATGGTAATAACTAGGATTAAGGAGGCTTCTACAGCTTTTAAACTATAATCCTGGGCTAGTAAATGTTTTCTGGGCACCAGATTATATTATGCTTTTGTTGTTGTTTTTGTTTTAAACCTAAATGTTTTAACTCTTTCTTACCTCTTTTAATATTTCTGATTTTCAGTCGCTCAAGTAGTCGTTGTAAACTTTCTAAGGAGTCCGAAGTGTTCAGTATCCTGAGTATGAAGGAAAGAGATACCAACATACAGAACTTTTGGGAGGGTTGAGATATCTCTGTGTATGACACAGCTAGTAAGCAGTAATAGATAGTTCTGTGTGTTTGAGTCATGGTGTATAGGAGTCACATCTGGTATTAAAGTGGCAGGCTCATGATCTAGTGATATGCAAAAATTGTGTAAATACACTTGATGCTAAGCTGTGTGGCAAAGAGGCCAGGCATTATGAAAGTGGGAATTATGTGAAACAGAAAATAAAAGTGGTCGGAAAGTGATGTGAGTCTGAACATAAGGCGGCAGAGCTGCAGACATCTGGAGCCATTTCCCCTTTCCTTTTGAAATAATTATAGACACACAGAAACTAGCAAAAAAAATAGTACAAAGAGAGGTCCCATGGACCTTCCTTGTAGGCTTCTCTGTTGGGAGTGTCTTACATAGCTATAGGCCAATATCAAAAAGAGCAAATCAAAGTTTAGACCACATATAGACCTTTTCCAGTTGTTCTTAGCGTTTTAGCAGCCGACTAGTGTGGAGCTCTGATGGCGTCAATGAGTTCAAAGAGGAAGAATGAGACAAACCCTGGGGATAAGCAGGTCCTGTCTGACAAAAGCAATCCTCTTTCTGGACCCTCAACCTTTCCAACATTCCACATAATCAGATGTGAATTGACCTTGCTTTGATCCCTAGGGGATAACTTGCCTCCTGTCGTAGACTTCTCGCTAACATTATTTCTGTTCTCTTATTTCAGTGGTCTAAACTCCACCTAGTAACAGGGTGGCCACCCCTCCCCCCAAAACAAAACAAAACAACAATAACAAAAAAACTAGTGCTCTGTTTGGCTTTTGTCAACCTGACTCAAACTAGAGTCAGCTGGGAAGGTTGGCCTTGGAAGTCTGTGGGGACATTTTCTTGAATAATGATTGATGTAGGAGAGTCCCTCCCACTGTGGGCGGTGCTATCCCTGGGCAGGTGGTTCTGGGTATTATAAGAAAGAAGGTTGAGTAAGCAACCGGGAGCAAACCTACCGGTAAGCAGTGTTCCTGCCTGGTCAGTGCTCCAAGTTCCTGCTTGAACTTCTGCCCTGAATTTTTTCAGTGATGTACTATGCTCAGGAAGCCAGATATACTCTTTTTGTCCTACAGTGTTTTCCGGTCCTGAGGATTATCACAGTAACAGAATGTAAACTAAGATAGCTTCTTTGTAAATAAGTCATATGGAACCAGGAACAGATTGGCGCCTAGGTCCTGGGTTTTGTGCTCTATCTCTAGACATATGCAGATGGCATGGCAATTGATTCCTGGACATAACGATGTTTGTATTGGTCTGTGCATGATGGTCGTGAAGTGGTTGGCAAAGAAGCAGACGTTTTGCAAGTCGGAGGAAGATGGACTTTAGCTGGGTACTCTGCTGTGTTAGAGTTGCCAGTCACTCATTTTCTCTCCAACCATCTCTCCCTTCTCTCTCATCCTTTCTTTCTTTTTCACCTTTTGGATTTCATCCTGTCTACAACTACAGCGTATTGGTTTTGTTAGAAGAAAGGCCAGAGTTCTTCTGTGCTGAAAGAGGTGCAGCAGTTTGGAGCATTCTTAGCACTGACTTTGGGAAAGGAAGTAGATTGTAGAGCCCTGAACTCTTGAAGTAGAAGTGAAGAAGTTTCTAGATCTTTTTTTTTTTCTTTTTTTCTTTCTCTTTTTTTCTTTTTGTGGGTTTTCGAGGCAGAGTTTCTCTGTGTAGCCCTGGCTAGCCTGGAACTCACTCTGTAGACCAGGCTGGCCTCGAACTCAGAAATCCGCCTGCCTCTGCCTCCCAAGTGCTGGGATTAAAGGTGTCCGCCACCACTGCCCTGTGAGGTTTCTAGATCTAGCACACATCTGTACATTTTATACATACACGAGAAGGTTCTGAGTGCTGCAGGCATACATCTGATTTATAACTTAACCAAAAAGCAGTATCTATGTAGAGAAAAAGCTCTTATCTTTTTTTTTTTGTTTACCCCAATGGGATGTAAAACCACTATTTCCTGCCTGAGTGGAGAAAATCAGCCAGTTCCCGGTGGGTATCACCACTGGAGAGCCTTGCATTTATGTTAAGGACTGCTAACAAACATCAGCTCTCCTGGTATGGGAGGTGAACTTGGTGTCATCAAATGCTCATACTCATTGACAGAGGGAGAATGAAGAGCAAGCATCCAGACAGCACTGAGTAGTGTCCTAGGTGTCTCTGATCTTGAAGTCGGCTCTATGATCATAATAGCTTTTGCTTTCCTCACTGGTGTCTCACACAGTATCGACTCAGCTTCCTAGTCCTGTCTGTGCTGGCCAGAGTGGAATGGCGAAGCTCTATGAACCAGCATGCCGAGCAGTTTTGATAGTGTTCAGTCCAGACAAGTGTGTTTCGCCACCTGTGTCTGGACAGGGACTTGCTTTGTTTGCAGTGACAATCTCCTTTTGTTGTTTTTGCTTTTATTGTGCTGCTTCAACTTTGACAAACAGGTTAGGGACACCTCATACCAACACACAGGCAATGTGTTCCGTTTCTCTCTGTATGGGCTCTTGCTGGAGTCAGCATGTCAATGACATACTAAAATGGAACAGCGTCATTATTCTTAGAGTTCTTTGCTTTGTAAGGAAAGCCTCCCAGTCCTACAAACTATGACTTGTATTGTGATTTAGATATGAAAAAAAAACTCCTTAAAAATACTTATATATTACAAGGTTTCCTACTGGGTAGCAGCAGTATTTTGGGAGGTTCTGGAAACTTGGATGAGGTGAACTAGTCACTCAGGATGGGTTCTTGGGGGGTACATTATTCCTAGCCTCTTCCTTTCGTGCTTGCTTTCTGTTTCCTGTCTGGATGAGCTGAGAGCTTCCTTTGCCACTTACAGTGGTGTTCTGACTATATGGGGCCTGTGGCCATGGTTTGAATCTTCTGTCACCATGAGTTAGAATAAACCTTTGCTTCTTTAAGTTATTTTTAATTGGGGGGGGCATTTAGTCACAAAAATGAAAGAACACACATCTTAAGCTGTACTTATTTTGAAATACCATTTAAAGAAGGAGAGGGTAATTTTAAGGATGTGTGATCTTTCTAAAGAGTAAGAGGTTGGTTGGGGTATTAGAATGTATTAGAATACTTGGCTTAGCATGCTTGAGACCCTAGGCTCAGCTTAATTAGGGAAACTGTAAATGTTGAGTGAGGGAAGACATTCTTGTCTTTAAGGAGATTAAGATTAGTCAAAACAAAACTGGTTGAAAGCTTTTAAATGGATATCCTGTTTGTCATTGTAGCAAGGGAGGTCTAGAGTATTTAGAAACATCAAAGTGGTTGGGAGACTCTCTTGGCTGAGGGATTACAGGAAGGGTTGTGGGCGGCCTGTAAGGCAAAGTGGGCAAGCAAACACAGAGACTTTTAAGGGTAAAGGAGGGTGTACATAATGTTTATACTTGTGCAACAGATTTTGACCCCCTTAGTCAGAAGAGTTAGGGGAACTTCTCAGTCTCACTGGTAAATGTTCTCAGTCTCACTGGTAAATGTTAATCATTTAGGGCACCGTAACTGGCAGCATTGGCGACACGCAAGGTTACGTTGCATTGCATTTCTGGAGGGTACAAGTTTGAAATCAAGTGTCAGTGAGGTTGGTGCGTCTGGAGGCTGTGAGTGGCCACCTGCTCAAGCCGCCTTCTCTTCATGTGTTTTCTGTCATTATATTTCTGTGTCCAAATTTCTCTTTTTTTATTTTGGTGTGTATTCTAACATAAATTCTAACATTCTAAATAAAAAATGTAATTAGCAGTTCAGTGATAGAACACCTGCCTCACACATGCACGGCCCCTGGTTTAATCCTTAGCACTGAAAGGAAAAAGAATCATTATTGTCTTGTTTTTTAAACTGTGTATGTGTGTGTGTGTGTGTGTGTGTGCGTTTCTCCATCTTATGTATTGAAGCAGGATTTCTCACTTGTATGCTTTGGCTAGTCTACCTGGCTGTGTTCCTCTAGAGAATCTCTGTCTGCACTCTGGAGGGAATACAAACGGGCTGTCACTACTCTCTGTCTAGCATTTAAGTGGGCATTGATCACTTGGACTCTAGTTCTCACAGTTGAGACACTATTTCTACCTCAGGTTTCCAAGTGTTGGGATTTCATGTTGTGTGTGTTCCATGTCTGGCTTTGGTAGATTTTGTAAGTATGAAGTCCTAGGATTGGAATTGTGATGAAAAGGCCATGATTTGCCTAGATTGCTAGAGTTCCAGGACAGCCAAGACTACATAGAAAACAAACAAACAAACAAACAAACAAACAGAATAATCTAATCTAATCTCTGCTAGTGCAGAGAGAAATCATCTGTCTTCTGGCAAATAAACAATGTGAGAACACACCAGAAAAGCATTCTTAGTGAAAAAAATATCCACAGTGCTTCCTTTCTGCAGGAAAAGTTTGCATTTATATCACTTTAAGAGAAGGAATGAGGGCTGGAGAGATGGCTCAGCGGTTAAGAGCACTGGCTGCCCTTCCAGAGGTCCTGAGTTCAATTCCCAGCAACCACCGGGTGGCTCACAACCATCCATAATGAGATCTGATGCCCTCTTCTGGTATGCAGCTGTATGTGCATTAAATATATATTAAGTAAATAAATATACATTACATAAATAATAAATGTTTTAATTAATATTTAATATTATACTTATATGATGCATTAAATATATTTATTCATATTATATTTATATTATACATTAAATATATATTAAGAAAATATACATTACATAAGTAAATAATAAAAAAGTTTATAAATATTTAATAAATATTAAATATAAATAAACACATTTAATATACATTAAATAAATAAAACTTAAAAAATAGAGAAGGAATGGGTGGAATTAGGGTCCACTCTCTGTTTGAACAGGAAGTTGTGTCAGTGTTTCTATTGCTGAGATGAAACAGCATTACCAAAAGCAACGGCTCATCCATCATAAAAGCAGTTAGAGTAGGAACTCAAGCAAGGCAGAAACCTGGAGCCAGGCCCTGACGCAGAGGCTGTGGAGGAGGACTGGTTAAGACTTCTTCTTCAGGGCTTGCTCCGCATGCTTTTGGTTAACTGAAAATAGTTTTTTCATACAGTACATTTTGATCACGGTCTCCTCCCAGAACCCCCTGCTCAATTACTTCACTTGTCCAATGTCATTCTCTCTCTCTCTCTCTCTCTCTCTCTCTCTCTCTCTCTCTCTCTCTCTCTCTGCAAGTTGGCCAATAAAAATTCAGTATAAAACAATCAGAAAGAGGAAAATCATGAGACACACACACACACACACACACACACACACACACACACACCATACAAAATCATGATAGATAACAAAAAGACAAGTAAAGTAGAAAAGTGTCCTAACAAAGCTTTATGAGACAAAACATCTCCAAAACTGCAACTGAGTTTGTTTTGTATTGGCCATCTACTGCTGGGCATGGAGCCTGCCTTAAGTGTGGTTTCTATACTTAGACTTCATTGGTGGAAATTCCCTTTTTCCCCCTTTGTGAGTAGTTGTCAACTGGAGATACCTTTTGGATGAAGGATGGGACATGATGTCCAGTTTCCTGCTCAGTTTTGGGATCCCATCTGTCAGCTAGCTTTCTTATATCATCCAGAACTACTGGCCCAGGATGTTCCTATTCATAATGGCCTCCTTTATCTGTCACTAATTAAAAAAAATTCTATAGATTTGTCTGCCCACAGCATGATCTTATGAAGCCATTTTCTCAACTGAGATTTCCACCTCCCTTGTGACTAGTTTGTGTCAAGTTGACACGGAACTAGCCAGGACAAAGGTCTAAAAACAAAAACAGCTACCCAGAAAAGGCTAAATTGCATCCTTTATTATTAACTTTTCTACAACTTTAAAAAAAAAATACCTGCTGAGACAAGGTTTTGCCTTGTAGCCTAATCTTGTCTTGAACACCCAGAAATTGTCTTGCCTCAGCCTTGGATGTGCTTGGATTTCAGGTATAAACTACCACATCTGGCCTGATCCTCTTAATAACCTATACGTCTGTATTTGCACAACTGCTTATTGTAATTGTGACTAGGCTGTGGCAGTTGATTATACTACCTTTCAGAATTTCATGGTACTATTTTATATCCTCTGTGCTTCTGAGAGGAAAAGATTGGTGACTCAAAGTGAGAACTATGAGGCAGGCATGACAGCAAACCACAGTGAATTGGGCAAGATAATTCCCACGCATGGTGCTTTTTCTTCCTGGAACAAAGAAAAAGGAGTCACTTATTGTTTTTTTCTTTTCTTTCTGTTTAGTCTGTTCCAACAGGATGATGGATATTACTTTGGAAAATTTCTAACAGTTCATCCTTCAAGCAAAGGAAATGAAACCGAAACCAAATTCAAATCCAAGCTTACAATAATTTTCCTTCAGAGTTGAATATGTATATTAGTGATCACCCCTTAATGGTCTTGATTATTTGGGACTCACTAAGAAAACAAAGCATGTCTGGGGCACTACCCTTCCTAGGGTGTAGGGGGGGTACAGCTGTTCACCCCAACTCTAAACTTATTAAGAGTTACTGTTGAAGCCCCATCTTAGGACCTGTTAGGTTAGATATCAGAACTTTCTGTGTGCACATGCTCACTAGAAGGCTTGAAACTTTGAAATCTCAGGGTAAAAGAAGACATCGGACAGAAGAGAAGAAAAGCTAAGAGAAGGACAGAGGGAGAAAAAGAGGGTGGGAGCATGGCCAATGGAGGAAAAACCAAAGAAAGCCCTTTAGGTTGGTGGGGCTTGCGGATAGTGTCTCAGGAGTACTTCCAGTTTGATTGTTTGCCCTCCTATAAACTTGAGCTCTTTGAAGGTGAGCAGTATCTTATGCACCTTTGACTTTTGTGGCACCCAGTGGTGTATGACAAACAAGCTCTGCTTCATGACTGATTGTTGGTCTGAATCAGTCTACCCTAGACAAGTAATAAACATTCTGTAATTTAAGCTTCGTAGCTAGAGATATGTTTAAGGCCAGAATACTTTTATAGACAATCTTTTCAACTCATTGAGGGACCTGTGAAAGAGATTCCCGGGCCCTACCTTAGAAATCCTGGGGATTTTCTGAGGATCTGCCGAGTGAAGCCCAGCATTGAAAACAGATCCCTGGTGACTTCTGTAAGCCATGTGAGGTATACTTTCACTCATTACCATGAGTTTGATGAACAGCAAGGAGACAGCAGGCAGCCTCTACATGTGATCCATTTGGCAATAAGTAAATAGCTACATTATTAGTGGCAAGAATTGCCCAAAGAAATAATGGCCTTTGTTTTTGAGAGTCACAGACCAGAAAAGCATGTCTGTGACTGAGTCTTCCAATCAGATGTGCATCCTTTGCTCCCATGCTATATCCACGAGGTACTCAGTAGCCCAAAAACACCCATGAGGGACTCCTATAAGACACTCCTAAATCAGATTTCCTGAAAGATAGGTTCGGTGACTGGTGGCCTTCAACTTCTAGCTGAGCCAGATTTTAGAATAAAGCCACTTTCCCGGCCTTCACACCTTGTCTCTGGGGAGAATTGACCAGCTGTACAGTGAGCCACAGCAGCATGTCTGGTAACAATGCCTCCAGTGTTTTTGATACAGCCTGAACCCAAAACATTTTGTAAACTAGCCCATTGGAAAAATCAAAGCATTTCGGGTTACCTTAGGCTCAAAGGGTCTTGAACCTTGATCTGAAGAGATTAAAGCAGAAGATAATAGTCACAGGGCACTGAGAGACGTCAGCATGTTCCATTCCAAATCTTTAGTCTTTCGGGCGAGTCTGTTGATTTTTGAGTTCCCGATCCTTAGGGCTATGAAGAGCACTAACAGAGATGACCTGTGGAGGAACAAACCAAGACGCTCTGGTTTGCCTTATAAGAGAATCTGTGCCCCTTAAATGTCTATAGATCATTAACAATTTAAGGAGGTGAACGGAGAGGAAAGATCTTTTTATTTCTTAATAGACAAAGCAACAAACTACCAATGTACTAATTTACTAATGAGGCAAAAAAAATAATCACTGCAACCACACAGAGAAATGAGGAAACAAATTTTATTAACTGTGTCTGCATGAGTGAGTTCACCAGGCAAAAATCTGGACTGGACTTAGTAGGTGTTACTAATTTAAAGTCACCTGTCTGGGATAAATGCCTAGTATTGTTCATTATAGTATCAGTAACCCCCTGTACATCATGTCTCCCACGTGTTACTTCTAATACACAGGGATACATCTGGAATTACTGACCATAGCCTTAGTCAAGACTGCATAGTCAGAGGATTGTCCCTCATTCCCAAATAATGGAAATCTCAGAAAGCTTTTATATGATACTTCATAAATGAAGTAACTGTCTTTGTTCAATATAATCTCTGTGAGGAAGGTGGGTTTTCTTTATTATTCTCTCTGAATAACTGAGACCCAGAAGACTCTCTCTCTCTCCCTCAGTTTCTTTAATAGATATGAGACTGTTAAGCTGCTTATTTATTTAGAAAGATATATTAGTTTATATATATAAAGAGATGTATCCACTTAATATAATTCCTCAAAATAAAGCTGTATGTAATATCACATTAAGTATCTCTCTCCTCCATCCCCCTATGTGTGTGGGGGTGGGGTGGGGAGGGGTATGGTGTGTGTGTGTGTGTGTGTGTGTGTGTGTGTGT
>NW_021604643.1:1829072-1850282 GCF_004785775.1 Grammomys surdaster | reverse complement strand
CCCAGGCTGGCCTTGAACTCGTGATCCTCCTGCCTCTGCCTCCTTCAAGCAAATCCTATCGGTGTACGGTGTGTGCCATCGCAACCGGCCCAGAAGAGTCGCTTATCATACTCAGCAACTCATGGGCATTTCAGAAACACGGAGAACCTAAACCGAGTGTCTCCTCACTTAAAACTCTGACCCACGAATCTGAAATGTGTCTGATGACAGTGACGATACTGTCCGATCATCAGTCTAACTTCTTTGGAGTCATTGCTTTCCTACATAGGAGTTAACAGAGCCCAAAAAGCATTGTGAAAACTCCACAGGGCTGTTTAAAGGCAGTGTCCACGTGAGGGTGAAGCCCAGATTTTCTGACTCCAAAGTCAAAAGCTCAGTCAATGTTTTGGTTGCTGGCCTGGAAAATCTAGGATGAAAGCTCGGACCTGCAGCTGAGCGCTCTCCTATGCTCTCGGGTCAGGCCCAGGGCCCCGGGTGGGTGGAGCCAGCCGCATGCCTATCTAACTGCGATCTCGAATAGGTAGGATTTGCGAAATGCTAGCTTTCAAGTCCTCTAGTCTCCACCCGAACATGATAATCGTAGCAGAAGTTTTGGCAACCGCGTGGACCCTCCCGAAGGGCAAGACCCGCAGTCTTTCTTCCGGGAGTTGGGACCGGGCCGGAGCTGGGTCAGGGCGGAGCGGAAACCGAACCCAGGGTCGGGGCTGCGGGGCGCGCGCGTGAGTCCCAGTCTCCCGAGTCGGAATCCTGGGGCAATCGAGCCCTGGGAGGTGTCCCGGTCCGGGAGGAATCCGCTGTCGCTTCAGCTCCCGTGGTGGTGAGAATGCAGGTCAAGGTAAAAAGTTGGGCCTGAAGATGTTTGCATTGGCCCCTTTCCACTGCTACTGCGGGGCTCCTGCACCGGATCTAGGTCCTGGAGAGTGACAGCGCCTCGCCCAGCGCTTGAGAGGCGCTGTGCCTGGCCGGGTGTCCTATAAGACAACCGGAGAACAAGCTGCCTGTCACCTTTACCGACTTTTCTTTACTTCCACACTTCGTGTGAGAAATAATATTATTTATTGTTCCCTATGTGAGCAGGCATAGTTCAGGCTTGCCACACACGTTGACTCTTTTCATCCTGGGCTGGCTGATAGGACACATACTTCGGTAGCCTGAACTGGCGTCTCTGCTCCATCACCACCTGCAACCCTGGGAATTTTGTTATTAGCTTCAGCTTTCACATTTGGAGCAACTGGAAACTATTTGAAGTCTAAGTGGGATGCGATATGCGATGTGGCCTTAGAATAATGCTTAGTGTGTTTGACTAGTTGCAAGAGGGTTCCTTTTCCTCCTGTACTGGGGATTGAGCCTGTGTCTTCTAGCATCCAAAGTCTCTACCACAGAGCTACATTTCCAGTCTATTCAGCATCTTCAGTAGCTGGGATAACAGGTCTGCACCATCAGGCCTGACTTAACTATTTCATCCTGACAATAATTCTATACAAATGGCATCACTCTTCCCCCAACCTCCTTCCTTTGCGGAGAAAATGAAACTGAGGGAGAAAAGTAGAATTGAGATTTGACGTCATGTCAAGGTATAGAGAAAGCAGGACTAATCTGGTTATACACTGCTGGTGATGGTTTTGTTCTACAGAACTGTATCACTCTTAACTGTTCAGGGAAAATGTATTCTTCAGTTTCTTTGTCCCTGTGTGCAAATTAAAAGGAAGCACTAGCATGTGGGTTGCCGAGGTGTGCCTGTGAGAGCCGATGACAGCTTTAGGAACTGGTTCTCTCCTTCCCCCGTGGAATCTGGGGCTAAATCTTCGTTTTCAGGCTTTCGCAACAAGTGATTTTATATACTTGATACATTGCCTCTTACGCTCCCATATGACTTCGATGCACTAATTTATTCTTTGCTGTGGCCTGCTCCACAACCAATATAGCATAGATATTTAGCTAGATTGGCATTTTGGGTTTAACTTGTGAGAATTTGCTTGGTTGTTTCTTATTTTTCATCAGGGGTTGTAACCATATATGATGAAACAAATTGTTTGGAATATCTATCTATCTATCTATCTATCTATCATCTATCATCTATTATATAATGCATAATGCACAAATTAAAACAATGGATATATTCTAAATATTTATTTATATTTAGGTTAGATATTTTATATTTATAAATATATATTTTATTTCATATATAAATATGTAATATATTTTATGATATATTTAATATGTATACATATAAATATCCATATCTTAATTTGTGCATTTATTATTCTTCACATAAAAGAATCCAGATTATATACATTGTACTGTTAACAGTTTCTAGGGGCAAAAATCTTTGCAAATACATATGGTGCTTTCTCAAATTAAGACCAAATATACAGCACTTCTCCCAACGATTATCATTGTTCTAGATTCATTCAGGCATCACAAGTTTGTGGAATATCCCTGTGTGACGAGCCCTCTCTCAGAACCTGGGAATGCAGGAATGTAGGTACATGACTTTTATGGGGAAAGGACAATGAGTTCAGCCTCAGCTATAGCTTTTTAACCTTTCCTATAGTGCACATGTCATATGTAACGGCCGTTTCTTTTGTAACGGCCGTCGGGTTCTGTTACTTTGTAAAGGCCGGCCGGTTCTGCTGCTCCGGTCGGCAGGTCAGGGTCTAGCAAGAGAGAGAGTGGGGACGGAGGAAGGGGAAAAAAGGGGCGAGAGACGCAAAAGATAGATACAAGACAGAGTCCGGTGGCGTCTCTTCAAGTCTTCTTCTTTATTCTCCTCTCTTCTTACTATATTCTCACTCCTTCAGTCTCCTGACACCTCTCACTTTCTCACTCCTTCCTCTACTTCCTACTTCCTACTACCTCCTACTACTCACTACCTCCTACTTTCTACCTCCTACTCCTCACTCCTCAATAGAAAGGAAATCCGGGTATTTATACCCTTTACCACGTGACTTGCCCTCGTGGACAATCTCAACTGAAGCCACTACGTCACGTGCCTTGTAGCCATGGATACCAGGAGCACCTGGCAGCTGGGGGCACTAAACAGTGTAACAAGATGTTTATCAGAGTGCGCTCAGCTATTGCAGGCTGTTGAAACAAGTCTCTTGTCAGGGTATATGGCTCAAGATGGCTGTAAAGATGATAGCCACTTTCGGCTAAGAGTCGGCTCCCAACAGTCATACAGTCAAGCATCTCTCCCTTACTTCCCTCCCTATAAAGTAATAACTGTTAGCTTGTGTGCCGTCAGGCCTCAGAACCCCTGCCATGTAGAAAAAGACTTTCTGAATGAACAAACACTTTGATATGTGTATGTATGCAGAATATTTATAGCCTTGAAAAGGTAGGTACTTTTGACATTTTCTAGCAGATGAATGGGAATTGGGGCCATTATGTTAAGTGATATGAGCCAGTCATGAAAGACAAATATATGATTCCACTTATGAGCTATTTAAGAATGTTAAATTTATAAAAAATGAAATGGAGAGTGGTGATTTCCTGGGGTGGGGGTGGGGTGGGCAGCAAGATGGAGCTGTTGAGTGGGTCTAGAGCCCCAGCTTTGGAGCATAGAGGAGTTCCAGAGACGGCTGCAGAGTTACATGAATATGCGTATTGATCTTGAACCACATGCTTAGAAAATAGGATAGAAAATATTATATCATGTATCTTTTATCACAGTTAAACATAGAAACAGACCAGCTATTGTGGCCCATGCTTATAATCTAAGCACTCAGGAGAGAGAGGCAAGAGGATCATGAATGGAAGCCAGCCTGGGCTAACTTCAGCTATAGAGTGAGACCTAGTGTCAGAATTAAACAAACAACAAAGAAAAATGCTCATATAAACTACTGAATGAGGTTTTTTTTTCTAAACTTTGGATATGATTGTGTAGTCTGAATTCAGCTGGAGTTTTATTTTGAGCAGTATCCACAGATATTGGTAGGCAGGGGGTGATAGTTGAGCACCTTGGAAAATTTCCCATTGATTTGGGCAGCCCAGCACTTAACTCTTTCTCTCTGTCTTTCGATACAAGGTCTCACTAGGTAGATTACAGACCTGCCACTATGGAAACTTATTATCTTTACTCTTGATGAGTTTTGGCATTTCCATTTTTTTCTGTGGAAAAGGTTCTTGGTCATGGATCAGATAGGAAAGCTCTAAGACTATTTGAGAGTGTTGTAACCAGTTTCTAGCAGTGAGAAGCAATCATTTAATTTGCCTTGGAGCCTGGATGCTTTCTCAGGGTTTGGCCAGCAATTCCATCTGTCAAAGCCCTACAGTCCAGATGTGCAGATACACACATGGAGGCCAGGGGTCAAACTGAGGGGTTGTTCCTCAGGATGGTTCTCCTTATTTTGAGACAAGGCCTCCCACTAGGATCTGGTGTTTGCCTCATTGGGCTATGTTGGCTAGTTTGGGAGCCCAGGGCACTTCCTGTCTCTACCTCCCTCCGAGTGTTGAGATAACAAGTCTGTACCACTGTCTAACTTCTTCTGTGAGGCTTAGAGATCAAACTCAGATCTTGTGCTTCCACAAATACTGCCTACTGAGCCAAAGTTCCGGCTCCCTACAATCCATTGTGACTGGGAAAGATGCTTATTCAGAGCACAGCAAGGTGCCTGCCAAGATGTGGTGGCATCCCATTTCCCAGATGACCTTAGGTATGTAGTCCCTGGAAGCCTGGAATGGTTGGCACCATGGAGAACCACCTAGCAGAAGACATTGCCATTCTTTGCCTCCTGCTGGCTCCAGATCTTCTGGAAATAGCCCAGAGCCAGGTGGGCATCAGATATGCCAGGTTTGTTTTTTTTTTTTAACTGCAGTGTTTTGAATGGTAAGATTAATCTCATGAATTTGTTTTTTGTTGTCTTGGTCTTTTTTTTGTTTTTTAAATGTCTGCCCCATCCTTAAACTGGGTGAGGACATTACATGGAATTTCATTTTGCCTGACTCAAAGCCTAGGTCATTGAAGAGTTATAGTTCCCCAAAGTGCTTATCTTACTTGGCCAGTTATGGACTAGTAGCTTCTTATGAATGGCCTTTATATTAGACAGGGTTCTCTAGAGTCACATACTTATGGAATGTCTCTATAGATTAAGGGAATTTATTGTAATGACTTACAGCTTGCAGTCTAACTCAACAATGGGCAGCTGTGGATGGGAAGTTCAAGAATCCAGTAGCTGCCCGGTCCCATGAGACTGGGTGTCTCAGCTGGTCTGTATAAGAGTCCTGAAGAAGTAGGCTCCAACAGATGTGCTGGCAAGTAAGTGCAAGTAGACGAAGAAGAGTGAGCCTTCCTTCTCCCATCATGCTTCCGTAGGTCTCCAGTAGAAGGTACTGCCCAGATTAAAGGTATATGCCACCATACTTGGATTTGAAACTTGTTCTGCCCCAGGCTGGTCTTGAACTCAGAGATCTGCTTGCCTTAGTCTCCTGGGATTAAAGGCATACTACCTTACTTGGGCCTAAGCTATTCCTGGCCACTATGTCTCAAGATCTAGATCAAAATCATGTGCCATCCCATGTCAAGATCCAGTCAGAAGCCTGTGTCTTCCAGCCTCAATATAAGGATTACAGGTGTGCCCTCTATTTTTGGATTGTAGTTCATTCCAGATGTCGTCAAGTTGACAACCTGGAATAGCCATTATAGTCTTTTTTTTTTTTAACTTAAGCAAACAGCTGACCTAGGAAGCAAAGATCTTGCTGATAAATAAGTACTTTCTATAGCAGATGTGTTAAGAGACCATGGAGAAGCCTTGTGTTTAAGTTTGTCATTCTTTTCACTCTCCTTAGGGTTGGGAGATGCTGACATCTGGCTTGGGAGGACCAGCTCAAGCTGCCCATGCAAACCATAGTGAATTTTGGTGAAAGACACAACTTTTGTTCATGATTAGACCATGTCTGAAAAACCACAGGCTGTTTTCAGAATACATATTGTGTTACCTTTGCATGGAGTTCTCTCTGTTGGGACTAGATAAGAATCCAGATATGTCAATGATAAGTATTTGGGAACACTGTCAGTGGAAGCAAAGAATAAGGAGGCCTAGGGTGGTAGTTCAGTGCTAGAGCACTTGTCTGGCACACCCAAGGCACCCCAGCACTCAAGAAAATCATTCAATGGAAAGAAGCCACGCATGACTGTTGGCTGTGTGTTCTCTGGGCTCACCTCAGTTGCCTTGCCCATGAAACAAGCAGCTATTGGCCACCAACATAAGAGCTGTGACTATGTTTTGAGTCTGAGATTCCATTTAGAAGCTGTTGAAAGCACCACAGTGAACTGACTTCTCTAAGCTTTCTGTCTTGCCATGCCCAGCCTTCTCTTGACAGATTGTTTTCCTCCTACATCTCCTTGTTAAAGAAAATGCAAATAATACAGATTATTTTTTTTGAAGGTAAAGTCTTCTAGTTTTCATATTGTGATAGTTGGTTCAAAAGTTTTTCTTTAATTACACAGACTGAATGAAGCGCATTGTGACCTGCACTCTGTGAGGCTGTTTATTTCTAGAGTTTTGCTTTTTTCCTGAGGCGAGGCTTTCTTTCTGCCTGAGTTCTAGTCTTTTTTTTTTTCCCAGAAAAATTCTGTGTGTGTGTATGTGTATGTATGTGCATGCGTGCATGCGTGTGTGCATACATGCATGCGTATGTTCGTGTGTATATTCATGTGTTTGGTATATGTGTGGACAGGTCTTCTTGCTCACAGAGAGACCAGAGACTAAAGGTTGATGCCAGATATCCAGAACTACTTCACCTTGTTCTGTGAGATTAGATTTCTCACTGAACTCTGGGCACTTGCAGCTTTGGCTAGACTGGCTAGCCTCAACCCGCTGGGTTCTATCTGCCTGTCTCTTCACTAATCCTGAACCCACCACCAGTGTTGTTGTTACAGGCGTGAACAGCCACATCTGACTTTTTATGTTGGGTTTTGGGAATCTGAACTTAGGCCTTTATACTTAAACAGCAAGGACTCTAACCACTAAACCATCTTTCCAGTCCTTTCAATTTTTAAAGAAATACAAATAAACAATTTTGTTGAGATAGACTAGATCTATAATTTACTTAAATTGTCTTATTTGATGGCTTTTGGTATAGTGCCAGAGTTTAGAATCCATTTCCCATAGTCAATGTTAAAACATTCATTGTCCCCAAAAAGAATCCCACTGGTATTAGTTATCACCTTCTTATTCAAAATCTATACTACCCAACAACAACTAATCTGCCTTCTGTCACTGTAGGTCTCCCTAGTCTGGCATCATATGTACAGAGTTGCATGCTGCTAATGGTTCTTTGTGACAAGCTCATCTCATCCGGATGTGTTCAGGGTTATCCATGTTGCCACCTTTGCAAGAACTTCCCTTCTTTGTTTTATTAAACACAATTCCATTACATGCACATAGAATGATCACTTTTTAATTAGTCATTTGGTAGACATTTGGTTGTTCCTGTTTTCTTGGATCATACAATGATGCTTTTATGTAAACTTATGTACAAGATTTTGAGTGGATTTGCTTTCATTTCTCCTGGGTAGACATGGGTAAGAGTTTAATTGCTGGGAGATTTAAGAAAACTGAGTTTAGCTTTTTGAGAAACTGTAGATTCTTTCCTAAAACCACTGGACCATTTGACATTCCTACCAGCAATCTAGGATAGTTCCAACTTTGTTTTATAATGTCTGTATTTCCTGACTTTGTGACTATAGCCATCACAGGGACTGCACAGGTATGCTCCTGGTTTTGATTTATATTTCCCTAAAGCTGAACGATTTTGAACATCTTTTGTGTGCTTATTGCTGTTTGGTGTTTTCCTTTAAAACACTGTGTATTTATATCCTTTCTGTGGCACATGTACTTGAATCAAACCTTGAGGTTGTCTCCTGAAATCTACATATTCATATCCACAGAAAAGCTAATTTGCAGTTCCTAATGGCCACAATCCTCTTGCCATCAATATGTGTCTCAGGAAGCACACTGAGGACTTGCTCTGGGGCAGAGACTTTGCTGGGCATTTTTTGTGCTTGTATATGAGGGCCCTCACAGGATTCAAGTACTCAAACAACATTTACAAAATTAATTTGGAAATCTTAAAACAGTACTAAATTCCATTTTTAGGTTTATTTTATTTTGCCTGCGTAGATGTATATATGTGCACCGTGTGGGTGCCCAGTACTTGTGAAGATTAGAAGGTACTCTGGTATAGAGGTGGATGCTCACAGCTAACCATTGAACTAATCACGGGTTCTCAATAGAGAAGTTAGAGAGAAGACCGAAGGAGCTGAAGGGGTTTGAGGCCCCATGGTGAGAGCAACTATACCAACCAACCAGAGCTACCAGGGTCTAAACCGCTAGCCTGGGACCACATAGGAAGGGACCCATGTATATGTAGGGGAGGATGGACTTTATCGGTGGTCCTTGGTCACATGAAGGCTGGATGCCCCAGTGTGGGGGAATTTGAGGGTGGGGAGGTGGGAGTGGGTGGGTGAGTGGGGACATACCCTTATAGAAGCAGGTGAAGGGAGGATAGGACAGGGGATTTTTTTTGTGTGGGGGGGAATGGGGAAAGGGGATAACATCTGAAATGTAAATACAAATAAAAAATATGATCAAAAGATATTGTATGAAAAAGTCAATTAAAAAAGAAAAAAGAAACTACCAGTACTCTGGTAACTGAAGTTACAGAAGATTGTGAGCAACTATATGGGTGCCAGGAACCAACCCCAAATCTTCTGGAAGAATAAGTGCTCAGAACCACTGATCTATTTATTCATAACCCCCAACCATCATTCTTTTTTTTTGTTTTTTGTTTTTTGTTTTTTTGTTTTTTGTTTTGGTTTTTTGAGACAGGGTTTCTCTGTATAGCCCTGGCTGTCCTGGAACTCACTCTGTAGACCAGGCTGGCCTTGAACTCAGAAATCTGCCTGCCTCTGCCTCCCAAGTGCTGGGATTAAGTGCCACCACTGCCCGGCCTTCCAACCATAATTCTTGAGGTGGAGGTTTTCCAAAATAAAGGTTCTGTGAATTGTGTGTGTGTGTGTGTGTGTGTGTGTGTGTGTGTGTGTGTGTGTGTTTTGAGGTTAGAGAACAACTCAAGTATTGATCCTTGTTTTCCAGTTTGCATTTGAGACAAACTTCCTCTTGCCAATGCTGAATTCCAAGCTAGCTGTCTGGTGAGCTTTGAACTATGGGCTTTGGCCTTTTCATGGGTTCTAGGGAATCCCTAACTTGCATCTGCCTGTTTCCACAGCAAACACTTTATCCACTGGGCCATCTCTCCAGCTCCTAAGACCATTTTTGAAGCAGTAATTTGGAGAAGGAAATCACACATCCTACTCCTCAAATCTATGTTGGATTCAAATGAGAGGCAGAATAATGGCAAATAGTCATAATTTGGGAAAAGTGTTCATAATGAGAAGCCCTAAGTCGTAGTGGACTGGTCAGGGTTAATGGTCTAGAAACTTTATCTGAAAGCAGTATGTGGTAGTACTTGGGGTTGGATGCCTGGGATTTATGTTATTGTTTAAGTTCATGCCCAAGAATGTGAAAAGTGGAAGTGTTTGCCAGCACTCTCAGCTTGGAATCCACAGTGAGCTCCGTAGTCAGTGGTGGCACACTGAGTTGCTAAGGGCATGAACCTGAGTCAGACTGCCCAAATGTGAGTGCTAGGTCAGAGTGCCTACATATGAACCCTGGCCCAGACTGCTATCATAGAAGTCCCGAGGTTACTTTTATGAGCTGTTGGGTCCCTTGGGCAAATTATTCACCCTCTATAGACTTAGTATCTCATTGACAGAAAGACTAATAATTGTATTCATGTGCTCCAGGGCAGAGTAAGTACTTGGCATTGTTCAGGTGAGTGTGCCTGGAGAGGGAAGAATAAATGGTCACCCTGCTGTTAATCATATTTTATCATCTGGGGTGGACTTTGAATCTAGAGACCTCTTTTTTCTTTCTGCAGAAAGTAGACTTCTGTATTGTAAATAAATAAAAAAATCCAATTAAAAAAAACCTGAGATGATAAAAAAACAAAAACAAAAACAAAAAACTGTCTTTAATCACGCAGGCAACCGCTATGAGAATGAGTGGTATTACAAGCTGCTGTTAGTGGCAGGAACGAGATTAAAACTTTAGAACTTTTCTCAAAGGACAAGAAAAATTATCATTATTTCTATATCTCTACAAGCCAACACCGTTGACCTTCCTGTTTACAGACTCGGTGTTACTGGAAATATATTGATTGATACTACCAAGAGCAATTATAACTACCATCAATATGAAAGAAACCACTCTGATAAAATGAATGCACTCCAAGTCCTTTAAAAATTGCTTTTCTAAAGTTTTACAGATGATTCAAAGAAGGATTAGAATGTGTTATAGACCTGCAACATATGCTCAATACTGGCAAAAATAAAAACACAGTCTAAAAAAAAAAAAAGAAAGAAAGTAGACTTCCTTCACTAATCTAAGGACCAAGAAGTTTTGTAAACTGAGCCTTGTAATCGGTCTCCGAGAGAAGCTTTCCTTCCCAAATGAATCTCAGTCTAAGAGGGCGTGGCCCCTTGGCTTGTATCCATTAATCCCTTCCAACCTTTGTCATCACTGTCAGTGGGGGGTGGGGGGCTCACGAGGATTCCCAAAGAAAATACAGCAAAACAAATCCCAATCTTTGACCTTATCTGTGATAGATAAGGTGCCTTCTAAGCCATCAGCTTTCTAAGCAGTCAGCTTTCCCGATTGACCCCAAGACCCAGTAGAGAGATATTTTTGACTATGTAGAGGGGAAGATTTTAAATCTTTAATGAAAACACACACACACACACACACACACACACACACACACACACACACACACAGAGAGAGAGAGAGAGAGACAAAAGTTCTACATTTTGCTCCGGCTATCCTTGAACTCTTGGCCTCAAACGGTTCTTCTTTCTTAGTGTTCCATTTGAGAGGTACTACAGGAGAGCAGGGACGTGCTTGGCTTCTGGGGTCAAACATCTGGCAATTAAAAATCTCCCTTAAATTTGTGCAATTTTAAAGACTGCTTCCTGCAAAGCAAACTGACCTAAGGCACTTATAAACTAGATCTTTATTCTTTCAGGTGACACAGAACCAAGCTACAGGAACCCGTATGTGGCTTTCTCAAGTGTCTTGCAGCCACTCCCCTTCCCCACCACCCGCCCCCATGTGGGAAAGCATGCTTCAGAGGCAGCTCTTATCTTAGAGAGGTTTCAGAACAGAAGTTGTGTTTTGCTGGCAGTCACTTGGGCTTAGCAAACATCTATCTGAAGAGCAGCAGTGTTGGTGGGTGAAGGACTGGGAGCCCCGACAGAGCCCTCCAGTTGCTCCCGCCCTTGTGCTGGGGGTGTCAGGTTGCTGTCTGAGGGTTGTGTTGGCTCAGCAGCAGGGCAAGTCTGTGGTTTAGCAGGTGCAGAAGCATTTTCAGGAGGTACTTGAATTCTTGTTTGTAGACTATGATTCCTTTAAATTATTATTATTAATAGTTTGGGCTCATACATGGGGGCAGCTAGACTGAAAGGTTCCTCTTTATAATACAATCATAAGATGGTGTGAGCATCTGAATAACACACTCTGGAGTAGGAAGTTTGCTGTTCTTTTTGTTTAATCCCTCTTTTGTAGCTACCCTTTTAGTCAAAGTCTCTTCCTTATGGGTTGAATGTGTTTCTTCTCCTCTTTCAATGTCACAAGAAATCAAACACAGAAGGGACATCTTAAGGATCAAAGCCCAGTGAAAATGGAAGCTGTCCTGTAGTTTACTGCTCAATGACTCTCACAGGGAGGTGCTGTGTGGTGGCTGTGCCCTCTTTCCTTCCTGAGTGGCCCTGTGTGCAGTCAACCCTTCACAGAACAACACAGGGCTTTGAACACCACAGTAACAACAACAAACAGAAGCCGGGAAATTTGGGCCTAGTGAATACCTCATGCCTGCCAACCTCCGTTAGTCACAGCATTCTTGCTCTCCTACTGACTGGCTGACTGCTGAGGCTTCATTTCCTGGACCACCCTCTTTCTCACAGAGCACCTTTTTCCTCATAGATTTTAGAACTAGTTATTCAGAATGTGAAAAATTTGGTATTAAAATCTTAAATGTTTTCAAAGTACTATATTTATTTTTGTATGTGGCATATATGTATGTACACGCTTGAATGTGTACATGTATGTACCTGTTTGTGTGCATTTGATGTGTGGTATGTTGGGTAGAAGCCAGAGGTCAATTTCAGATGTCTTTATCATTCTCCACTTTAGTTTTTGAGACAGAGTCTCCCATGAACCTGGAGCTCAATGCTTTACCCACACTGGCTAACCAGTGAGAGTGGGGTTATCCCTGTAGAAAAATAAAGATTTTTTTCTATTCTATTTTCTAGTCCTTGGTACTGGGGTTATAGATGTAGGCCTCTACCTAAATCTTAGTGTGTTTTCTGGATCTTACAATTCAGACCCACATGTTTGAACAAACTTTAAAGGGAAATCTCAGGGCCCCCAGCAGCCCAGCCCAGCAGCCATGAAGCTCTGGGCTTAACCCCAACATCTGAGCAAAAACAAACAGAAGGGTGGACAGAGTGGAAGGGCTAGAAAACACAACAAAAGGAAAGCCCTACTAGTTAAGAAAGAATGAAAGAAAGAGACCATTAATGGCCCAAAATATTTATGATGAATTAAATATTTAAAGATCGAGTTGAAAATTTCTTTCTATTTTAAAATAACACCTAAAAATTAAGGTTAAGAATCTTAATGTGATAACTTTAAAAAATTAAGGAAAAAATGTTTAGGAGAGGAATGTTCTTTATGGAAAATTCCTGAAAACCTCCTAGAAAAAGAATCTTTCAAAATTGTGTCCCTAGGGAACAATCCTGTGATCTCCTCAGAGAAACCCCTGGCCAGGCGTTTAGAGGAGTTGACAATAGTTTACCACCTGTGGAGTCTCACAATATTTGTGTGCACTTATATGGCCATAATACAGTTTCTTTTCTTCCATGTTATTCCTTTGTTTTGCAGGGTAGAAAGCAATGGCAGGTGCTTACATTCAGCCCAGGTAGGCATGGCGGGTACAGCAATGTCGGCAAGTGGGCAGAGTACAGTAGGTTTAAATAGGTTATAATACAACAGTGTATGGTGGGCATGCAGAGGCTCAGAGGGCACAGCGAGGAGAACTCATCCAGATTTCATTCTAGACAGCATAGGAGTAGAGAGTAGCCTACAAAGGACAGCCTGAAGAGAACTCTTGGAATCAAATTCAGGGGCTTATAAGTAGTTCAATGGAGGTAAAATATGGAGCTTGAAGCAGGAAGGGGAGTACCCAGTATATGGTTGGCAGTGAGTGGGACATGAACACTGTGAAGGACTTCCAATTCCCACAAGACAATGTGGAGCCACTGGATAGATTCAGGTGAGACTGACTTACAAATTTAGTCACTCTATGAAGACTAGGCTTTATTGAAGAGACTGGGAAAAAGAAAAGCCAACCAGAGGCAGGAAGGTCTGGGAGACAATTAGCAAAAATATTTAATAGTGGCTTTAGCTAGGGAAGCAAAGGCATTAACTAAGTTAGTGGGTATGTAGACACAGAGATGTAGATAATACATGAGCTGTTTCAGACATAGGCCCAGCATTCCTAGTGGTTGACTGAGTGGGAAGTAAGGCAACCACTAAAGGTCTGGTTTTGCTCTTGTTTGAGAGACCTAGTAACTTAACAGGCTGATAGGAGAAGAAAACGGCTTTCTGAGCAACAAGCCAGATATTGGAAAAACCAATGACACATAACTGTTCATCTTGACTGGTACGGAAACAGAGAGTACACAGTATCTTCTGTGAGAATGTAGTCCAGAGACCAGCAGGTGGGTGACATGGTGGTTCATTAGTTTTGAAAAACTGCTCGTTCTGAAACACGTGTTGTGAGTGTCTTAATCCAGAGGTCACCAAGTATCCTAGATTTGTGCGCCGAGAACAAAATTCCTGCTTCCATGACAGCCGGTAATTGCTTTGCACTTTTCTGACAATTACCTTTTAATTGAGACCTTTCCTAGAACCTGGAGTAGAGAGAGCAGAGGAAGATGCAGTTGGTACCTCTAACACATTCCATAACCAATCACAAAGATTTGGAGCAGGATGCAGGGAGGAAGCAAAGTCACACTCATTAACAGAAAAGATGAAACAGAGGAGAAAAAATAACCACCTTTTAATTCAGGGTGCATCTCCAGTAAGGAATGTCCTGGTTTCTAGCATGGTCACCTGGGCACAGTGAGGAACCCTTATGGAGCCTAACTGAGTAGCAGTTTTGGCGGGGAAAGGATAGACAAGCTAAGTTTGCAACCAAACTATTATTATACTTCTTCTCCTACCTGGTAAGGGGAGCAGTTATGTGTTGTGTAAGCAACTGGTTGAATTGCAGACATGAGTGGATTGCCTATCACCAGTGGCAATAAGAGGTCACTGTCCCTGCACTTTGTCCTCTCTTTTTCTATACTACTTCAATGCACATGACCTCTGTTGATGTATAGTCAGAAATCACGCAGCACAGAATACTCTCCTTAGAGAAGTCTTCTGTTATCCTTGTTGTTCAATATTCTCATGTGTTTAGGGTGCTGCTATAGATGTTTTTCAAACTTCTAAACATTCAAGGCAGTGAAAAGAGACGGGTTTCCTAGCAGTAAAATGGTACTTTTTACATATTTCATTCGTTATTATTACTTTTAAGTGGAAGGAATCTGGTCACTTCGAGATCCTTCTGGAAGTCGAACATAAACAACAAAGAGTTGTTAATTACCAGCAGCCATTGAAATTCATTATGATGAGGACATGCTCTAAGAGGATATTGCCTGACAGTTACTAGCAGGTTGTGCTGGTTAGTGTTTCTGTCAGCTTGATACAAGTCATCTAGGGAGAGGGAACCTTATAGGAGGAATTGATTCTACCAGAGTGCCCTATAGACAAGTCTGTGGGGGCATTCTCTTGATTAATTATTGATGTGGAAGGGCCCAGACCCCTGTAGGTGATGCTACCCATAGGTAGGTGGTCCTAGGATGTTTAAGAAAGGAGGTTGTTAGAAGGAGCAAATCAGGAAGAGCAAACCAGTAAGCAACACTCCTCCCTGGTATCTGCTATTGCTCCTGCTTCCAGGTTCCTGACCTGCTTGAGTTCCTGCTCCAGGTTCTTTCAGTAAATAAATTGTTACCTGGAAATATAAGGTGTGATAAAGCCTTTTCTTCTCTAAGTTGATTTTAGTCAATATTTGATCTCAGCAATAGAGAAATAAACTAAGGTAAAGCTTGCATTTTTTTATTTATACATTGACAATCTGCATAAAGAACATTGTAGAAATATCTGCATTGACTTAGATTTTGACTCTACAAATATGGATGTACATGAATGCTATGCTTTCAGAAACATTTTGAACAAAATGAAGAATGATTATATATATATATATATATATATATATATATATATATATATATATATTGTAGATTATTTGCTTTTTATAAGGATTTTTGTACAAGGGAATATTGATTGGCATCCATAAACAAAAATGTAAGATTATCATTAACATCATTATTAATGTTAAATCATTAAGGAATAGGGATACATATTTATGTGAAAATGGTTTTTTGTTATATATTTATAAGTGAACAGAATAGCTTAGGCAGAATGTTCACTGAAGCACAACAGAGCTTAGCTCTGAAAGGGAAACTGGTGGCTAGGTTACAGGCAGGAGATGGACAGTTCACTTTCACAAGAACATCTGTTGTCTTTTGTGGATTCTGTACTATTTATGGCATTACCTATTAGAAGTTATGCTTTGGGGAGATAGCTCAGAAGTATAGTATAGGTGAAGTGTACATGAACTATGTGAAGCCTGGTTTGATCTCTGACACTGGGAGAACAAAAGAACCCCCACCTCTGAAAACTTGACAGGACTTGCTTTAACCTATTCTAGGATGGAAACTTGGAGTGTAAGAACTAAAGGTGTTTGACATTATAATGTTTACAACTATCTTTTTGGTTTGCTTATTGCTATGTGACAACACAGTTGTAGAGGGTTTGAGGTTACCTTAATTATTATTTTTAAAATGAAGATAGAGTGTCTCCATGCAGCAAATGATTGGATATGGAAGTTTATTATTGGAGAATAATAATAGCCTTTTGGGTTATTTATCCAGGAAGAGGAAGCTTTATTGATTTTGGCCTGAGGATATTGTTCACTTGTTAAGAGCACTTGCTGCTCTTCCAGAGGACCCCTGTTTGGTTCTAAGAACCTACTTTAGGTGGCTAACAACTGCCTAGAACCATGGCTCCATGGGTCCAATGCCCTCTTCTGGCCTTTTTTGGGCTTCCCACCCTCACACAACATGCAATTAATAATTATGAAATAATCTTTTAAACAGTCTTATACATATATTTTGCTGGCTGGAGTCACTTGCAAGCTACTGAAGAGAGTGAGCCTGTTTTAGTTCTTTCTCCCTTACACATCTTATCCCTTACCTCAAATTCCCATTCCTTAAGTGTAGATAGCTGGAAATGCAGTAACTGTGAGGCCCATGTTTTAAAATTCATTTTAAAGGGATAGTCCTATTTATTATGTAGCAGGAATATTATATTCCCTCTGCAGTGTCCAATACGATGCTATGAATGTTCCTACTCTAGCTTAAATTTGGTGAGTGCTTTTCATTATGTCTTAGTTACTTTTCTACTGTTGTGACAAAGGACCATGACCAATTTATAGAAAAAAAAGTTTATTGAGGCTTACAGTTCCAGAGGATGAGTCCATGACCATCATGGCAAGGTTCAGGGCAGAAGGCAGGTGCTGGAGCAGTTGTGGAGAGCTTACATCTGACTCACAATCACAAGGCAGAGATAAAGATAGAGATAGAGATAGAGATATATAGAGAGATAGAAACAGAGATAGAGATAGAGATAGAGGTAAAGATAGAGAGAGAAAGGCAGAGACAGAGACACAGAGATAGACATAGATAAAATTATTTCATTGCTACTTTATAACTGTAGTTTTACTACTGTTATAAATGATAGTATAAATATCTGATATATGACTCCTGTGAAATTCCCAAGGTTGAAAATCACTGTTTTCAATAGAGTCTATTCTTCTGCATAATGGAACAATTATTGGTATTAGCTATGTAATTGTGAATATTATTTTAGCTAAAAAATTATAACATCTTGGTACACATGAAAGGCTATGCTAATGTTGGATATTAGATTATATTGTTGACTTAGTGACCACTCTCGTGTCTGTCTCTGTGTGTGTGTGTGTGTGTGCGTGTAGACACACATGTGTGCATTTGTATCTTTGCACATTGATACATTGTTGGTTTTTCCCAGAACATCTCCTTCTACCTAGCTGGTTCCTCCCAGTTTCTGCATCTCTCATTCAGTTTGGTCATCATGGACAAAACTGTCATCCTCTTCAGTTTGTTTGTAGTGTTAATCACAAAGGAAGTATTTCTCTGAGATTTCCCACTATTTTAATAATACACCTATTTTCATTGAGACAAAACTGCTTTGAATGCAGGCATCAAGTCACCATCATGGATAAGAGCCGTTCTTTATTTAGTCCTTGAGCACTTTCTCCTGTACCTTAAACTTGGATTTTGTTTTTATTGTTTTTTGTTCCTCTCTGAACACATGGTTTTGTTTTGTTTGTTTGTTTGTTTTAACATCTTAACAAGAATGTTGCTGAATTCTTTAGTCACTGTGGTCAATACAAGTAGACATATCTCAGTAAAATGGGTCAAGCAAGGATCCTTAGTGGTTTTTAGTGTATTAAGGGATCTTCTCAAGTCTACAAAAGCATTGCTTGAACCTGTGCGGCCCTTATGCATGCTGTCACAATCTCTGTGAGTTCATGTGTTGGAAGATACTGTTTCCTAGGAGTCGTTTATTATGTCTGGCTCTTACAATCTTTCTGTCTTATGTTCAGCAGTGTCCCCTGAACCCTCAGGGTAAGGATTTGATGGAGACTTCCTTTTAAGGTTTGAGTGTTTCATGGTCTCTCATTCTCTGTTTATTGTCCACTTGTGGGTCTCTGTATTTGTTCCTATCTACTTCAGGAGGAAGTCTCTTTGATGATGGCTGAGCAAGACATAGATATGTCTATGGGCATAGAGAAAGTCGTTGGGAGTCATTTTATTAGTTGAATAATAGTAGTACATTTTCTCCTAGGCCCATGACCTATCTAGGCTATTGGTTGCACCCATAACATTTATGCCACGATTGTACCAGTGTCTCTTACAGGGATGTCACTGTTTATGTCTCAGGGTTTGTAGTGGGAGATATTGATGATTACCTTTCTCCTCCAGTAGCATGCAGAGAACCTTTTAGCACCATGAATGCTACTCTATAGGGGTCAAGCTTCTAGCTGGCCACTAGCTCAATGTCTCCATATTCTAGGACATGAGTTCAATGTCTCTTGCATTAGGGCTTTCCCATCAGGTTGTGGAGAGCAATCAGTTGTCTTTTTGATAGGCTGTGATGTCTGGGGATGGTTGTGGCCCCTTTGTCCAGTAACTCAACAAGCTCTAATCCATTCCTGGCACTGGAGATTTTACTTGTATATACCTACATATTTAAATCTTCTTCTATAGCTTTCCTAAAATGCATTGTATAGCACAGGCTAGTCCTGAACCCACAGTCATCCTCCTGATTTAGCCTCTGAATACTGGTATTACAGGCATAAGCCACTAGACCTGGTTCTTTTCTCTTATTCTTTTAGAGGAGGGTTTGTTTGGTTTAATACATTTATTTATTTATTTATTTATTTAGAACCAGGGTCTCTCCATATAACCTTGGCTGTTCTTGAACTTGCTTTTTTACATCAGGCTGCCCTCAAACTCACAGACTCACCTTCCTTTGCTTCCTGACTATTATGATTAAGAGCATGTACCATCCTGTCCTGCTTTTAAAAGAGATTTAGAATATGTCCAATTATCTGCCCTTCTCCCAAAATATGAGATAGGATCACACTATTTAGCCCAAGAAGGCCTGAAACTCTTGGCAGTCCTCCTGCCTCAGCCTCATGAGTGCCAGACTGACAAGCCAGTGCACTGTGTCTAGATGCATCGAACTTTAAGAAGCAAAGTCCTTCTGTTCTCTCTGTTGTGCTATACTGAAAACAGCTATTACTGTGGGCAATGATGAATAGCGCTTATCCTGAAATATCCAATATAATTCCTTAGAAAGTTATGTTTCCTTTAAATTTAACTTCTAGTTAATTATTTTAAACATATAATTTTGTAGGTGTTATATTTTCAATGTAAAACTCCCCTCTATAGATCATGTGAACATTTAGTTCTCATTGATGCTGGGAATCCTACTGGTGTCATTGTTTTGGAGCTGTGAAGCTGTTTTGGCATATATGGCTTAGCTAGCAGAAATGGGTTACTTGGGTGGACCTTGAAGGTAATATCCGTCTCTGGCTCTAGCTTGACTTCTCTGTGTTTCCTGTGCCATGTGGATGGCAAGGTCCTCTGTGCTCCTGCTTTCTCTGCCTTCCCTCTGTGGTGGGCTAACACTTCGGAAACTGTGAGTCAGAACTAACCTTTCCTCCAGAAGTTGTTTTGTCAGGTATTTGTCATAGAAATAAGAAAAGTAACTCAGTCAGCTGTTCCAAGGAAGTGTGTCTTAGACTATGTAATAGACATGGGTGTAGCCTTACTAACATTTTAGGGAGTTTGATGTGATTGATGGAGGCATAAACAAAGACCATCTGTAGGAACCAGGGCACAGCCCAGTGGCTGATCACTTTCCAGTAGTGCACAGGCTCCTCAGCTTGGTCTTGAGCCCATAGACAATGTAGCTGGAGGTATTTTGCTTCTTGGAAGTGGGAGGGGCTTTCATGCATCTGCCTGGAAAGTCTTAACAGGCATTATACAACAGATATCCTAGCATTTCCTTTAAAGCGCTACATTTAATTATCCAAGGACACTTGTAAGAAAAAAAACTAATAAAAGAGGGTTTTATTTCCTCCTGTTTTCTTATCAAAGCGACTGAGCATTCCCAGAGATTCTAAGTGTCTTACATTTGCATTTTTATTCCTTAAGACCTGGACAACTGTGTGTTACCACTGAGAAAAAGTTAACTTTCAGTGATATTTGGAAATTGGCTTTTTGAAATTTTGAGGGCTTGAGAGTGTTAAGTAATGTAATAAGAGACAGGAAAGGACATGGTCTCACTTCAGTTTGCAAATTTATTATATATGGGAGGTGACTGCCTTTGCTGCTGACCCCTTATTTGGCCATGCAAAGTGCACGTAAATATATTATTTATTTACTTATGAGTTCATATAATCTAGAAATTCATTCTTTAATTCTACATGATTGTGCCTAACATCTTTAATTTGCACAGAAAAAAATGCATTTTAGTGGCCTATGGGTTATTCGGCTGACATTCCCTTTTATATGGTTGTTACAAAAAATTACTAATATAAAAATGGCTCAACTTTACTGTCAAAATTAAGAAAAAAGAATAAGGTACTTCTGTGTTTTCTTTCCGCATGTATTACTAAACCCTGCCTCCTGGAAAGACTATTTAATGGAAAAAAATCCATCAACACCTCCCATGGTAGTATTGGTGGGACAGAAATGAAAATCTTGAGTATTTTGGGTTTGGAGAATATTTTTTTTCTGAGATTCTTTTGTATTTATTGAGTCAGATGAGGCATCCTTGCAGAGTTCATAAAATATGTGTACAATACTTTCCAGAGCTAATTCTCCCAGAGTGACCTGTCTTCCCTGAGCCAACAGATGGTTCATCTGTGGGATGCTTAGTTTGAAGGAAGGAATTGCTCTAAGGGAGACATCCTACAAAGAAAGCATCAATTTTCCCTATGAGGTCTGAAATTAGTATTTTTCATTTGAGCCATTCATATGGTTTCTTAAATTGTTATTTCCAAGATAATAGACTCTTTAAGTAAAATCCACAGGACTGGTCTCTGTCCCTGTCTCTCAGGCTCTGTCTCCCTCTCTCTTTTTCTCTGTGCTCTCCTCTCTCTCCCTGTTCCTCTTCTCCACTGTGTGTGTGTGTGTGTGTGTGTGTGTGTGTGTGTGTGTGTGTGTGTATACACTGTGTGATTGTGCATATGGTAGCTGGAGGTTGATACTGGACATCTTGATTGCTGGCTATCTTACAGTTGGAGGCAAGGTCTTTCACTTGACCCTGGAGTACACTCATACTAGCCATATAGATTGTTCCAGGGACT
>NW_021604643.1:1795523-1828672 GCF_004785775.1 Grammomys surdaster | reverse complement strand
AGAGAGAGAGAGAGAGAGAGAGAGAACAGCTACAGCACCTTATCTTCACTATGTGGCACAGGTGGGCTTTGAACTATCCTTCCTTCTGCCTTGGCTTCCTGAACTGGGATTAGAGGTCTTTGCTGTACTTTTGAGCTACAGGAACTTCAGGAAGAATGTTTCCATGTTTTTGTTATATCACAGGCTTCCTGCTTATACCTTTGAAAGGAAACTTCTATACCATTGTATACCTGCAGGTAGACAGTGATACCTGCAGGTTTATTTTGAAAATATCCATTTTGTTGTTGTTCATTCAACAATTCTTGGGTTGGAGCCTGGAATAATATAAGTGACTGGTACTAGGTCTACATCTCCTGGAGTTTAAGGAGAAAATGGACCTGTAAGGCCATTACGTCATATTATGAGGAGTCCTTTGAGGAAGAGTTAGAGGGTCCCGTATTGTTCTGTGGTGAAAACAGATGCGAGTGGAGTCACTAACAACCTAAAGCTAATTTTAACATGTGGGATGACTAATGATGATAGCTATGGTTTATGGAGACCTAGTAAGGCCTTGGAAGAATTCTAAGCTTTCAGTGAACAAACTTCCCAGTAGCTCTGCGATGGAGTGTTAGTCCAACTATTTATTTTTGGGCTAGGATTGAACCCTGATGCTAAGGACACTCTCTGAGCTATGTATGCAGATGAGCTAGCCTTGGCTATCATCGTTATTTTTGCATGTGAGCAAACAGATATGAAAAACATTTAAGTGTTTTGGTCAGAAGGTCTGACCACAGAGCTGTTATCTAGTCCAGGCTGAGGGGATGGAGGGTGGCTCAGCAGTGGCTCCTGCACTGGCTGCTCTCAGAGAACCTGGGTTTGAATCCCAGCACACACATGATTACTCACAACTGTTCATGACTCCAGTCCCAGGGCCCTCTTCTGGCCTCTGAAGGCGCTGGACATACAATGCAGTGCACTTATATATGTGTAGGCAAAACACTCATATACATGATAACTAGAAATAAATATTTTTAAAAAAGGAACAGACTGAGCTGAGCTTGCTTAGTTTGTTTATAGAAACTTGTAAACTGGGGCTCATTTTTGCAGCCAGTTATTTGTTTGTTTATTTATTTATGTACCTGAATTTGGAGAGCCCATCTTGCTGTGCTGCCCAGTTTGGTCTCAAACTCTTGGGACCAGTTGATCCTCCTACCTCAGCTTCTGAAGTAGTAGGAGCACTATTGAATGTTATTGTAGCTGGTTTACAGTTCGCTTCACTAGTGAATTGTACATATGAGGTATTATATCAGGCCTTACTTCTTTCCCCCTTTCTTTCTACTTTTCTTAGTAACAAGAATCTATAGAAGTCCCAGTGGAGGCCTGTCCGAAGGAGTTTTCAATTGTTTAGTAGATTCATACATTTCAAAATTCAGAGGAGGGATTCTTTGCGGACATATGAATGTCTTTGTAGCACTTCTGTTGTCCCTTTGCAAAGATTAGATATTTAATATGTTTATAGAGTAGCTAGGTTAATGCTTCTAATAGGGCTTAAAGATTCTAATGATTGTCATAATAAACACACTGAGCTTATGTCCATTGAGTTCTTTTTTTTTGGTTTTTGAGACAGGGTTTCTCTGTGTAGCCCTGGCTATCCTGAAACTCACTCTGTAGACCAGGCTAGCCTCGAACTCTCGAACTCAGAGATCCGCCTGCCTCTGCCTCCCAAGTGCTGGGATTAAAGGCGTGCACCACCACCGCCCGGCTCCATTTAGTTCATTTTAAGTTCTGTGACTTTGGATTTTTCCAGATTTATGTTTTCAAAGTCCTTCCCCCAATTTGTTGAGTGTTATTTAATATGTAAAAATAATTGTAGACTGTGCAAAAGGAAGGGAGGATAGGCAGACTTAAGGTGACCCTGGACTTAATTTTGGAAGTTTTGCTTAAATGGATATAGATGTTAAATACACAAGATCCAACTGCCCTCATCTCTTTTGATTAAGATCTAGACTCTGTTACCTTTGCTGTACTCAGTAGTAAACTCTCAGATTTAGAATAAGCGTACTTAGGAAAAGATTATATCCCTCCCATTCTGTCACAGTTTGTATAGATGTCTAAAGTCATATCCACACTTCTAATCTTAGGCCATATGGCATCAAAATATTTTATATAAGGAGCTGGAGAGTTGGCTCAGTGCTAACAGCATTTGATGGTCTTTCAGAGGATTTGGTTTTAGTTTTCAGAACCCATGTGGCGGTTCACCTCTCCAGTTCCAGGGAATATGATACCATCTTTTAGCTTCCTGCAGTAGCTAAGCATACATGTAGTGCATATACACATCTGCAGGCAAAGCACTTTTGCACACTAAAAAAAAAAAAACCCAACTTAAAACAAATAAATAAAATAAAACAACGGGAGTCTCATAGTTTTCTGTTTCCAGACTTTGAATGCAGTTTATAGAGGAGGTTGGATATGACTTGAATTTTGTAGAATGGAAGGCACTTTGTTAGAAGGAAGAGTGAATCCCAAGTCCCCATGTAGGGTTTGTACCACGAAGGGATGCTGCAAATGGGGAGCTGCACTCACAGACTATCTAAAGAAATTGTCAAGATCGCAACTGACCCTTCATGTGCTTCCCAGTCTTTTGACACTTTAGACACATTGGGATTTAATAAGTGATAAGTTTAAAGTATTGAGAGCATCCTGTGGTAGGATTATGGCTCAAGATGTGGAAATAAGTCTTTGCAGGCTTAAGGAATCATGAATTACATACTAAGATCTTGTTATTCGAGACAAGATTCTGCTTGAATTAACTTGGTATTTTCTGTGACCATTTGACTATAGATGCTGCTGAGTGCTTAGCCTATTTTGGTTTGGTAGGTCTTGGCAGTGTGTGTGTGTGTGTGTGTGTGTGTGTATGCACACATGTGTGGTTGTGCATGGATAGACAGAGACTGACACTGATGTCTTCTTCTATTGCTATGTCAGCTAGATTAGCTTTCGGTAAGCCCCAGGGAATCTTTTTTTCTCTGCCTCTCGGAGCATGGATTGCAGGTACATGCTACCACACCTGGCTTTTCTGCTGAGTGTTAGGGATCTGGACTCAGGGCCTCGTGCTTGTACAACGAGCACTTTCCTGTCTGAGCCATGTCTTCAGCCCCTCGTCTTGGTATTTTAACAAGTATCATGATAATTATGCATATCTTGCCTACCTAAATTATCATAGCTATACCACACTCTCATTTCCTTCAAACAGATCACAGATTATGTTTTGCTGTTTCAGAAATCCTGGATTGAAGGAGTATTCTACAAGAGAGAATGCAACAAATTCATTCCCAGCTCAAAAGAGCCTCACAGGTACAGTTTTTAAATTACATTTGTTTTTAAAGCAACGTTACATTGAGTGCTGTTTGAAGAAATTTAGAAATATCACTTAGGTAGAAGTTTTGATTATATTTATGAAGTGAGGGTATTTATTAATTTCAATGCATTTATTCCTTTACTCCATAAAAGCATGCCATGGATATTGTAGAAAACCTAGTAAGAGAATGGACTTTGTCAGTTACCTCACAATGTCTCCAGTGCCTATCACCAATATGTTCCTGTCAAAAGTCTATTTAAAGAAGTAATCAACTCAAAAGAGGAAAAATTACATGTACTAACAGCACTACACTGTGGTGGATTCCATTCTGTGTGGTACTACAGGACAGTACTCCATGTGGTCCATCTTAGAGGCAGGACAGGTGTCATAGAAGTACAAGACTGTAACCCAAGTTTAGGCAAATAATTTTTACTATCTCCATTTTTTAAAAAAAATATTTATTTTTATGAGTACATTGTAACTGTCTGCATACACACCAGAAGAGGGCATCAGATCTCATTAAAGATAGTTGTGAGCCACCATGTGGTTGCTGGGAATTGAACTCAGGACCTCTGGAAAAGCAATCAGTGCTCTTAACCACTGAGCCATCTCTCCAGCCCTAGTATCTACATTTTAACTATACAAAAATATTATGACTATTCTTTATGTTAAGTAAGTATCCATGGGAAATGATGATTCTTGAGGACACGTTAAGGTCATTGCAGAGATCCAAGGACTCTCCAGACTTACTTATGTTTTCCTCTGGGGGGCTTTGTGTGTATGTAGGTTGCAGGCGGCAGGGCTGATGTAGAGAACTCTGAGTTCTGGACAACCCTATGGAAACTCTACTTGTAGGACAAAGGTCAGTTAGGCAGCTGGGAAGAAATGGAGAAAGAAAGATCTACGGAAAATTCCTCAGGGTAATCAGGTTCATGAGGTTAGGACTGGATGTCATTGACCTGGTGGAAAATTGATAGGGAAATAGAAGGGAAATATTTTAATTAGGGCAGCTAGTCTATTTTAGATTCCCTTGTGCCGTTGGCCTTATGTGCGTTTAAAGTTTAGAAGTCATGGGTACAGGGGGTGCATGGGAAGGTTCTTTGGCAAGAATTAAAATGGTGTTCTTTGCCTTTGTTAAACATTGACTAGTCCCACCCTCACTGAATTACCTATGGTTGGTAAGTCCTGTGATTGGAAATTCTCATTTCACCTGTTTATAAAATGTTTATAGGATGCCAAGGTAACACTTTTTTTTCTTCCTCTTTCCATTCATCTTTTATAGTGTCATGTGATGGGTTGATAGGCATAGTGTAAAGCAGACTGAGGTCCAAGTCACTCCATTCGCTTCCAGTGCAAAATCATCTTCATAATCTCCTGGGACCTTAGGAAAAGTGACAAGATATGAAATGTCTTTCCACATATCCTATGACGCAAGGAGAACGTTGGATGTGGGACAGAGCTCAGTGTTGGAGCGTTCGCTTAGTGTGCGTGGGGCTCTCCCACCAACCCCTAGTTCCAGAGAAAAGATACAGATTTATTTTAAGATAGGGTCTCAGTATGCAACCCCAGTTGTCTTAAATTCATCATTGTCCTGTGTTAGCTTCCTGGGTGCTAGAACTACAGTGTGCCTGGCTCCATTTACCATAATTCTATGAAATATCCAAGACTTTCTACATTTTACAGAGGAGAAATACTATGCCTCTATGTTCATGTGATTACAAAAAATGTTAGATGGCTATGATCATTCCTCTTATATAGTTCATTTTCTTGGACTCTAGTAAGAGTCTCAAGAAGCATGGCTTTATGTGTTTTTGTCAGTGTAATGGGTAGGAAATGGTGGTGTATTTCTTGATTCTTATCCATGTGACAAAATGAATTGAAGCAATTTTTAGGGAAGAAGGATTGATTTTGACTTTCAACTTCAGAAGAATCAGTAGAACATGTAGGGTAGTCCACTCTACCTCCTGTGTGTGGCAAGATCCTGTTTACATTGTTCAGATAAGAAAACAGAAACTGTGGTTGGAATGAGTGGTAAGTCATTACCTTCAAGGGCCTGCCATTAAGTGAATATTTCTGCCAGCCAGGCCCCACTTCCTAAAGGTTGCAAGCCTTCAAACAGCATCACAAGCCCTGGGCTGTGGGGCTGGAATTCAAACATTCAAAACATTAGCCTGGGGATAAGGTGGGGTCAGATTTACACAATAAAACTAGTAGTTCACTATTTAGCAGGAAAAAAAATTTCTCTCTTTTATTAATATTTTTTTAGTTCCTAATAAGACAGCAAATCTAATAGGCTTGATTCTAACTTCTTGTTCTTCTTATTTTTTAAGGAAAGACATCAAGGCTGGTACAAGAGAAGTGAAGGCTAGAATGTCAGGTTCCAAGCAGCTTACACTTCTCCTGATTTTATAAGCAATATCTTTTTTTTTCTCCTGAAAAACTATAGTTTTTTAAAAATTTACTTTACACTGAAAATATGACCATTGATGACTCAATCCTGGAAGTTTTTCTGAATTATAAAGAGAAAAAAATTATTATTATTATTATGTATTTATATATTATTAATATATAAGTAACTATACATATATTAAGTCCTGACTCATTTTACAAATTCAATAAAATACTCATCAAGATCTTGAAAGATTTTTCAAGAGATTTGAAATTTATATGGATAAATATGTGTCCAGAAAAGAAAACCAATTTTAACCTCTCTTTCTCATCTGTCTGTCTGTCTGTCTGTCTGTCCGTCCGTCCATCCATCCATCCATCCATCCATCCATCCATCCATCCATCCATCCATCTATCTATCTATCTATCTATCTATCTATCTATCTATCTATCTATCTATGTATCTATCTATCTATCTACTTATTTATTGATTTACTTTGATACTAGAGATGGATCCTAGGACTTCACAGACTCTCCAGCCAAGAAAAGTAGAATAGAATATGAAAGAAGACGGAAACACAGAGGCCTTGCCTTTGAGATGTCTTGATGCATAATGATGGAAATTGGTCTAGAGTTCTGTGGCAGAGCCTAGTGTGTATAAGGTCTTGTAGTCCATTCTTAGCACTGTGCTAAATAAATAAGTCAAACTGAGCCAAATTAAGCTAATCAACAAAATCGCCTAAACCAAACTAAACCAAACCAAACCAAAGTAAGCCAACTAAACCAAGCAAAACCAAAGCAAATCAGATTAAACTAACCAAAGCAAGTAAACCAAAACAGACTAACCAAGCCAGCTAAACCAAACCAATTAAACCAAACCAAATGACCAAATGAATAAAACTAACTAAGACCTACCAAACTAAACCAAACCAAGTGAATCAAATATAAAACAAAGCTAACCAACCATACAAATAAAAAATACTACAACAAAATAGTGTTAATAAAACAGAGTGGCATCAGACAGGCATAAAGGTGGATCAACAGCAGTATTTAGTTTGATATTGTTATACACACAGATGTACATAAGCATACTCATGCATACACGCATGCACACATACATAGAGGTGCATATTTCTATCTATCTATCTATCTATCTATCTATCTATCTATCTATCTACCTACCTATCTATCTATCATCTATCTACACAGTGTCTCTTGTAGCCCAGGATGGTCTTGTACTCAGTATGTCTCAGAGCATGACATTGAACTTCTAATCTTCCTCATTCCACCTCTAGACTGTAGGAATGATACATCTGTGTCATTATACCCAGTATATGAGGTACTAGTGTTAGAACCCAAGGCCTTGGGTGTGCTAGACAAGCACTCTGTCGACTGACTTACATCACTGGTCCTGTTTTATGACTTTAAAATATTTTAAAATATGTTTTATTACTAGATAGCCTAGAGCTCTGTTATCATCATTGTTTAGTAGTTATAATAGCAATGATAACAACAACAACAACAACAAGAATGATGCCTATCTATTATGGTTAATATCCATCATCAAGTTCAGTTTGACTGAATTAAGAATCACCTACTGAATTAATGAGACACACATTAATGTGTGTGTTTATGAGAGTATTTCCAGAGATATTTAACTGAGGCTGGAAGACCCACCCAGAATATGGTTGGTACATTTCTCAGAGGCTGGTCTCCGAGTGAATGAAAGGAGAAAGGTTGAGTGTCTTTGTTCCTCTTTCTGGTGCCTGACTACTGACTGACACAGTGTGAGCAGCTGCTTCACACTCCCCCCTTCATGACTGGCCACCATGATGGGCTGTATCCCCTCAAACTGTGAGCCAAAGTAAAGTTTTCTTTGCTTAACTTGCTTTTATTAGGTATTTTGTCACAGCAGTGAGCAACATTAACTTTCGTACTTCTTTCATTACGTATACTGCAGTGTACCAGGTAGCATGATCTACTTCAAATATATTAGCTAAGAGAATCCTTGTTATCACCTTATGGGGGTCATAAAGTATTTTAAATTATGTTTAAATGTGAGAGCTGCGGCTTAGGAGAATCATTGAATCAATGGTATTCAAATCTAGGTTTTTTGGTACCATAGTTCATGTTTTATTAATTTTATCATTGTTTCTACAATATGCTTATACACAGGGAATGACATGGAAAGTAAATGATGCATGAATATTTAGCAAATTCCAACTTTTACACCGTGGAAAATGATAAATATTTACTAGTAAGCATTAAGCTATTATCACATGTATTAGTAAACTAACAATAACTTTATTTCTTTGACTCAGATGCACTTCAGACTGCCAAATCTGCCATAACTTAGTCAGGTGAGACTTCCTGAAAAAATCACTTTCCTTTTCATTTTAAGGTAGTGTGTTGAAAGTACTTTGGGGAGTTTCTTTAGATCTCAAGAGCTTTTTTGGAGGTTCTAGCCAGGGAGCTCAGCTCCTCGTAAATCTTAGAACAGTCTTCTGTATCAGGGAACGTTGTCGTCTTCAATGGAGCATTTGGGAGCAACGCCCATAGAGCAGTGAGGGGGAAGTTGGATACCCATGTACTGGCTGGATCAATAGAAACAGCTCTATCGACTAATGGATGACAAATGTATCAGAATGCTCTTGATATTTCAGGGACTCAGAGTAAGGCATCTGTTAGTTTCCTACTCTACAAAGGATAGAAGTACAAAAGGGGTGTGTGTGTGTGTGTGTGTGTGTGTGTGTGTGTGTGTATGTGTTCATTTTCTTTTGACTTTCTTGAGCATGGTACTTGAAACTAATAGAAGCCCTGAGTTATTGAGACGTGCAAATATTTTCAGATATTTGACAACAACTTTTACTACTTAAAACGTGTAGGAAACATTACATTTTATTTTGCTATCACATTGTATTTGGATAAAATAATAGCTCTGTGTTGGGAATGCAGTGAGGCATTTGACATATAAGTTACACCTGCTGAATTTGCATAAAAGCAGACACAACACCCACACTGCACAGTAGGCTGAAGTACTATACAAATTTTACCATATATTTTAAAGTATGTGTCAGCAAGTGGGTCCTTTTTGTGAGTAGAGCAAAATAAACCTTCCTTAATTCTGACTATATCCTAGAGTTTGTAAATTTAACCAATGTTAACTTTAACTTTTAAATTATTTGATTTTTATATTTTTAAAATTTGAGACAGTCTTGAAGTCTTGTTAACTTGCTTAGGGTAGCCTCCAATTTCAAATTCTTTGGTCTCAGTCTCACCAGTAGCTGAGATTATAGGTCCTCCTCATCACAGTTGACGTACTGGCTTCTTTCTTGTTTTTCAGACAGGGTCTTATATAGCCTAGGCTGTCCTTAAACTTATTATTTAGATATTATTAAACTAGCTAAGGACAACCTTGAATTTCTGATTCTCTCTTCTCCATCTTTATAGTGCTGAAATTATTGGTGTAAACCACCCTGCCTGACTTTTGTGGTACTGGAGATCAAACCCAGGGCTTCTTTCAGGCTAAGCACATACTCTACCAATGGAGCTATATGTCAAGCCCAATATTTGCATTCTTATTGATGAATGCTTATGTTTCATAGCCATTTCTAATATTTTATAATAATGAATGGGAAAGCAATGAAAAATTTGGTGCATTTATAATTCTACTTCTATTTTGACTAATATTTCTAGGTAGACTGGTATAAGTATATAATATTTATAAATGAATATACATATATACAACTATGGTAAAGATTTTTGCCTTTGATAGAGTAGACTCCACAAGTTTTACTGTATACTATTGAAAGACCCCTCCAAGGGGGGACTCATGAAGGACGCGACCCCCAAAGACACTCCAGAGACCTCTTGCTGTAATAACTTGAGTCATGTTTAATAAACGAAGCTTCAGACTGAAACGTATCTCACGTGGGAGACAGGGGATTCGGCCCTGTCATCTAACAGTTTAGGGTTTTTATAGATAAAGGCTGGGGGGAGGGAAAGAGTTGTGGGTAATCGTACACAATTGGTTGTTATAAATGTCTGTAATATGTGTAAGCAGTTCTCAGGCAGAGGTTTGACAAATCTCGTGAGAATAGTCTCTGGTCCCTGTAGCCTTGGGACCCAGTGTAAATGTTTATCTGAGTCAACAGACCATCTGGCTGAATTTAATTTATAAGTCTTTGGGACCTCTGGTGGGAGTTTTTCCAGAGGAGGCTAAGTCAGACATCACAGGAACAGATTCCCGGAACACTCAATTGACCTTTGTTTCTCTGCTCTGTATCTCTTGTAACGACCTTGGGTTAGCAAGCTAGCTGACTTATTATTCTTAACTATTTGTATTCCTGTTATATTATTTAACTAACTTAAAAATATCTTTTCACTATACCATTGAACATTTTAGGATATGAATCCATATATATATATATATATATACATATATATATATATATGTATATATATATATATATATGCTTATTTACAAATTATATAGTTATATATCATGTATTGATAAAGTGAAGGGAAACGATAGATGAAGAATCCTGAAGTACTTTATCAATAGCAAAAGTTTTTGTTTCTCTCACTCCAACTACTTTTATTTAAAAGGAGATAGAGTCACATCTGATGGCACCTTCTGTGGTCTAACTAATTAGGAGGCTGAGGGAGAAGAATTACTTCAATCCAAAGCTAGAAGTTAAAGACTAGCCTGAGTATTGTAAGATTCCACCTAAAACAAAAAACAAAAAACAAAAAAAAACCCAACCAACCAAACATCAAAAAACCCAAGCATACAAACAAAACAACAAAAAAACAGCGATAGAGGAAATGAAGTCTAATTATACATATTTATGATGATTTTTCATCACATGACTGACAGACTGTTAAGAAGTTGAATCAGGGACTGGGGAGATTGCTTACAGGGTAAAGATGCTTGCTACCAAGCTTAGTGAACTGAATATGAAAATTTAAGTGTTATTAATATGTGACTTCTACACCCCAATCCGAGGATTGGAAATATTGCATCAATTTTCTGTTCTGAGTGACTTGTTTTCTGGAGTTTAGGTGTTACTGTGGACGGCTGATTCAAGAACACCATGGGCTAGATCATGCCTGGAGCCTCTCAGCCACTGAGGGCAATGGAAACGAGCAGTGGTCTGTGGAAAAGCACACAGTGAAAAGCCCTACAGATACCTTTGGCACCATTAATTTCCAAGATGGAGAACATATCTACCACTCCAAGGTTTGCTGATAACCCAAACCATCTCACTAGTTTTGAACAAAAGAGACCTTGCACATGTACGCCTAAGGAGAAGAGCCACATGGTGTGGATTTATTGAAAAGGGATCCATGTCATTGATCCATTGTCAAATCTAGCCTGGTCTTCTCTTCTCTTAGGAATGAGAGGCATTGTCTACATCCCAGGTACAGGACTAGGTCAAGATGGGTGAACAGATGATAGTTATGGTATAGCAGCAGTGAGGACTGAGATGAGACGAGATTCCTGGGACAGTTCTGAGTTCTCTGCTTGCTAGTCCTTTGATGCACACTGAGGGTGGTCACATGACACGTTAATAGAGTTCATCACTATTTTGCTGTTAGGTGACTTTTGAACCATGGAGTCCAGGTCAGGCTGTTAAACCCCTTCTTCAGCTTGGTATGTCTAATAAGTTCTCAAAATTAGTTTTTTTTTGATATGACTTTAGTACAGTTATGAGTTCATATCATCTCAGTTGACTTTATAAATGTATAGTGTGGGACCTTTTTAAATTTTAGGGTAAGTTTGTCAGTCTGTTCCTCGTGCTATTTTTCAAGCTGCAAGCTGAAGAGTCATCCTACCTGTGTATTTACAGGCAAAGTGAAGTCGAATAGTGCTTGTAAAATGGAATCTCTGAGGGTAAGGTATAGCAGCCCGTAACACTATCATTTTACACAAAGTGCAGTGACCTTGGGCAGGGCACAGACTGATTTTAACAGCAGTCTGGAAGGAGTAGGGAATGGGGACAAGGGTAACAATATCCTTGCAGGGTGCACCCCCAGTGACCTTACGCCTTCCCACTAGACCCCACCTTGTACAACTTCTACCATCTTCCATTAATGACGCAGGCTGGTGAGTAGGCCTTAACACCGTGCTTTTCTGTCTCGCTGCAGTTCCAAATTGTAGTATACAGTGCTAATAGGTCCATTTTCCCATGGGCATTTTCTTCTGTGAACACTAATTGCCTGCTGTTTTCTTAATAGCTCATTTCCCAAGTGGAACAACTTCAGAAAAGCTGAGCGCCAGTCATGTTTTGCAGGCGACTATCAGAAGGCTGCACTTAAACAGAAGTTCCTCTTTACAAAGTCACAGTGCAGTTCTAGAGGAATCTACATGTACAGCTACTCATCCTCTTGTGTTTGACTATGCATGCTTATTTTGTTTTAGGGAAGAAAAATCCCCCTCATTTCCAATCCCCTTTGGAGCCTGATTCTTAGAGAGCCCTGCATGCAATTTTTTCTTAAAGTTTGATTTTCCTTTTTTTTTTTCTAAGATTTATTTATTTATTTATTTATTTATTTATTTGTATGTATGTTTGTGTGTGTCTGTGTATGTATCTGTGTCTCTCTCTGTGGGTGTCTATGAAGTATATGACACATGAAGTGGGGTTACCGTTGGAGGCCAGAAGCAGGTGTTGGGTGCCCTGGGGCTGGAGTTACAGGTTGTTATAAGCCTGTTGCATCCCTACTGTGGGTGTTAAGAACTGAACTTGAATCCTATGGAAGAACAGCAAATACTCTTTTCCTCGGAACCATTTCTCTCTGTCTTTGTCCTCCCTCTGTCTATGTGTCTGTCTGTCTGTTTGCCTTTCTCTCATTGTTATTGCTTGTTGCAGTACTGAAGATAGAACCCAAGACATCTTATGTGCAAGTCAGAGGCTCTATTATTGTATTGTTTATTCTTAACCACCTTCCTCTCCTTCTTTTCCTGGGCATTCATTACTTACTGTGTGCCTATATACTCCCTATAGTCCAAAGAAAATAGGTTCCCTGTATTAATGTTGTTTGGTATTGTGTATGGGGTGGGGGTAGGTAATAGATATACAGACCTCACAGGGGTAGGATGCTATGAGAATGGAATACAGACAGGTTCTTTGAGAGAATTTGAAAACCCCTTCTATGAAAGGACACAGCAAGCAATCAGAAAGGCATTCAAAAGTAGAGAAAACAAATTCACGTGTTAAACTTGTGAGCTGGAGGTGAACAAGGTGAAGGGACCCAATAAAGCAGGCTGGCTTGTTCAAAGGTCAAAGAGTGTTCAGGAAAATTGAAGATATAGCTAGACACATCTGCTGATGATTAGCTTCTTTAAAAATTTGTTTTTATTTTATGTGTAAGGATGTTTTGCTTGTGTGTATGTTTGCATCTCATGTGTGCTTGGTGCCCGTGGAGGTCAGAAGAGAGCATCAGATCTCCTGGAACTGCTGTTGCAGATGGCTGTAACTCTAGGAATTGAGAACTTGCATCCTCTGGAAGAGCAGACAGTGTCCTTATCCCCCAAGCCATCTCTTCAGCCCGTACAAATAGCTTGTTTTAGACTCAGCTTTTGGCTGTCCTTTTTTTATAACGTTGTTTGCAGGAGTGCATTTTACTGCATGTCTCAGCAAGGTACAGCTGCCCAGGCTTCCTCTATCCTTCAGGTTCATGTTGAACAGCACCAAAGCTTGAGAGACTATCTTTTGTTTTTATTTATTGTAGTTCCCTTCCCAGAATCCCTCCCACCTAATTCTGTAAGGAATCTGAGAGAACCTGCCTATTAAATTCTGCCTGGGGGAATGAGTTACTCACAGAAGAAATAGAAGAAGTGGCCAGTACTAATAGCTTAGTTCTTCAGTGATGCCTATCCAAAGAGCAGTATCTTCTAGTATGGGGAAGATTTAGAGGTGAAGACAGGCTTACCTGGGAGAGGAGCTGGGGCACAGGAACCTAGGCTACTCCTTTCCCCTCACCAACTGCTCTTGGGAACAAAACCATCTAGTGAGGGCCTGCCTTTGTTGGCCCCACTACTACAGTGTCCTGTGAAACCTGGCAGTTCAGTGGCGTCTTTCTTACATGGGAGCCTGATCAACCTTCTATTCTTCTTGTTACATACGTGTTTTGATAGCTGTTGGTCAGAAACTCTAATATTTTAATTATGAAATGAAGTGATCTATAGTAACAACTTCAAAGACAAATAGTAATCAACTTTAAGTTGTTATTATCATTTTAGAGTCTATTTTAGTAATTTATACTTGCTTGTATGGAAAGTTCCACCCATGCTGTCTTTTGGCATAGACCTAGAATTCATATTTTCCTAATGCCCGTCTTTCTTTTCATAACACTGGCTTATTCCTACTCGTTGGTTGGCATTCTGTTTGAAAAAGGCAAATTCACCTCACTGTGAAGTGGCTTGTAACCAGTCATGCCATATAACGTCAAGTCAGCTGCAGTGAATCAGTGATTCTCCCAGGTGACTTTACTGATCTTTTCTTTGATGTGTACTCTCAAAGATGAGTGCAAATATTTTGTTTTTTTTGTTTTCATTTGCATGCTAATTTTTAATTTTTATTTTTTATTTATTCACTTTATATGCTACACACAGCCCCACTCCTAGTCACCTTCTCCCATAATCCTTCCCTTCTGCCTCCTCCTCCTCTGAGCAGGTAAGGGCTCTCTGGGTATTCCTGCCCCCACATCCATCCCCCGTCACCTGTCTCTGTGGGGCTAGGCACATCCTCTCCCACTGAAACCAGACAAGGCAGACCAGTTCGAAGAACATATTCCACGGACAGGGAACAGCTTTTGGGATAGCCCCTGCCCCATTTGTTCAGAACCCACATGAAGACCAAGCTGCACATCTGCTATGTTGTACAGGGAGGCCAAAGTACAGTGTATGTTCTTTCTTTGTTGGTTCAGTTTCTGAGAGACCCAAGGTTCCAGGTTAGTTGACTCTGTTGGTTTCTTGTAGAGTTCCTATCCCTTTTAGGGCCCTCAATCCTTCCTCTTATTCTTCCATAAGAGTTCCAGGCTCCATCCACTGTTTGGCTGTGGGTGTCTGTATCTGTCTGAATCAGCTCCTTGGTGGAGTCTCTCAGAGGACATTCATGCTAGGCTCCTGTTGAGTGCAGTTATTCTGGAAAGAAAAAAATTCTCAGAGGAGTAATCATATGCAAAGAATAATTACATGCAAAGAAATGATTGGAGGTACACTAAAAGGACAATATATATGTTCATGCTCCTAAATTTTTAAAAATTTTCATGTGTATGAAAAGGACAAAGGGAAGGCAAATCCATGGCATTTATAAAGAGTCGTATTTCATTTGCTTTGTAAAGCTCTCTCTAAATGGCTCTGCTGATGCACCGAGTATTTTTTCCCCTCACTTCCAGTCTTCTGAAGAACTGTGGAGACCAAATCTCCAACTGGAGGAAGCTTCCTGTTGTGATTTATAATTCCCAGAAGGAAGTTGGAGGGAGTGTGGAACCTTTAAAATCAAATATTTGCATTAGGTGAAGCTAAACTTTTAGAGAAGTCCCGGATATATCTGGCCAAGCCGTGGCTACTTTCGTGGGCCTCCTGTGTGTTCATTGTCTCTACTGACAAGCATGCCTCTCTGTGTTCTGTTCATGGTTCTGTGCTGCCCTTCCAGTACATTAGAACGTCTTGGGATACAAACTCGGAACATCTGTTGCACTTAATGTTGAAGGAGTGGAATATGGAGCTGCCGAAGCTTGTGATCTCTGTCCATGGGGGTCTTCAGAACTTCAAGATGTCCTCCAAGCTGAAAGAGACCTTCAGCCAGGGTCTGGTCAAAGCTGCGGAGACCACAGGGGCATGGATAATCACAGAAGGCATAAACTCAGGTAAGGTTCATGCCTGACTCCCTCGTTCTCTCCTTCCCCCTTCTAACTGTGAGTCGGGTAGCCAGATATCAGATCGCTGTTCTACAGCACTCACAGGAAGTATGGTGATATCGGAGAGAAAGACAAACAACAGCAAACCAAAATACCCACGCCCAACCTTGTGGTCTCTGAACCTCAGGCTTCTATTTCAGAGGTAATATGAAGGCTATTTTACTGGTACACTGGAGAACACTGGAATGCTCATGATGTCAAGCAGCGCATGGAACATTCTAGCAAGGCAAGAGTAGTGTCTACTGTTAGAATTGGTCAAAGAAGAGGAGAACTACTCAGCTTCTTGTTCAGTAGTAAGAAGTAGAGAGGTTAAGGGATGAGAGAGATAGCCAAGAAGCCTGCATCTAATTCTACTGTGCTCGGAGCCTACCTTAAAAATGACGTTTTACATAGGATTGTCTATTTGTGTCTGTCAGCATCATTGTTAAGCATCATCTGTGAGCTCAAATTTGATTCTACTCTGGTTTCATAGGAGTGTCCAAACATGTTGGGGATGCCCTAAAAGCTCATTCCTCTATGTCTTTGAGGAAAATCTGGACAGTTGGAATCCCTCCTTGGGGTGTCATTGAGAACCAGAGAGAGCTGGTTGGAAAAGATGTGAGTAGACAATCTTTACACCAGGGGGAAGTGACATCTATCTCAATTGCCTGCTTTACAATGTACCCAAATGTCTGCTAAGACTCCTCAAATGTAATAAATCCCAAACGGTCGTCTGTCTTCCACTACTACATCTGTCACCCTATCTCACCAAATGCCAGTTTCATCTCACAACTGCCAAAGCCAAAAAGCTTGGATTAAGCCTAGAGGGAGCGCTTTGTGTTATGTCTCAAACCTGACCTGTCAATCAACTCTTACCTCCACTTTCAGAATATTTCCAGACTCTTTTTTTCCCCCTCCAGTGTCGCTGAGACAGATTCAAGTAGCCATGTTTTGACATTCAAATGCTTGTAAGAGTCTTCCTTTCTCTTACTCTTGTCTTCTGTGGTAATCTAGCCTCAACACAGTAGCTTAATAATTCCTATAAAATATAAATTGGACCATGCTCTTCTCCTTGTCAATTCTTCAGTGGGTCTATTCTTCACCCAGCCAATGTTTAGAGCCTTGCAGGGATTTGCACTGAATACAGTACACTGTTTAGTTGGCCCCGTCTAGCTCTCTTGCCCCAGCTTATCCTCTGCCCTGCTTCATTCATTCCTGTGTTTTGACTGTGTGTGTGCATATATATGTGTATGTGTGTGTGTATGTGCATGTGTGTGTGTATATATGCACATATGTATGCAGACTTGTGTGGAGGCCAGAACACAACATTAGTACTACTCCTCAGGTGACCTACTCCCCCCGCTCCATTTTTGTTTTTGAGATAGCGTCTTATGTGGACCTCTCACTGAGCAGGCTAGGCAGGCCAGCCAGAGAACACCAGGGATCTGCCAATTTTGTCTTCCCAGTGCTGGCAATACAAACATGTACCACGATGTTTGACTTTTTTCCCACCTCCCCTACCCCGATTGCTTGCTTTCCTCCCTGCAACACGCGGGGATTGAATTCAGGTCCTTGTAAGCTCTTTGGCATATGACCCATCTTCCCAGACCCCTGTATCTGTGTCTGTTGGAAGGGAATGGCCTGAGCTTACTGAGCCATTGCCAGAGTCCCTATCTATTTCTAGAATGTAATGGCAGAATCTTACACCTCGAGTCTCATATTGTTGTGTGATTATTTAATAGTTATTTTTTCATGTCAATTGGAGTAGACATGGCCATGGTTTATTTTTACTTTTATGTTGAAAATCACACTTATTAGACAATGGTGAGGTTAGAACCATGAGCTCTTGTGTGTTATTTCCCAGTTTAAACAGCTATTAATTTGTTGTCCAGTTTTTAAAATGTGAAACATAAGGTATTTTAAATTATTATCTTTAATCTTTTTTATAGTCATATACTGGGAAATACATTCTCAAGTCATTTGGTAATGAGCAGATGGATATTTATTCATTTTTATTTTTTAATTAATCATTTTATTCATTTACATTTCAAATGATATCCTCCTTCCCCGTTATCCCACCACAAATCCCCCATTCTGTCCCCCTCCTCCCCTCTCCTCTATGAGTGCTCCACCCACTCACACACTCCTGCCTCACTGTTCTAGCATTGCTCTATTCTGGGGCATCAATTACCTATTTCCAAATAACTGTGTTTATTATTTTGAAGCAAATTCTAGACATCAAATAATTATATCTGCAAAATAAGAATTCTTAAAATTCTCCTTTTTTATCAACTCATGAATTAGGAGAACTTCTCCACAGGACTTTCCCACACATCCTTCCCTTCGTTTTGTTGACTCCCCCAATTCTTTTTCCTAGTCTCCTTCCCCAATTCTAGCTTAACTCTTTCCACCTCAGCATTTCCTCCCTCTACTTGGATATCACACATGTTCTAGATCACTCCCCTGCCATCCATGCCTTGCCCAGCTCCTGCTCCTTTTCTTGGTCTTTTGCCTCTACAGTCATTCACCTCAGCTTAAACAAAGACACATACAAGTTAAAGCTGTGCACAAACCAAAGCCGAAGTTGGACCTCTTTTATTTCTTACGTTCTATTACAACCCTTAAAATCCATCTATCTGCTTCCATGACCAGTGCATATATTTATCAGATTTCCTGCTTTCGGTGGTATGGAATATAGTCTTCATGGAATTGTAGAAAATAGATGACAACGTTCATCTTCTTTTTATTCTTCTTTTATACAATGCATCCTGAGCAGAGTTTTCCCTCACTCTGCTCCATAGTTCCTCTCAGTCTGTCTTAAAATAGAGGGTATTTTGTTCATTTTTGTTATTTTTTTTAGTCTAAACTCCTTCCAAATATAGTATTACCACATGCAAAAAACAGATAGTTAATATGTGATCTGGGTACTATTGATACATCTGTTACAGCAACTACTACTACTACTACCACACACACACACACACACAGAGACACACACACTCACACACAGACACACACACTCACACACACACAGAGAGAGAGAACACACACACACATACACACACACATACACACACACATACACACACACATACACACATACACACACGTACACACACACACAGAGAGAGAGAGAGAGAGAGAGAGAGAGAGAGAGAGAGAGAGAGTCCACAAATGTCAAAGATCTTGATGCCACATTGCTGTCTTTTATTCTTTATTTTATTTGGAATATGTAAAAAAAATGGTGCTAAAGACTTTTTGGAAGTATACTAGAATAAATTTTGGATAGTGGTATGGTCTATTGACTGGTATCCATCCTTGAACTATATTTTAGTGTTCAGGAACAAGAGAAGTATTTAGAACCATTTTAGGAATATGACTACCCAGACATCAAAGCCCATGGCTATGTGCTTATCTTGCTGAACAGGGCAGAGTGTGTGCAGGTATTGTTCAATTTGTCTTTTTCATGCACTGTGAGGTGAATATTGAAGTAAGATCTATAAGAAATAGAGTTTTTTTTTTTTTTAAGAAAAGATAAGCTTGTTGAGAAACACTGTCCTAAATTGTAAGTGATTCTTTTAATCTAGAAAAGTTCTCCACTAGTGTATGGGGAAGGGATTTAGAATCAGTGAGGTCTGGTTTGAACTTGGACACTCTCTTGTTCTGTCTGTCTCTCAGGTGGTATGTATGTACCAGACGCTGAGTAACCCACTCAGCAAACTCACCACACTCAACTGTATGCACTCCCACTTCATCCTGTGTGACGATGGCACTGTGGGCAAGTACGGAAATGAAGAGAAGCTCAGGCGGAACCTGGAGAAGCACCTCTCAATGCAGAAAATACACACCTGTAAGTTCTTTCAGAGCTCAGCATCTGCCTGGGGGCTTGCTAGTGAACAAGGTGCCTCCTTATCATCTGGTCAGGGTGGACAGACCTAAGTGGTCACTGTCTTAGAGCAGCCAGAGCAGCCAGTTAACACAGGCTAATCAAAAGATAGAAGAAAGCAGGATATGTGTTGATACAGAATTGTTGGTGATGATAGGGCAGAGGAAATAATCTTTGAGGGACAGGGTAGTCAGAGGTTTCATTAGGAATGAAACTTTCTAAAGCCACCAAGAGAATGTAGGTCCAGATAGAGAAAGAGGGGTGGAGGAGTTTCCATGTGTCAATGGGAATAATTAAAGGGCGACAAGGAGATCAACCTGAGAGGAATATGCATCTAAGCTTTGATTGTCAAGGAAGACTGAAATTTCATGCCCAGTGACTTTAGGTAGGGAAGGGGTCAAAATCAGAAATAAGGATAGAGGTTAAAACCAGATAGGGCTTTAGAAAAAAGAGCATAGAAGGCTAATGCCTTGTGCTGTGCTCACACGACTGCCTTAAGAAAGACATTTAGGGCTGGAGAGTATATTTAGCAGACTGTAGGCATTCCTTTGGCAAGGTGCATAATAGTCATATGGTGGGGTGTTGTCTAGTACATATGAGATTCTGTTCAGACATAGCACTGTAAAGAGCCATCCTCACCTCCCCAAACCAGCAACAGCAACAAATGACCTTTTGGTGTTATTTGCAGACCAGGAGTACTAGGCAGGCAAGTTAGAGAGCCCTTACAGAAAAGGTTTCTGGGGAAATGGAGACCTTTTATTCGAGCATCACTAAGTGGGCCATGTGTTGTACTGAGCCACAACTTTCACAAGATATTTTTACCTTCCAGGGGGCTCAAGTTCTTTGCATCCTTTGAGTATTGGCTGGAGCAATAAGTTCCTTTAGTTTTTGATCTTGACTCTTTGAGGCAGCAAGAAGTGTCTTAACTCTGTGACCTTGGGCAATAGAGATAATATCTGTTAAGCTTTTAAACCTTTTAGGTGTAAGGGTTTGTCTAGCTCTAACTACTATTGTAAAAACTTAGAGAGCCGTGTTCAATATTGTCTTCATTTTCTCCCCTGTTGCTGTCATGAAATATTCTAAAAGCAGCAACTTCAGGAGGATAGAACTGGATCTCATTCTCAGTTAGAGGAGAATGATTATCATGGTGGGGTCATCAAGGCAACAACTGCTTGAAGCAACTGGTTACATCACATCCACAATCAGGAAGCAGAGAGAAATGAGTGCACGCCTTCTATAGTCTAGGATGCTCTGCCTAGAGAATAGTCCTGCTAACATTCACGATGAGTCTTCCCACATCAATACATGCAATCAAGATAATCTCCCACAGGCAGGTCTAGAGGGCCATCTCCCAGATGATTCTAGAGTCTTTCTAGTTGTCAACTCACACTGAGCATGATAGATGTGGTTAGAAGTGTTGGGTGCACAGTATGTCTTTAATCAACATCTGTGTTTTTCTTCCTTCTTCCGTCTCTTGGTACAGTTGTATGGAATTTCTTGTGTACTGATGCCTGATCTTCATACCTGGTGTGCTCATGGGGGATTACGTCTTTGTATTTACTATTCATATGGTTTGACAGAAAGATAATATGTAACTATTGATACTTTAATTCTAAAAAAAAAAATCAAAGTATCTTTGAAATTACTGGCAAGTCTTCCCCATTAGCAAAAAGTACTTAAAAATAAAATAAAATAAAATAAAATAAAATAAAATAAAATAAAATAAAATAAAATAAAATAGAAAATGAAATATTATGGCTCAAGTTAGAGTTGGTGTAGGAATCCCTGGCCTCTGGACAGTGGTCATGGAATGGGACCAATGGTAGTTGTTTGTCAGTTGTTGTCATGTCAAGGTGGGAAGCATAGGTTCGGGGTCCCTGGTCTTTCTGGTAATTTTACTGTGGTCTCCACAGAGGAAAGTATTGTTTCCCAAGATGCCTGATTAGGAGCTTTTGACTTAGAGAACCATGGTCTTCTTGATTATTATTGGTTTTTGGCAGTGTTGTACTGTGTTTGTTTACCATTTTTTCTCCAAGCATACAAAGAATTAAACACACATATATGTGGCTATACTGTTTACAGATTTTGACCATCTGTCTGTCTGTCTCTTGCTATGCTTTTTTGCCCCTTTATCCATTTCTCCCTTCATGAAGTATTTCCATGAGAAAAACTCTCTCCATATAGCTCAGGCTGGACTCTCCCTCTTTTTTCAAATTTCTAACACTTTATTTTTTTTAAACATAGTATTTTTATTGATTATCTAGGAATCTCACATAATACATTCTGATCAGAAGTCATGGAGGAGAGGGAGGGGATGTAGGAGAACTGGGAGGCCTTCTTCATTCTTATTGGCAGGCAGCAGCCAACAGCTCTCTAATAAGACTTCCTAGCACTAGACACTTTAATTTTTAACAGTAAATAATTATTAAACTTATCTTTTAAAAACTGATACACAAAAATAAAGTTGTGTGTATTCTTAAGGTGTCATGAATGAATTGTATATTAGTCATAGCAGGTTAATCATCTCCCCTGTTTCTTTATGATGGGCACATTCAAAATCCCCATGGAGCTTTGTGATGTGTATCCCATATCATTCTTATCAGTACTCATCATACTGGATAATCCCCATTGGAATTTCTTCAATTTTTATCTAATCGTAGTTTAGTATCTACTGATCAACCTTTAACCTGCTCTGTCTTCTGCTTAAATTTTATAGTAAGACAGTTTTTGAGGAAGCAATCATAAATGTAGTTATTTTTGAAAGAATTAGCTATTGTATTGACTCAAATTATTCCTAGCAGGAATAAAATTCTCTTCTCCAAAATGCCTTCATTGATTTTCCCCCTTGGTGATAAAATATTGCATTCTTTAACACTCACAGAGATTGCATTAAAAGAAAAAGATAGAATTTTTATAATGTTGTTATAAAAATAATCATTAACATTTTCACATATAAACTTTTAGAAGTTTTCTGCATGCACACATGCGCGTGTGTGTGCACATACACACACACAGTCAAAGACAGAGAGACACACACACAAATGCACACACACACCATTCATAGGCATAAAATTAATATCAATGCTTCTTTTGATAGTCTTTCCCTCTTTACCAAGTGTAACATATTTTCTTGGCAATAGACATAGTTAACACACATCTAATTCCCATGCTATTGTACAGGATATGAGAAATTCTCTTTAATTTTTCTTCTACAGCTGGAGGTGTAGATCAATGCTTGAATCTTGCATGTGGAAAAGCCCTGAAATGGGTCTTCAGTAGCCCTCAAAACCCTTATATACTTATATTATTTAAAGATTAATAATGTTTTAAAATTTTTATTATTTTTGTACTATAATATATCATTTTACCCATTTCCCTTAGCTTTTGTGAGATATTGTTAGAGGAACCCTAACTCTTATGTGTTGTATGCTCACTGTATGCTCAATGTCATTCTAAATGGAGATAATAATGAAGTAGGATTGAATAGAAAAGGAATGGAAGATCATAACACCAGCTAATTAGATTGCATGCAGTATGTGAGTACCTGCAACAGCTCATCATAACATTTGTGGAATGTGAAGACGAGGATGTACAATGATGCCCACACGCTGCTATGACATATTTAAAAAGCTTGAAATCAAATCAGTACACCGATTTACTCTACTCATGACCTTGAGATGTATAAGCTAGGCTAGTTTATGTTTAGAGCACTTAGGTTCTGTGCATACTGAGCCAGAGCATCACCATGGGATAGAGGTGGGCCCCTCAACCTATTCACTCTGTTTCTGTCTCTGGCTCAATTTACAATTCCAGATGGGCTACACACCTTGACATCCTCTGGATACTCAAGTTGGGATCAAATAGCTTTCCTTCTCCTCTCTACTTTTCAAATCTTCCTTTTGTTTTGCAGAGGATGTACTTGGGTCAGAGGCCCACACAGTCCCTGGAAGCCAAGATCTTGGGCGTATTATGACCCTTAGGAAGTGGGTTGTGAGCACAGACTTCTCCTGGAAGTTAGCCTGTTTAGATCCCTGTCTCAGTTGGGGGTTTTGTTGCTGTGAAGAGATACTATGACCCCGGCAACTCTTGTAAAAGAAAACGTTTAATTGGGGCTGGCTTATAGCTTCAGAGGTTTAGCTCATTATCATCTTGGAAGAAAACATGGCAGCAACAGGCAGACATGGTGCTGGGGACATAGTTGAGAGTTTTACATATAGATCAGCAGACTGCAGGAAGAGAGAGTGAGACACTGGGCCTAACTTGAGCATATGAAACCTAAAAGCCCACCCCCAGTGACACAGTTCCTCCTCCAAGACCACATTTACTCCACAAGGTCACATATCCTAATAGTGCCACCCCTATGAGCCTATAGGGGACATTTTCATTCAAGTTGACACAATGCCCTACTTCTGAGGGCAGGGGATAGCAAGAGGAAGGCCACAGCATAGCCCTGAAAACACATTACCCAAAGTAAAGTTCTCTGTTGCTCAGATGAATATAAACATTGTCCACCAATTTTTCTTTGTTGAAATGCAAAATCAAATATATAAATTTAAAAGTGACATACTGATTAATGAATAATGTTAAAATTTAAATAAGTAAGATGATTAAAGTCAAGCTGAGCATGGCAGGTTAATGGATTATGAGTTAAAGGTCAACCTTAGCTATGAAGTTAAAACTTGTTTCAAAATACCAAAAAGACAGTTTTTAATATTTCCCTAAATTGTCACCTTCTTTACTGTTAATGGTTTATTGTATATTCTTCTGTCCACTTATAGAACATGCTATTGATATAGGTAGTAGTATACATGTATAGAAAATACGTACTTATACATGGGGCTTTGAAAATACAAATAGAATATATTACAAATGTCATTTTTACAAGTTTTTCATTTAGTAGCTTTTATAAAAGTATTCTCCATAGTTGCCACAGCAGCTTTTTTTTTGTCTTTTTACTTTGATAAGGTAATATCTAATCATGATAAGAAATTCAAACACTGAAAGATATAACATGCTGAAACAGAAAAGACATTGAAGGTTGCCCTTGCCACCATTAAAAGTTACTGAGCTGACAAAGCCTGGCTGATTTGATGAGTGGCAGAGACACTGGTATCTATTATATGGTTCCGCTTACTTTGAAATTCTTTAGAATTTGTAACAATGAAACATTAAAAAGTTTTAAGGCCTCTTGGAAAAGTTATTGAAAGCTTTTTTTTTTTTTTTTTTTGGTTTTTCCAGACAGGGTTTCTTTGTGCAGCCTTGGCTGTCCTGGAACTCACTCTGTAGACCAGGTTGGCCTCGAACTCAGAAACCCGCCTGCCTCTGCCTCCCAAGTGCTGGGATTAAAGGCGTGCGCCACCACCGCCCAGTAATTGAAACCTTTAATTGATCTTTTACCCAGAAGAAGTTTGAAGATACCCTTAGCATATCTGTTACATTTTATCTGAAGTCCTAGTTTCTGATTTGGTGTTGATCTGATCAAGCAGGAAGACACAGCAGCAGTTGAAGGGTTTAAGTGTAGAGTTCAAGGTGGCTGGCTGACAGAGACAGGACAGCTTTGTAACAGTGTGGTACTATTTGCCACCTGAAACAGGCTCAAGACAAGGTGTGCCTGTGATAGGGCTGGTGATGGAAGGAGGCCCCAATGTCATCCTCTGGGTATGGGAGACTGTCAAGAACAAGGAGCCTGTGGTGGTGTGCGAGGGAACGGGCAGAGCTGCTGATCTCTTGGCCTTCACCTACAAGCATTTGGAGGATGGAGGGTGAGTTGTTGAGCCTTCCACTTTGAAAACACTGTGACTGTTCATTCTTCCCTTTTGGATTTTGAATCTGCGCATTTTCCTGGGCTAGATACTGTCACAGCACAGGCCGAGACAATCACACCTCTATCAGTGACTAGGCTTGTGCACCAGACTCCTACCTGTAACTAGGAGAGTTGCAATCTTCTTAGCTGAACAATGGACCACCGTGTTAAGGGTTCAGACTGTTTGAGATTATTATCCCCAAGCTATGAAAACTCACTGCCTTTTAAAATCTGATCAGTTTGAGAATACTACCTTAGAGTATATTGTTCCAGTGGGGCCTGGTAGATACATACCCCTCACATTAGAATTTGTTCTTTTCTGCACCCCTCTGTCCCTGCCGTTCATTTGCTTCTTGCTCATGGGCTGTCTTGAGATCAGCCTTCTCAGTAGGGTGCCCAGAGGGAGTTTCTTGCACCAGTACTGTTGGCTTGGTCTCTTCTTTGGGTTGCGTCAAGTTATGCCCATTTATTTCTCTGCCAGGATTCTACGCCCTCAGGTGAAAGAAGAGATCTTCTGTTTGATTCAGAACACGTTCAACTTTAGCCTTAGACAATCTAAGCACCTTTTCCAAATTCTAATGGAGTGCATGGTACACAAGGATTCTGTAAGTATGATGAGTTGATGATTTTTTAAAAAGACCACCTTCCAGAAATCAACCATTTGTTTTCACATTAAAAAAAAATATGTGGAATACCTATTTTGAACTTTGATGACTATAATTCTGTAGAATTTGACTCTTGAGTTTTGTAAACTTGGCTTCCTGTTGCTCCACCTTCACTCTTGCCCTTCGTGCTTTAAATGTCAGAGTCTATCTGGGACAAAGCACTTAGAAAAACAGTATCACAGAAGAGTTACCAAACATAAATACTTGCAAGGGCTGAAAGAGCAGCTCCAGGGATTTATTGAACTCATCTGCTGTTAGATGACAACATTATAGCATCTTGAGTGAGACTTGCAGGTGGGTGCCGTATGTACATTAGGCACGGGCAAATTTGAGAATCACGTGTGCAATAGCAAATGTAGTTCAGCTGAGTATGGTGGCATACACCTATAATTCCAGCACATGCAGAGGCAGAGGCAGAGGCAGAGGAAGCAGGGTCAGGGTCAGGGTCAGGGTCAGGGTCAGGGTCAGGGGCAGGGGCAGGGGCAGGGGCAGGGGCAGGGGCAGAGGAGGGAATGGAACAGACTGTTGATCTTTGTGAGTTCGAAGCCATCCTGGTTTATGTGGTGAGTTCCAGGCTAGACAGAGCCACATAATGAGACCCTGCCTCCAAAGCAAAGCAAAGCAAATCAAAGCACAGCACACCACAGCACAGCACAGCACAGCACAGCACAGCACAGCACAGCACAGCAAAATGCAAGGCAAAAAAAGGCTATGACTATAATGAAGACTCGGGAGAACTGCTTTATGTTTCAGGGAATTGATTCCAAAATTTGTGTTGATGACTACTAGGATGATGGGAAATAGAAAATTAGAGTAAAATGCAGATATATTGTCATTTGTAGCAATCTCTCCAGAAATGGGAGGCTTAGCAAAATCATAAAGAGATTGTGTTGGTGTGGAAGCTTCTGACCTTACAAAACCAATGGGACAAGTTTAAGCCTGGCAAGAACGCACACGAAAAACCCTTTGGCATCTTCACTGACCACCACCCTGTTTATAATAGCCACATGCTTTTAAATCTACTCTTTCATCTGAAATAGCCCCAGGACTGAGTTCAAGATAGCAATGGTTGCTCAATTCCATTTTTGAAATTATGCAGCTGAAGGCTAGACAATTTATGTGATTTGTTCACTCATCCAGTTAAGACATGGCAGGCCTTATCTTATAGTGCTCACTTCTTCTGTCATTGTGGAATATAATTACTGAGCAGTGAGCAGAAAAATCAAGGGAGGCAAAAGAAGAAAACTGGGGTACTCACATCACAGCAGGTGAGCTCTGTGCAGTTGGTGGTTGAAGGTTGATTTTGCTTATGCACACAGTAGCATGCTGCTAAAAAGGATATAATGTGTAGTATGTATGTATGTATGTATGTATGTATGTATGTATATAATATGTATATAATACATATATAATACTTGCCATTCCTAACTTTTTTTTTCTGTCAGTGTAGCTTCCTGTATTACATGAAATATATTTTCATTTGGAAATGTGTAGTATGTATGTAAATAGGTACAAATGTAGGTAAAGTTTAGAAAGGTGACAAAAAAAAGGATGATACTGAAGGAAATGTGTGCACAGACAAAAGGACACATAGGACATAGAGAGGGAAACAATCTGAGGGGAGGGTACAAAGTGGAGTGCAAGAGGGGCAGGGAGTGGGGGTTGGAGAAACAAGAAGCACAAAAACATCCTACTTTACTGAAAGTCTCACAACACATATGCTGATTTATTTTCAAAATTGTTCACACACTAGGATGTTTTGGGCACTTGGATACTGGGAAGACTGCAGTTCCTTGCACCATCCCTGGGGTCCATGATCATCATACTGAGTTTAGGGTGGATATTTGAGGATTCACTGATCACTATGAAGTAAAGGTCTTAGCTCTAAGTTTAAGTGACCATGTGTTTGTCATTCTGGAGGAGGAATGAGTTGATTTGTATTGGGAGTTAACACAGAGGCTCCCTCCCTGAGGCAGGGGAGTAGTAAGCTCCACTCCACATGGAATTTTAAAAGTTTATTGGTTTTTTTCCAAGGTGCCTCTAGTTTTTATCACCTTATTTGAAACAGTTTTTTTCTATGAAGTAAAAATAGAGCCACAGTGTTTTGAAATGGCAAAGCAAGGAATATTTTTTCCTGTGGCTTAAATGCTGATCTTATGGTACTGTTTGAAGGCATTTCTAAGGTAGATTCTAAACTGTTTGGCTTTCTGATTTTCACCCATCACAGATTACCATATTTGATGCTGATTCTGAGGAGCACCAAGATCTTGATTTGGCCATCCTTACGGCTTTACTGAAGGGTGAGTGACTTAGCATATCTACCAGTTCCACCTCACTTCCTGGTCTCATGTTCTAGAAGTTTCTGTGTTTTCACCTAGATATTTTTGAATAGAATATATTATTATTCCTTTCTTTCCCCTTAGGTACAAACTTATCAATATCAGAACAATTAAATCTGGCAATGGCTTGGGATAGAATGGACATTGCCAAGAAACATATCCTAATTTATGGACAACATTGGAAGGTATAATGAAAATGACATTACTTGAAAAATGTATTTTGCATATGGGTTTGTTGGGGGGAGGGGAATAAAGACAAAATTGGAGGAGAAGTGGTTATCATTTTGATGTCTAGGCACCCAAGGAAGCAAAGGCATGCCTCATTCTTGGTTTGTTTCCCTGAAAACAAAATTTCCCTGACTTCATGAAGGCTAAAATAGGAAGTTAAAAGATCAAAATACTGGAAAGATTTTAAATTTGTTTTTTTTAAATGAATATGATTTTGCTTTAATTATTTAGAACTTAAATAGTGTTTTTTTTTATTTTTACAAAAAATGCAGTATTTATAGTGAAACATATAGAGGGCTACCACAAGAAGACTAAAACCAAATACATTTTCAGCCCTTAGCCTCTTAACCCACTGAAAACACTGTGTGTGTTTCCTTTTGTCTCTGTCCTTACCTTACTCTTCTTTACACTCTGTCATTAGCGATGCTGTAAAAGGACAGACTAGATCACAAGGCTAAAATGTCTCCAGGAATCCCTTGTAACTAAACCAAGGTAAAGACTGGTGTGGTCTGAATTGACTATACAAGTGGCAAATAAAGATGAAGGGAATAATTATTGCCAAGGAAAAATCTTCTTCCACCCATTGTCCTTGGAAAGACTTGTAGGTCGCCTCAAAGGTCAGCATCCCGTGAAAGTGAAGACCATTCTGCTACACGTCACACTGTTGACATGTAGGCTATGATAACAGTTGTCCAGGATAAGTCATAGACACTTTAGCTAAAAATACAGGCTCTGCTTGAGAGCCTACAGTTACCTGATCGATGACAAAAGTGGGAGACAGGACTTTGCATCTTTGTCTTCATATTGTCTGTCCGTTTCCCAATCAGTTTTCAGTCACACTGATCTGCATGTAAATCATTTGAAAAAATGGTTTGTTCAAGAGTATAATGATGGGTTAACTTGACCACTGCCAGCTGGGGTGGGTCTCTGTTTCTTCTACTTATGGGTTCTCTTCAAATCAAACACCGACAGTCCTTCATCCCTGCAACAAGGCCAAGGATTTTGTGCAAGAAAGGACAGATAGCACTCTGAAGCTCTGGAATGGAGCTGAACATTTCTTACTTCACCAAGTATAAGACAAGGATGCTTGTGCATAAGAGGAATATTGTTTGAAATTGTGCTTTTGACTAATGGATAATCACCAAATCTTAGATCACTCCCCTAAAAGAATCAGTCAAAGCCAGCAGCCTTTTGCTGGAGTGAGCAGCTGGTCTCCTCTGGCTTGAGATCATTTTTACTGTTACCATGCAGCCAGCATGTTGCTACCCTCGGCTATCAGTAACAGAAATCAATGAAAAGCAGGAAAATGTGTTCAATATCAGTGGTAATGCCAATTAATATTTTACTAAAAATTTAAGTTGTGACTATACTTCAATTGTGTTTCATTCAAGCTAACACATGCACATGGCTTAAAATATCAAATAAGGTTACAAGACTATGAAAATTTTGATTTTCTGCTGCCCTTACACTTGACATTTTTGACTGTTCTGATACTTGTAACTTTCTAAATTCTAAATTTTATCACATAGTACCTTCTGATTTACCAGTCTTACAAACATCTTGACCTTTTTGCCTTGTGAGGCTCACCCTGTAGTATCTAAGGCTGTCTTCTGGTTTTGGTGCTTGGTTGTGTTATTCTGGGATTTCCCTCACAAGCATGGGGTCTTCTTTCCACTCTGCTATGTTTACTATTTCTCAAAATTTCTTTTCTAGCTTTGTACTCTTTTGGTAATGATGGCATGAATTAGCAACCTCCTGAAAAAGAGCATGGGAGATAAATCTCCAGAGGACTTAACATATGACTATATTCATGATTAGAGCTATTTTTTATTTTTGTTATTATTATTATTTTGTTGATTGTGATGGAGGTTGTGTTGTTCTTGGTGGTGGTGGTGGTGGTGGTGGTAAGGGTGTGTGTATGTGTGAGTGTGCACATGCCATGACATACAAGTGGAGATGAGAGGACAGTTTTGTGGAGTCAGTTCTCTTCTTATACATTAACATAGGTTCTAAGGATCCATCTCAGGGTGCCATGCTTTCAGGGTGAATGATTTTGCTTGGTCAGCCATCTTGTTGGTCCTAGAACTACTTTTTTCCCCCCTGCAGAATGTTGAATGCCTAGCATTCGAGTTGAAAAAATGAACATAATTCTGTCTTTAGGCCCTTTGTGATCATTTTTTTTTATCTTCCCTGGAAGTTTTAAAAGATTTTCTTTCTCCAAGGTTCTGAGCTTTTACAAATGCTGTGTGTTAGGTCTTGTCTTAGTTACTTTTCAATTGCTGTGATAAGAGCAAGTATTATGTGCAAGGCAACCTGTAAAGAAAGCATTTAATTGCACTTAAGGTTTCAGAGGGTCAGAGTCTATAATGGTGGAATAAAAGCATGATAGACGGAACAACTGAGAGGTCACATGTCAAAACCACAAGCAGGAGGTAGAGAGACACATTGGAACAGTGCAAATCTTTTGGATCTCAAAGCTTGCCCGTAGTGACACATTTCTTCCAACAAGGCCACACCTCTTAGTCCTTCCCAAACAGGTCTACCAACTAGAGACCAACCATTCAGTTATATGAGCCTGTGGGAGCCATTCCCATTCAGAATATCTACAGATTTGTTATGCACATTATTTGAACTTGCATTCACAGTTCTGTTCCCATGTTTCCTTTGCTTTTCCCAAATTCCCGTTTTCTGAGTATTTTATCAGTTGCTGCTCATTGTACCTCTTGCTTTTCTTGTGTCTGTGTTTGCTAGGTTTTCTCAACTCAGTGAAGCCTTACTTTTCTGGTAGCATAGGGTTAGTCTACAAATTCCTAAAAGCACATTTGATTGCTGAGTGGACATTCGTCTCTCTGTGTTCAATTGCACAGGAATAGATCTTATTCTTTCTGCTGAAACTATGCCTAATAGTCCTTTGGAGCCATTCTTCCTGAATTATTTGGTTCCTCTTAACTTCTTGATCCATTTGTGTTGAACATCTTATTCAAGGGTAAAGACAGACGGGGGATGTTTTGCCCTGTGAGTTTGAACTTCAGCAAAAGGTCATCTGGTGCTGTTTGTAGACTCTCCTCAATGTGAACACATTCATGTCTTCTCTTGCATTGGTGATGGTTCTAGGAAGGAAATGAATGTCTGAATCAGCTAGAAGGTGCAAGCCTCTCTGCTCGTGGTAAAAAGTGAGCCTTTTCTTAAGTCATTAACTCATCATACTTAAAATCCTTGTGTATCATGCACTCCATTAGAATTTGAAAAAGGTGCTTAGGCTGTCTAAGGCTAAAGTTGAATTCTGTCCTCATGGCTTTCCAAGTTCTGAATTGTTCTTCAAGAAAACATGTGTGTTGTTGTTGTTGTTTTATTTCTGAGAATTGAATCCAGGGCTTTGTCCACATCCATTACTCACACACAGAGTTACTTCCCCAGCTGATTTCTTTTGTATGTCTTATTCAGTGAGCACACTGTATTAGTTTTCCTGGATAGTTTCTACTAAAAGTTCAACTGTGGCACCAACATTAGACTGAGCATGTGTACATTGACTTCACTGTGGTGTTGCTGTTATATGCTGTGTGGTTTTTGAAGCTTTCTATTTCAACTGTTTGGCTTTGGGTGGACTGTTGAGCCAACCACCACTTGACCAACTGCTTTCCACATACCACATTGCTCTTCTCATTTTCTCCAATTCCCTGTCCCCCTAGTACTTATGAATCGATTTGTTCAAATAAATTCCTCTGCTATAGTTTTAGTAGAATTTTTGATAGGGGAAAATTAAATAAAAATGTCCAATATATCATTTATACCCCCATCCAGGTAAAGTTTAAATGGAAGAATAATGGTACCCCAAAAAAACAAACAACAAATTTGAAACCAAAAAATTATTAAAAAAAATACCAATAGTCAAATGAATTAGTGAACATTTACTTCCATCTCCAAGCTAAAAACAAACCCAGAAAAACTTACATTTTCATTATAATTGCCTTTAAGATTCACCATCATATTGGGAGAATTGAGGGTGTTACAGTGTTTGCTTTTTTCTCATATAAGAACATGAATCATTCTTGACTATGTCTCCAGTTAGGCCCTGAACATTTCTTAAGAAGTTTGTATTTTATAATGATGATATCTATATAGAGCTACTCTTATTTTTCTTATGTTGTTTTCATACCTTTTCCTTCTTTGTACCTCCTGAAGCCTGGCACTCTGGAACAAGCAATGTTAGATGCCTTAGTGATGGATCGAGTGGACTTTGTGAAACTCTTGATAGAGAATGGGGTGAACCTCCATCGCTTCCTCACCATCCCTCGGCTGGAAGATCTCTATAACACAGTGAGTATGGAATACTTCATGTAATCTTGCTCAGGATTTGTTTGCTAGGTAGCTTAGTGCCTGCCTTTCTTCCCCAATGCTCATGCACCAACACCGTTTTCAGAAATGCATACTTTCCTACTTAAGTCACAACCTTACTAATTCCAATTCATTTTAAGACATAAAGACAGCAGTGTGAATGAGAACAAATTTCATGTGGAGTATTTTGACCTAAAGCTATCATTAATGTGCTATACACACACACACACACACACACACACACACACACACACACACACAC
>NW_021604643.1:1764002-1795513 GCF_004785775.1 Grammomys surdaster | reverse complement strand
AACAGAACAGAACAGAACAGAACAGAACAGAACAGAACAGAACAGAACAAAACAAAACAAAACAAAACAAAACAAGATGTTCTTAAAACTGCTCTGTCCAAAACTTTGCTGAAACTGATTTGGCTTCTTCATTGTGAAAATGGCCATTGCTCGTGCCAAGTACTTTCCTGAATTGTTCATTCTGTCCCTTTCAATAATGTCCTCTCCTCAAAGGACATTCACATCTGTCTTTCTCATTGTTCCAGTTAGTTAACAGTGATCTCATTATAGAATTTGAAATACTTGCAGCTTCTTCTCAGCATACACATCTTCACACTGTTGGCTAATTTTAGGATATGTGTTACTCCCCACGTTCTGTTACAGTGAACACTTCCTTGAACCATTTAGAAAGCTGAACATCAGAAGGACTCAACAAAATACTAATTGACAGAATGCTCTTGTGTGCAAAAAGATGTGACTATTTAATAGAATTCATATATATTAAAAGATAGTAAAAAATGCTTAAATTTGTGGTTTTTACCACACAACATCTTAACATCCGTATTAGCTCTCTTTGTATATCTGCTTTGAGAACTATTTTTGAATGATCATAGCTTCTCTTAGGAAACTCCCTCTTTTGGATTAAGTAGTCTACGCTTCATTACCAAACATGTTGAAGATTTTTGATATTCTGGGTTACCTGTGTTCTGAAATAAGGTGCCTCCAGCACATGATCATTAAAGGAAATGATTCTTTTTCTTCTCTGTTTAATCACAGAAACAAGGACCAACAAATAAGTTTTTGCGTCATCTTGTCCAAGATGTAAAGCAGGTAAACTAACTATAAAAGTTGAAAATACCTTTTGCATATTATCTTAGCTTTGAGATAGTGGAATGGAAGTTTATAAATTGTATTTTTAGATTTTATTGTAAATTATTTATCTTTGTATGTAGGATTCTAAATACCGTATTCACCAAATTTTACCATTCTTGGTTTCCTCACTTTGTTCCTGGTTTTAAAGTTTGTCCCTTCAAATAAGTGACACTAGCCATGGCAAACATAGCTCAGAGGGGTGTAGTTCAGTGACACAATGCTCATGTAAGACCCTGAGTTCAATTGTCACCACCTCACAATCAAAAACAAAGCAAACGGGCCAGATTTTGTGGGTCATGCTTATGATTTTAGCTCTCAGGAGGCTGAAACATGAGGATTGAGGTTTTAAGAACAGGCTGGGCTACATATTTGACCCTGTCCCAAAAGAAGCAATCAAAATAAGCAAAGGCACATAATCAGTGGACCGTCCACACAATCGATTATATTCATCACAAAGCGACTTAGAACGTCAGCAGCACAGGTCTTTTGCTGATGTCAAATGTGTGATTTCAGATGTTTTCTGTTGTCGCTGTTTTGAGCGTCAGTAGCAGCTTTGGGGTGCAAACAATGTTTTAGTACATCTAAGCCCTACTGCAGGGAGTTACAATGGTTCAATATCCTTGTGTGTGATTGCTCAGAGTGTTCTCAATTCAACAATTCAATTGAATGTTGAATAAAACAATTCTTGAAAACTTAAATTATCTTTCATTTGTCACTGTGGTAAAAATCCACCCACAGTGCATTTTAAGAGTTCTATCTATATGGATATTAGCCCCCTATCAGATGTAGGATTGGTAAAGATCTTTTCCCAATTTGTTGATTGTCGTTTTGTCCTATTGACAGTGTCCTTTGCCTTACAGAAACTTTGCAATTTTATGAAGTCCCATTTGTCAATTCTTGATCTTAAAGCACATGCCATTGGTGTTCTGTTCAGGAACTTTTCCCCTGTGCCCAAGTATTCGAGGTTCTTCCCCACCTTCTCTTCTATTAGTTTCAGTGTATCTGGTTTTATGTGGAGGTCCTTTATCCATTTAGACTTGAGCATTGTACAAGGAGATAAGAATGGATCAATTTGCATTCTTCTACATGTTGTCCTCCAGTTGAACCAGCACCATTTGTTGAAAATGCTGTCCTTTTCCCACTGGACAGTTTTAGCTCCTTTGTCGAAGATCAAGTGACCATAGGAGTGTGGGTTCATTTCTGGGTCTTCAGTTCTATTCCATTGGTCTTCCTGCCTGTCTCTGTACCAATATCAGGTAGTTTTTTATCACTATTGCTCTGTAGTACAGCTTGAGGTCAGGGATGGTGATTCCTCCAGAAGTTCTTTTATTGTTGAGAATAGTTTTTGCTATCCTGGGTTTTTTGTTATTCCAAAAGAATTTGAGAATTTCCTTTTCTAACTCTGTGAAGAATTGAGTTGGGATTTTAATGGGAATTGCATTGAATCTGTAGATTGCATGGCTTCAGCTGTATATGTAAGGGTAGAGGGCCCTGCTGGGCATGGGTAGGAGAAGAGATCCTTGGTTTCATGAAGGCTGGACACACAAGGAGGTGGAAATTTGAGGGTGGGGAGGTGGGAGTGGGGGGGTAGGTAGGGGGTATATCTGCAGAGAATCAGAAGGAGGGGTGAGGGGATAGGGGGTTCCTGGGTGGGTGGGGGATGGGGTAAGGGGATAACATATGAAATGTAAATAAAACATCCAATAAAATAAAAGAGTTCTGTCATTTTTGAAGCTTGGTATCTCATTGAATAGAGTTTGGACTTTCTGCTTCTGTTGACTTAGTTGGAGAGTCAGATGAAAGGAACATATTTACTTGGAAAATTTACAGTAAGCAAAATTGCCTATGCTGATATAAATATAAGTTATGTTGATTTAAGCTATAGCAAAATGACTTGCCTAAATTACTTCCTAAAACTATATCTCAATATGCTGAAGGGAAAGGAATGGATAAGTTAACATTTGTCTTCTGAGAGCATGGTAAAAGAGACAGAATGGGCTGGTGAGATGGCTCAGCAGTTAAGAACCCTGGCTGCTCTTCCAGAGGTCCTGAGTTCAATTCCCAGCAACCACATGGTGGATCACAACCATCTATAGGGGGATATGATGTCCTTTTTGGGCAGGTGGATGTATATGCGCAGAGCACTCATACATTAGATAAATAAAGCTTTTTTTTTTTTAAAAAACAAGAGACAGAGAAGAAAAGTGGAAGATGTAACTTCTTGTTCTTTGTTACAGCATACCCTTCTCTCAAGCTATAGAATCACGCTCATCGACATTGGGCTGGTAATAGAGTACCTCATTGGGGGAGCGTATCGGAGCAGCTACACTAGGAAGAGTTTCAGAGTCCTCTACAACAGCCTCTACAGGAAACACAAGGTAATATCATTGCAAAGTGCTCCAATGAGAGGGCCGGGAATGGCGAATCACGGTTTTAGGGAAATGGCTGATGGAGTCTCAGGAGCAGTAGCTTCTGTTTTTTTGTTTTGTTTTTGTTTTTTTTTCCCCAAAACAGGGTTTTGTATAGCCCTGTATAGCCCTGGCTGTCCTGGAACTCACTCTGTAGACCAGGCTGGCCTTGAACTCAGAAATCCACCTGTCTCTGCCTCCCAAGTGCTGGGATTAAAGGCGTGCGCCACCACCGCCCGGCTGGGCAGTAGCTTCTGTAATGGGCCTTCTACGTGAGGGCATGTGTCACCTGCTGTACATAGAGTACTGTGCTAGTGCTTTTCACGCTGGCATGAGATGAATAAAATATGTCCCCCAAGAAACAGATTAAGAGTAAATTACCTACAGTATAGAGCGGGATGTTGTATGTGCTGTATTGACATAGAAGCAGTGTGATGAATCTGGTGGGAGAGCGGCTGCTTCTTTTTTACCTCTTTAAACAAAGCAGTCAAAGGTCAAACACTTAATAGATTTACTTCTATAAACTAGTAATGGCCTATAGTCTGGAAACTGCATATTGGGCTTCTAAGCATGTAAGTATTATCTTGGAAGATGAAAAAAGAGTGAGCTTAAAAAAGAAATGCTTTTAGAGATGATAATATGTTTTCTGTCATAGTTTTGTGGGGGCCAAGATTATAAACGGATAGTTGGCATCACAGACCTATAGCCAGAGGAGCCTCATTCTTAGAGACACAGATACCAGAAAAAGAGCCTTGGACACGGATGTGGAGAGAAGGGTGGGACCAGAGGACACAGTGCTCAGATCTCAGGGTGGGGTTCTGTAGAGACACTGAGACCTTTGTCATGGGTGGACAGGGATGAGACTGGAATGTAACTGGGGAGGAGGTTCCATGAAGAACCTGGGCTATCCAGTTACTTTGGACCTTTATAAAGGTCTTTATAAAGAATTGGAGGAAGTGATAACCCCATTTAAGATTAGGAAGTGAACAGAACAACCCCCCAAACCATGAAAAATGCGTGGAAACCCTCATCTTGTGGAGGAAATAACCTCTCCTAAGGTTATTGTTGAGGCGAAAAGACACCTAATGTCAGCCACTGCCTTTGAAAAGAGTGACAGTACTGTGTGGCATTGGGGACAAGGTCACCATATGCACCATTCCACTGCTTACTAAGAGGCTCCATTACTGTTCTTTTTGGAAATGACCCATCAGTGTGACATATTCCATTTCACTGGTTGCTTTTTCCCAAGGGTATAAGATGGTGTTTCAGACTGCAAGGAGACGGCATGGTATGGGAGTGGTCTGACGTAGACTCTTGTTTATCTCCTTACTTGGGATATGAAACATAGCGTGTCTGTGTTTCCACTTTCCTGTCTAGAACTAGGCATATTAATGTCTGTTCATAGAGTTATGAGAATACCAACAACCCTCCAATCCTTGTTACAGAGAAAGCTTTGAGTGACTTCGCAACAATATTCATTATGGTTATTACTATGTTGATATGATTAATTCTCTATTACAATAATGAAAATAACTTGGATGTTGTCTCTGAAGTACTGACTTTATTCTTTTTATGTTCACTTTTTATCCATAGAACACAAAGTGAAGGAGAGTAGAGTAGAGGTTTTCAAAACCTATGGTTTGGATCCTAGGCACTTAAGCCAGTCCCTATTTATCTCTGGTTCTTCTTGCTCACGCTTAGTTTGATGGCCATGCAATGGAGATATCATATATCACCTGGAAAAATTCCAGAACTTTCTAACTTCGTTTTAACCTTGTGAACAGAAACTTTTTCTTATCAAAACTATAAAATTTTATTACCTGTTTTGAACTAGGCTTGAGGCTAGAACATCTATTAAGTCTAAAGGAATTTCCACATAGGAAAGGAATTCAGATGCGTAATATGGAACAAAAGAGTATGCTTTCTAAGATGTCAGGAAATAGTAGTGTTTATCAGAAGGAGACTGGGAGATACTATTGAGTGAGTAATCTCTAGAGGCATTAATTATTAATCCTGGACGAGACAGAAGTGTTGATTATTTGTCTGGAAAGAAAATGATGTCACTACTATAATCCTTTTTAATCTCTCTTTTTTTCTTTTATAAACAAAATAACAACATATAACAGGGTGTGACCAGCTTTGCTCAGGGACTTTCCCAGCAACCTCTTTATCAGAGACATTCACTGGGAAATAGAAAGGAATCTTCTGAAAGCACACTGCATTCTCAGTTCTTCAGGACGGCCCAGCCCTACAAATCCAAGGTACACTTCTTTGTTTGTAGAGTTGAAAATGAAGGTATTTTTTTGCAGACTTCTTCATTGACACTGGAGAAAGGGAGTTTCCAATGAAGAATCCTTCCCCAGTATCACAAATAAACACATGATATGATTCACAGGTGTCACTGCTGGTCCTGCAGTTCTTTAGCAACACAGCACCCTGACAACCCAGCCACTGTCTGCTCTTGCCCCCTTAGGTTCTTTTCCTTGTTTTTAACCTCTGTCCTGTGCAGTGGTGATTGGGGCAGGTTGTGTGAACTATGGTATTAACTATTCATAATCATTAGCCTAACATGACACTCTTGACCTCCTCACTCAAGCCTCATTGCTATGAGGATTACTCGTTTTGTAGCTCTCTGTTCTTGGGAAGTGGTCCTTTTGTGTCTTCTTTTCCCCAACAAAGTCTTTCTGGAAGTTAGTTTTATCTTATTTTCTTTTCAGTATAACAAAGATAATGAGTGTATGTCTTTAGCCTACTCTTCTCTGGAGCAGAGTGCTCTTTTGCTTAAGTATTTCCATGGAAATCATGAGCTGTTGGCTGGAAGATGCTTCCCTTCCACAGCTGTTGGCATGGCCTTTAGTTACCATTAATGAACAGATTTTTTTTAATCTATAGAAAGATAGGAGAAACACGCTAATAGTTTTTGATATAATGCCTTAAATTACAAATAATTATTTAAAAACCTTTGTTATCTTTGAAGCATTATGCTGAGTACTTGGTTGACCTGGGAAGGAGAGCAGGTAGAGGTGGATGACATGATGACTGAGAAATAGTTCTACATTTCCCAAAGTGGTAAACCTTATACAAGGCATTGATTCAGAGACAGGAAGCTATACAAAGGCACACAGGGAATTTGGGTGGCATGCTGCGTGAGCTGGAAAGGGTAAGCTTGCCAGGGGGACAATGCTTCAGAATAAAATAAAGCCAATGCTTTATTTTATTCTGAAGCATGACTGGTGCTGCCTGCCATACACTTGAATGTATGGCAGGCAGCACCAGTGACATTCTTCAAAGGAACAATGACCAATCACCTTGTTAATGAGAAGTAGAAAGCCTTTAAAATACAATTCTTACTTACCCAAGTGGATAACCACCAAAGTGTACATTGTGCTTGCTGGTTTATCCTAATGGTGTTCCATGTATTTTTGAGACCAGGTTTCACTACAGAATCTGGACTCTATCCTCTTGGCCTTCTAAGTTCTGCATTGTAGTTCAATAAAACATGTGGTTATGTTTGTTTTTGTTTTATTTCTGAGAATTGATCCCAGGGCTTTGAGCACATCATTGGTCACTCTGTCACAGAGCTCCATCCCCAGCTGATTGCTTTTGCATGGCCTTATAACAGAGTGCACACTGGGTCAGGCTTACTAACAGTTCTACTATGGTGGATACCTGGACTCTTTGTTTGCTATTTTTTCTTTTTTCTTCCGTGCTGGGATCTAACATAGGTAGTAATTATTTTAAAAAGTATCTCTAGGATATGTGCTGTAATTCATTTAGCATCATGCATCTGAGTCTTTAGGACTTTGTTTTCCTTTGCAATAGGACAAGCCTGAAGACTCTCATAAATCAAAGAAGAAGTCCAAGGAAAGACACAGCCTGTCAGAGGACCCTGGGATTGCTGGCTTTATCTACCCATACAATGACTTGCTGGTGTGGGCTGTCCTCATGAAGAGGCAGAAGATGGCCATGTTTTTCTGGCAGCATGGAGAGGAGGCCACAGTGAAGGCAGTCATTGCTAGTATCCTCTACAGAGCTATGGCCCGGGAAGCCAAGGAGAGCAATATGGTGGATGATACTTCTGAAGAGTTGAAAAATTACTCAGAGTAGGTCTTCTTTCTTCATACTAAACACCAACAGTTTTGAGAATTTTACCAGAGGATAAATAGACTTACTTAGAATTGTGTATTTTATTCAAGTATTCCCATCTGCCCCCAAGGAACGGAACCAGTAGGCTGTATAAATGGTTTTATGGGAGAGGAATTGTAAGAGGATTGACTTAAGTGATTATGGTAGCTGAGAATCCCCAACACAACTCTGTGGAGCCTGGAGACCCAAGGATACCAGGGAATCGTGGCTCAGTCCATGTCCAGAGGCTCCAGAACCACAGCATCAATGGTGGGTGGATTCTCCTTGAAGGCCCGTGAACTGGGGAACATGCTGCCACTGTATGTAGTGGAATCTTCAGGCTTCAGAGCCTAGACTGCTGGTGACCATGGCAGGTGATGGGTGTCTCACCTCTCAAGGTCAGAGGCCAATTCATTTTCTGTACTTATCCTTCCTGGGCCCCATGAGAGACCATGTAGTGCCCATCCAATTTGAAAAGTCATCATTCTCAGGTAATTCTCTTAGTCTCTCATATCAAGGCCTGGGAACACTATCACAGATGCAGCATAATGTTGAGTTTTAGGTATTCCTTAATCCTGTTCATCTAGCAGCTAATGTTAACCACCACACAGCATCTTTCATCCACTCGTGTAGTAAAGGGTCCATAAAGGTTTGAAGGAATTCTATGGAATATAGGAAGCCTCAGTTTCATGCACAACTATTTTTTGAATTGTGCAGTTCCTTAAGGCAGCTGATGATTTTGAAATGAATGACATTGAAGCTCTTTGAAGTCCAAAGTCTTCAATGTTGCTAGGATTGATGCTTACCCTAGGTATTTTTCAGGCTGGGGAAACAAATACACACATTATAGCAAAGAACTAGAAAGTAACTGGTGGGAATGAAAAGGAGCAGAGCTATTTCCACTAACCTGATTACAATAGACCTGTGAACAGAGAACAGAGAGACACTCAGTGAATGACAGAGCTGATCTATAGCTTGATTTACTGAACTAGAGCATTTTCAGAGAAGAAAGCCACTTAGGAAATTTCCTGAGAATTTCTGGGTCTAGCTTCTCAAATACTTAAGGATTTTGTAAAATAATGATGACGATGATGATAACTATAATAATAACAATAATAATGATAATAATAAAAACATAGTTCCATGATGTTTCTTGGACACCATGTTTTTTTGTCAGATTTTCCCTATTAGGTTTTATCATGTAGACCTGCCTACACCAGGCTGAATATAGCACATCACACAGCATGGGGTGGCTTCTGTCACAAATACTGAATTCTATTCTGAGCCACCAGGAAAACACAGCAAGTTGTCTTCCTTCTGTATGAGAGGCAGATCCATTTCTGAGCAGCCGCCTTAGTTCCTGGTGGCGGTGGTTAAGTCACCGTTCATTAGCAGCCTAGCCTTGTTTTGATCACAGGTCCAGTTACCTGGTGTTTTCTGTGTGCCGTAGTCAATCTTTGAAGACATTTTTGTGGCTCTGACCGACCTGTGTTCTCTCTTCACCTCCGTGTCACCAGGCAGTTTGGCCAGCTCGCCCTGGATGTATTAGAGAAAGCCTTCAAGCAGAACGAGCCGATGGCCATGAAGCTGTTGACCTACGAACTCAAGAACTGGAGCAATTCCACCTGCTTGAAACTGGCAGTGTCTGGGGGCCTGCGCCCTTTTGTGTCGCATTCTTGTACCCAAATGCTGCTGACAGACATGTGGATGGGGCGTCTGAAAATGAGGAAAAACTCCTGGCTGAAGGTACATTCTCTTGCCCTATGTCATATTGTCAGTATGGTGTGAAGGCCGGTGCTTTTGAGTTCCAGGTGGGTACCTCTGGAAAACTGTAGCTTCCTGCAGGTGCACAGATCACTCATTCTTAGGAATTTCAGGAAACCACTTTTCCAGAGTGACATTTCAAAACTGGATGGCTGTACCTGCCCTGCCACCACAGAGCCATTCCTGTGAGAGGGCACAGTGAGTTAAAAGCAAATACAAGCAACACTTCACTGTGCCACATGACAGCGCCTCTGAGAATTCCAACAGAAATGAGGCTTTAAGGGCCTGCATTCATAGCTTAGAATGTTTGAACAACAGACACAAAGACTTGGGTTTGGTCCTCAGCACCACAAAGTAAATAAATGCTAATAGACAAGAAAATAAATAAAACTAGCAATTTTTACTGCTTCTGGGACTCCATGGCTGTTTCATAAGACTCTCCTCTAGCAAGTGTTGACACCATTCATCAGGTCTAAATTCTCAGCCTCTTCAGCTATGCAATCAAGAACATCTTAGTTCAGCATCTAAGATTTATAACATGTACTGTGGACCCTAAATGTAAAGCTTTCAGTCTGGTCAACTTCAAAGTGCATATATCTGTGAAACTCAATAGAAGGGAATGAAAGCCAATTTTTAAGACCTACATGAGACTGTACTTTGCATTTTAACTGTTCTTTATACAATGTTAAACAGAGTGCCTATTATAAAAATATGAATTTTTTGGTAGATATACTACCTCAACAAAATAAAATCTTATGTAAGATAGGAAAGGTTATTTGTATTTTAATTTCTATCAGTGAGATCAGAGAGAGAGATGAAAAATGTCAATCAATCCTCCCCTTTGTCACCAAGAGGATGTTACCCCACCCTTATCCCACCCTACCAGGCCTCCCTTCTCCCTGGGGTCTCAAATCTCTCGAGAGTTAGATGCATCTTCTCTCATTGAGGCCAGACCAGGCAGTCCTCTGCTGTATATGTGTCCGGGGTTGGGCGTGAGGGCTCATACAAGGTAGGGTATGGTGCCTGGTTGGTGGCTTAGTGTCTGAGAGATCTTGGAGGTCCAGGTTAGTTGAGACTGCTGGTCTTCCTATGGGGGTCACCCTCCTCCTCAGCTTCTTCCAGCCTTTCCCTATGGGGGTCCCTGTCTTCAGTCCATTGGTTGGGTATAAGTATCTGATTCTGCCTCAGTCAGCTGGTGGTAGGACCTCTAAGACGGCAGCCAGGCTAGGCTCCTGTCTGTAAGCACATCATAGCATCAGTAATAGTGTCAGGCCTTGAAGCCTCCCCTTGAGATGGATTCCAATTTGGGCCTGTCACTGGGCCTCCTTTCCATCAGACTCTTCTCCATTTTTGTTCCTGCAGTTCTTTTAGACAAGAACAATTGTGGGTCAGAGTTTTTGACTGTGGGCTGGCAATACCATCTCTCCACTTGATGGCTTGTCATTTTACTGGAAGTGGACTCTACACGTTCCCCCTCCCCACTGCTGGGCATCTGTTGTTAGGATAGTACATGTGTCCTTTGTTCTCTGCTCATCCTTCATCTGGTTCTCTTTGTAGATAATCATCAGTATCCTCTTACCACCCATGATTTTGACGTTGGAATTTAAAAGCAAAGCGGAGATGTCCCATGTCCCACAGTCCCAGGATTTCCAGTTTACATGGAATTACAGTGACCAGGGCCTGAGTAACACTAAAGAAAGTGTTTGTGCGGTGAGTACCCTACCATGGTAAACTGAGTTTCCACAGTGGAACTGTGCACAGAGATGCACAAGCACGGAGCTTATCTAGAATAGGCCTCTGCTAAACAACACGTCTGCCTTTTTGACATTAACAGGGTATTTATTAACACCCTTCCTACACACACACACACACACACACATATAACTTCTCGATGTGTATATTGGTGGTTTGCTAAGTTTCCCAGAATGGTTTTGAATTTCTGGCCAATGTTTCAGTCCAGTGGAGTTACAAATTGCCCTGGGGTTATACATTATTCTAAAAACCCGGGGCTGATTCATGAATCAGGTATTTCTCTGTGTAATCTCCATCTTGTTATATACTAGACAGGTAAAGCATGTAAGCAAAGTAAAGTATTCCATTTCTACTTCAGTGACAAAGTCATCATGCCCAGCAATTGTTTCAGCATTGCTTTGAGAAGTGACAGACCAGATCGGCTTACGACTTGAAGCCTCCGTTAACACTGTCACACACCCTTAAGCTTCTCATCTGTAAAGGACACACATCTAGAATTTGTGTTGATGGGCCAGAGGCATGGCTCAGTGGAGGAAAGTACTTGCAGCCAAGCTTGGCAATCTGAGTTCAATCTCAGACTCCGAATAAGAGAACTGATTCAAACACACTGTCTTTTGATCTCCACCCACATTCTACAACCTGCGTATAACCAAAACAAATGTAACAGATTTTTGTTTATCCTCCTAACTGCACCCCACACTTGTCATTTGTCACCATCCAGTGGCTGTGGGCAGTTTTGCTAGGGTTCTTATGTATGCTCTCCTCTGGGATATAGCCACTTCCCCAGCAGCCAAGGGTCACAGTCAGAAGTTCAGGATGCTGTGAATGCTCTCTCTGTGACTCCAACTCTGACCGTGACTCTTAAGGCTGCCCTTTGCCCCAAGGTGTGGTAAACATCTCCTCTGGTACTTAAACAGAATGAAGTGCCTTTAACATCTTATCTGATGTGCTTTGGTGTGTAAGGTGTATCTGTTTAATTGTCTATATAAATATTATTCACTCACCAAACACTGAATGAAGACTGACTGTGATTAGTGTTTTGTGGATGACACATATTGGTGACTGATTGAACATCTGTGCATTCTAATGCCTTGGAGATCTGTCTCTCCTGAGTCGTTAAGGACTTTAGTTATTACTCCTGTTTAGCTGTGTGTGTGTGTCCCCTCTCTCCCTCCTTCCCTTCTTTCCAGTTCTATCTTGAATCCTTGGAATCCAAGAAGTTATGTATGTTCTGACTGTAGAAAGCATGAGGAGTCTCTTAAAAGCCTGAGCTAGTCATGTGGTTACACTTCTGTCAGTCCCAGGTCCTAACTCATCAAAGAGAAGGAATGCAGTGATGTCCCCACCCCTAGAGATAACACAAAGCCTGGTGTAGAGACACTCTGCTTGGAAATGTGCTGGTTTGTTTGTGCATGGCAGGTTTACTGTGCTGCTTGAAGATAAACAAGGACAAAAAGATGTTCCTTACCCATCTCCTCAAAATGTACATGCAGATCTCACAGGATGTAGATGATAGTTTGTCAGTGAGTACCGTTCCGCTTTTGGCTCTGGCAGATTCTGTAGCATGATGGGCTCATCGTCACTGAAGTCGCTGTGGAGAATTCGTGCCGTCCTCTCAGAACTGTTCTCAAAGGAGACTCAGAGTTTCTTCACAGAGTGGAAATTACATATGTGCTCTTAACATTAAAAGATAGTAAATTTTTGACCCTCCCTGACTAGTGTCCCTTTAGAACAGTTGCTTCCCTAGGTGATTTAAATGTGGTCCTATCAAGTGATTAATTCAGTGAATATTGAAACTAAGCCAGATGTGGTCTCAGCCATGCTGGGATTATTTTCAGGAAATTATGCACTAAATCTTAGCATTTTTCAGTTTGAAGGACTTAGTGAAATAGATGTTCAAGTATATTCTATTATGAATGGCTTCTGATCATAAAAATGGATTTTTTCTGTTTTATTCTTCGGATTCATTTTAAGCAGAAATTATTGACTACACTTGTCTAGCTGTTCCCACTCCTCCCACAATTATTATTAATTTTTGCCAAGCATATTTGGTGGGCAATACAAGATTTCATAATGCTAATTAGGCAAGTGTAATTGATTAGCTGAGGTTCATGGTTTAACAATGTATAAACTGGGAGAAAGCTGGGGCAGCAATAGAAACAGATATGGTTTAGTGTCTTTGTGATACTAAGTTAATAGCTGTGAAGGGCCTTTTTGTTCCGATGGGGAGCTGAAGCTGTATTATCAGATATTGTATTTTCTCTGTGAGATTTTATTACCCACCTCAGGTGTATATGTGTGTGTGTTGCACTGTCTCGAAATGTTTCCCAGAATGGCCTTGAATTTTTAGACTGAAGTGATTCTCCTGCTTCAACCTTCTGAGTACATAGGACTGCATGGACCCGCATCCATGCTAAATCAAAATTCTTTTTGGAGCTTTTCCCAGGCAAAATAAATTTTTAAGGAAAAATTTAAATTGCTCAACTCCTACTCTCCTAAAGTATGATCTCTGTGGCCTAAACGAGGCCAGGAATAAGCTGCAAGAAGAGGAGAGAGTGGAAAGCCCAGGGAGGAAGAGGAGTGACTCTTCTCAGCAGGGCTAGTGGGTGAGGGTTAGGAATCAACGATAGCTTCATGAAACTGTAGGTAGGACAGAGGTATGAGGTCATGAGGCTGAGGATAAGCAAGGCCAGTGAAGAGGTTTTGTCGGATTTGTAGTTACAGAGGGTAACTCCTGTTTACAAGCTGTCTGGATACACAGAGGGTTGTGAGACTCTTGTATGTCTTGTGAGACAACATCATTCTATTTTACTCACTAGAGACCCCTTGATTGTTTATGGCCAGTGTAGGGAGACAAGCAGCTGGTAGGAGAGTCATTGCCTTCCTTGCATAGGATAGTTTCATAAGAAGACAGGCTAGAAACAAGAAAAACATAGACCAGTGCAGCCATCAAGGCCAAAAAGGATAAGGATGTCGGCCTGAATCAATAGCAAAAGACATGGAAAGGAAAAGAGGGATTTACGATGAATAGTCAGTTGAGCAGGCAAGAGAGAGACAGGAATAACTCAAGCAGTGTACCATATCTTCTGAAGCATAGCAGATAGATCATAATTCAAGGCAGTGTACCGTATAGACCATGACATGTTTCAAGGCACAGGCCAAGAAGATTCTGTACTTTTCCACCACCTGACCCCTCTTACCCCCTCCCCTTGTAAAAACATGCTATAAAAAAGCATTCCATGTTCAAAAAAAAAATTAAATAAAAAAAAAGAAAAAAAGGGGAAAAAAAGAGAAGGTATATAAAGTAAAAAAAAAAAAAAGAGAGAGAGAGAGACAGGAAGCATGACTGAGAATTTGTGGGTTACAGCAAGACCAGCTACACTTCTTATATACCCCAGACCCATCTGCCCAGGGATGGCACAGCTCACAGTGGGCTGGGCCTGCCTACATAGATCAGCAATCAAGAAAGGGTCCCCCCACACCTTCCCACAGGCTGATCTGATTGAGGCAATTCTACTTGAGAGCCCCCTTTCTCAGGTATGTTGTCAAGTTGATAACACAGATTAGCTGTCTCAACAAGACATAATGACGACAACCTGTGGTGATGCATGATTCTAAACACAGCACTAGAGACACAGAGGCAGGCAGATCTCTTCGAGTCCCAGGCCAGCTAGGATATATAGTAAGACCATGTCTCAAAAAGTGTGTGTGTGTGTGCGCGTGCACGCGTGCGCATGCACATGTGTGTGTGTGTGTGTGTGTGTGTGGTGTGTGCAGATATAGTTAGTGTTGTTTATTATGTTTTATTGGTGGCAGAGGATCAGGAAATTGAACTGAGGATGAAAGTCTACCACTAAGTTACACCCATTAGTCTACAATATGATTGTTTATTTTTTTCAGAAAGACTGTGATTTGGAAAGAGGCCCTGATGAGAAACTGGAGGAAACTTTGCATTTAGACTTAAGAAATGTGCCGCAGAGCCTCCCCTGGACCAGGAAAGTCTACGAGTTCTACAGCGCTCCGTTTGTCAAGTTTTGGTTTTACACGGTTGGTCTCAGTACAGTAGTGTGGACGATAACTAGGAACTCATGATACTGTTACTAATGCTCTGCCTCAATTGCTCACCTGAGATAAAAATTTCATAACATTTTAGAAATTTTACTTAAAAAAGTGTGGGAGAGAGATGACAAAGTAGGCAGGTGGGAAAGTTGGAAGAAGACAAGGAAAGTGTGAAGTGTGCCTAGGGGAGACTGCCTGGACTTCAAGTTCTTGAATGAGTCTCTTTTCTCACCAACTTCGCCCTCCTGCTACCTTTCTTCCTTTTGGTTTTAATTTGGCATAGACTCTCATTCTATGACTTGCCATCCTGGAAATTACTAGGTAGATGTAGATTAGGCTGGCCCTGGAACTTGAAGTTAACGCTCCTGTGACTGCCTCCTGATGTTGGAATTGCAGGCGTGAGACCAGTTTCAGATTGTATTTTTCTCTTGAAGTGCTTAGACACAGCACGGGCCAGACTGAGCATTTGGAGTGTTTAAGTTCAACGATCTTAACAGTCCTGAGTATTGAATTGAATGGTGGGATTTTCCTACCTTTCTCAGGCAAAATAAACCAGTAATCAATAAAAATTATCAGTTCAACCAATTGTTTTGTAGGAATAGTGTCTTTTGGTTTGGTTGTTTTCAGTAGCATATGATTTATAAGTGGACTATTTAAAGTTGAGAACATGAGTTGCTGGATCATACTGCAATCTTCTGTGGAGAGTGGCCATTCAGAGAAGTATATATATATATTTTCACATATTTTTCTAATGCTAATCTATACTTAGAATCTTCACAGTCTGTATCTTTTATTCCAAAGACATTTGAAGTTTGAATATAACAGGATGTTTATTTAAATCCACATAGTAGATAATCTCAGAATATTGACTTGGCAGCCACTTACTTATTCCACATACTTGATAAATATGTAGTTCGGAATGACAGTTATCTGTTTCTAAATTCCAGTCCTAGGACTGGGGAGATGGTGTGGTAGGTAAAGGACCTGTAGCTTATAGCACAGCATGTAGACCCAGGTTCAGATTCCCAGCACCCATGTGAAAAGCCAGCCATGATGCAGCATTTCTGATTCCAACACTAGGGTGGCAGAAATAGATTCCCTGGGCTTACTAGCCAGTCAGTCCAGCTATATTAGTGAGTTCCAGGTTCAGTGAACATCCATGACTCATAATAAAGCAGAGATGGTTCAACAAGATGGTTCCTAGGTGAGAACACTTGCTGCCAAGCTTGATAACATGAGTTTGGCCTCAGAGCCTACAAGGTAGAAGGAGAGGATTGACTTCCATAACCTGTCCTTTGACTTATACGCCTGTGCTACAGTGTGTGTGGACTTGCACCATGCACTTAACACTCTGCCTGATATCCAGTAAACTCTGTTAGCTATTATATATCATACCTAGATGACTAATCTCTTCATGTGTATATATTCATATTCATATGGGTGTGTATGTGCAGCTGTGCATGAATGAATGTGAAGGCCAGATGTTGAAATCAGGTGCCATCCTTGATTGTTTTTTAACCTTTAAAACATTTATTTATCTATTTATTTAGTGTGTGTGTGTGTGTATGTATGTACATATACATGTGTAGTTACCCCTAAAATCCAGAAGACACTTCTAGATATCCTGGATCTTGAGTCATAGGCAGTGTGAGCTGGCCAACATGGGTGCTAGGAACTGGATTTAGCTATTCAAGCAAGATCAGTATGTGCTCATAACTGCTGAGCCATCTCTCCATTTCTCTAGCCAGAATAACATTGTAATCACTATACAGTAACTTCCCTGTGGTAGGGAATGTTAGCTTACTCCATCGAGGGACTCTGCTCATCTTGGTATACATTTATTTTCCAACCTGGAACTAGAGGGAAGGCATGAGACCCTTTTCTGGTCTTCTGCTAGCTTGCCAGTATACATACTGCAATGGTTAGTCTCCTTCTTGTGCCAGATTTTTGTTCTTAGACTGGAGATACTTATGCGTTCCTTGACATTAAGTAATCAATTATCAGAAGTAGTCACTGTGATATTTTCATGTTGTCATGTAGAAGTTCATGTCTGTGCTTCTTCTGGGCTCTGTCTGCCCCTGCTTGACATCCTTCGTGGTCACTTGAGCTCACGTCCAGGGAATGTGTGTCCCTCACAGATGGCTTATTTGGCATTCCTCATGCTGTTCACTTACACAGTGTTGGTGGAGATGCAGCCCCAACCCAGCGTGCAAGAGTGGTTTGTCATCATCTACATCTTCACCAATGCTATCGAGAAGGTCAGGGAGGTGAGTGGTCCTTTGAACTGTGTCTTCTGCACAACCCGGAAGAGGTGTTCTTGGCTCTGGGGATGAAAGTGGAACTCATGTCAAGTGTGTGAGGGGAGAGGGAACATACTGATTCCGATTAGCTACAAAAAGGTTCTTCGGGGGAAGATGTCTGATTTCATTCCTTGTCCTTACCAAAGACTTTGTGCTTAACTTTGAAAGTAGCCATTTTGAAACATAATCTTTGTTTATTACTGGGAATGGGATGGGCAGTGCCATCTATTTGTTATTGAACTCTCCAACTGTTTGCTTCCCACAATGTAGTTTTTTTTTTTTTTTTGTGGTGTGGATTTTTTTTTTGAGCTTTTGTCACTTTATTGTTAACCAATGAATATTATCCAAAATTAGAGATGTAATTGTAATTTACTTGTACAACAGGAAATGCTAATGGGAAATTACCAAATACTCATTAGTGTGTTTTTACATTGCTATATGAACATGTGCTCTCAACAGCTAATGATAAACATTATAATTGATGCAACCACTATGAAAACCCATTTTGCAAATGGCTGTTCCTGTTTAGAAAAATTCATACATCTATAAAAATGGATTAAACCCACTTTAATCCTAATCTACAAATAGACTATTAACAGCAAATGTAACTGGTATCCTCTCAACACTGTAACAACTGGTGTAGCAATGATAATGTACACAATGCAAATAGAAAAAAAAAGTAAAACTCCGAAGAAAGTCAATTCTTTTAGCAATAAGGACTATTGCTCTGATGCTTTGGAAAAGTGAACACTCATACTTCAAAGTCTGAGTGGTAAGGCCTATTGTCTCTCCCTCTCATCTATGGAAAGCATTCCCTCGAAAATGACTTGGTGCACAACTACTGTACAGCAGTCACTTCAATGTGAACCAGTTGTCTTTTGTCCTACAGAGTCCAAAAAATATATTAACCTTTTCCTTTTTATAATGTTTGCCCAAATTAATTCTTTTTAAGTCAGCAAAAATCAAAAACAGCACAAAAACAAGTGGAATCTACTGTGCATGAAAACTGCTTAATAAAGTGGCAATTGTCATAGATAAAGTTAAGCTTGAGTGCATAATACCAAATGGAAAGTACTGAACCACACAGAGAAAACAAGGCTTCCTGTATCTTCAAATTCAAGTGCTTCATGATCAGAGAATGTACGAGCAGCTTTCTAGCTGGAAAGACTTCCTCAGTAAGAAGTAATTGAAATAAAATTTGTTTTTAGAGATTATAAATAAAGTAAGCAGTGATTTAGAAACCAAATATGCTAAAATGATATTACCTATCCCATCAAGAATGAAGAGTGGGAATGCTTCATGTGCTGCAAAGGCAATGTCTTTCTCACAAAGGGTCACTCCACTTCCTCAGACACAGAACACCCATCAGGGAACAGCAGACCAGTGAGAATATACAATCTAAACACAAAGCAGAGCCCCACAATTCAACAACAAGGCAGTTAAAACATTAGCACTGGAATCTCTGAAGCACACTCAATGAAGCACACACAATGATTGCGATTGCCCATGGGTAACAGACGTGCAGCACAGATTGTGTGTGAACAGTCGTGGTATGGATTTTTTAATCACCCAGCCTTACCTATCTATTGTCAGTTTTATTCCATAAGTGACATGTGAATGGCTAAAGGTACAAAATACATTCACAGCATTCGGAAGCTTCTGGTAAGCACCTTTGAAAATGGATGCTGAGTTTCCTTCTGGGAGAAGGAGTCTAAGAAACAAAACTAAGCGTTTTCATTTCTACTTTGCCACTGGTCACTTAATGCAGTTGTAAATATAATCCCAAATACCTATGACCTTGACTGCCCTAGCTACGTGTGCTTGTCTCCGAATGCCTCTACATTTGTCTTGTTCCAGTGGCATTTTGGCCAGCATTCTATGGTAAGTGTCTTCTTAGAGATTATATTGCATTGTTTGCTAATGAAGTTTATAGAAGAAAAATACAATCTGAATTCTACCATGATTTTTATGTTTTGGGGAAAACAAGCTTACTGCTATAATATTGCAAGGGAAGTTTCTTACACTAGTGAGTTTCAACATTACGTTTTAGTGGTTTGCCAAAAGTTTACTGAGAAGCATCTGTAGAACTAGATTATAGGACAGCTTGGTTTCTTGTCAGTATCCTCTGCCCTCAGCTCATGAAGCAGAGTCATAGTTAGGCAGAGGCAATGCTGTACTGACTTCTGAAAGGCCCTGCGGTTGCTCTGCCCTTACATAGAATCCATGAAAACTAGGAAAAAATTCTTTTTCTTTGTCATTTCTAGTCTCTCAAGTGTTGGCTAAGGTTAACAGTAGTAATGCTAGATATTAAGGTTAATTTTCCATTAATTTTAATTAATAGGATATATATATATGATTATTTAACTAACTAGCAAGGGTTAGATGATTCTCAGATCTCAGATCATCTTGGTATGTAAAATTTGGCAGGAGATGGCTTACTATTTAAATGACAGGTTAATGAATTTTTTAAAAGCTATTGATGGCATTCCCCTCTGGCCGTGATTTTAGGAACTGAGCCCAGGGGGCCCTGTGTGTTGGAGGCAAGTGCTCTGTCACTTTATTGCATCCTCAGCCATGTCACCTTCTTGAAATCTTTCTCTCTTTCTCCGGTCAGATCTGCATTTCAGAACCAAGCAAGTTTACCCAGAAGGTGAAGATGTGGCTCAGCGAGTACTGGAACCTCATGGAAACTGTGGCTATCGGCCTGTTTGCCATTGGCTTTGGCCTACGGTGGGGTCATCAACCTTTGCATACTGCAGGGAGGCTCATCTACTGCATAGACATCATATTTTGGTTTTCTCGGCTCATGGACTTCTTTGCTGTGAATCAACATGCAGGCCCATATGTGACCATGATAGCAAAAATGGTGCGTACAGTCTCACTTTATACACAAGTGTCCTCTTTTCAATAGTTCCACCACCATGGTGCATATTCCATACTTTAACCTTCTCTGTTGTGATATATGAAGGTGTGTGCATGTTTGTTTATGGGTACCTTCACCTGTGTTTGTTTATGTAGAGGGCAGAAATCAACACTGGGTGTCTTCCACTATCCCTCTTGTCTTAGTTATTTTTCTATTGCTATGAAGAGACACCATGACCAAGGCATGAAAGGAAGAATTTGGGGGCTTATGGTTCCAGAGGATTAGAGTCTGACCATCTTGGTGGGGAGCATGGCAACAGGTAGGCAAGGATGGCACTGGAGCAGTAGTGGGGAGCACTAGGCAGACAGAGAGCTAGCTGGGAATGGTATGACTTTTGAACCTTTAACGCCCACCCCAAGTGACACACCTCCTCCCACAAAGGCACACAGACCAATCCTTCCAAAACAGTTCCACCAACTGAGGACTAACATTAAAATATATGAGCCTGTTCTGGCTATTCTCATTCAGATCACCGTAGCTTTCTACCTTGTGTTTTGAAACAGAGGACTCTGATTGAACTCAAAGCTCACTTTTATCTAGACTGGCTGGCTAGTGAGCTCCCAGGAACCGTCTGCTTCCCCATTCCTCACCTGCCTTTCACATGCTTTTTGGGAATTTAATCTCAGGTGCAGTAAGCATGTTAACACGGAGCCATCTCCCTAGTCCACTAGTTAAAATTTGTAATTGTTTCTAGAAGCACAGAGACTCATTTTATATACCATAAACTTATATATAAATATGAGCTCGGGTAGTTAATAGGAACACTTAGTTTAGCCTTTTGTCAGGACTTGCCAAGTGGGATTAAGTCACATTGTTTTTTATTTGTATAAGACAACCACCAAGATTCTATTCTCTGAAAGTGCTTTGTTTTAAATTACTTCCTCTTACTCTTAAGTAGTGGTAACTATGCACCACACAGTGTACTAGATATTTTGGATGTATTAACTCATATATTATTTGTAGCAACTTTATGAATTAAATAGTATCTACTTTATACATACAAAGAAACAGAAGTTAAGTAGAATCACTCATGAGCATATGTCGGGGATCCACGCTCCCACAGTGGGTGGCCTGGCTCTAGTCTATACTCTGAGCATGCTGAACATTGTGCCAGCTTTTGCCATCTGGAATTTTGAAACTACACAAAGATCTACTGTCTAGAAGTGCAACATCAAGATTATCTTGGCATTTAGTTCTAGAATACAAAGAAAGGTATTGTTCTGGAGGATCGGGTGTAGTACAGAGAAAAAGAACGAGGGAGAGGGACCAGAAGAATCTCAAGAAGGATCTTGCTGGTACTGCTTCCAGCTCCACCTTCCCCCTGCCTACACCCCCACTACCTTCTGCTTCTGCTTTCTCTCCTTCTCCTTCTGGCAGGACTGGGATCTGAACCTAGGACCTCATGCATGACAGGCAATCACTCTACTGCTGATCCCCAGGCCAGCCCTCAGATTTTCTTCTCTCTTCTTATTTTTCTCTTAGACCACACATGCATCCTCTGATTTGGGAAATGTCACATTTATTAGAGGTGAGACAGCTAGCCTAATCAATGATTAGGCACAAGGTCCCCTCTCCCAGAAGCTAGGTTTGATGGGTCTTCTAAGTGCTGACTCCAGGATGCAGAATTTCCCCTTTGTCTGGCATACCCATGCATCTTAGCCCCTTCCAAGGTCTCCTTTGGCAGCAAGAAGAGTGATGACGTCCAGATGAGTTTAACAGCTCAGACAAGGTCACTGTTGTCATTCAAAAGACACTTTGGGCAAAAGCCCACTGGCTCCTTGGATCTTGTAGTCAATACTTAATAAGACAAGAAATGTGGAGAAAGTGAAAACGTTGGTGACTTCCGGGTCTGCCGGAGTGAACAAGTGGGTTGAATAGCTGTATTTTGAAATTTAGGAGGAAACTGGCATAATCAATTCCCAAGACACCACATGATGCTATGAGGGAATTCTGGGAACAATTTGAATATACCATAACCTCTTAAAGTTTTTCTAATTAAATATTGGATTTCACTGATCAATATTGGGTGCTAGTCAGTCAAAAGCAGGTAACATTTGATCGCTGCTTATATTAGGAGTCTCTAGTTATACTTTCTGCATATCATATAACCCTATGGATGTCACTAACCCAAAGCACATACCGTGTAGAGAAAAGAAATGAACCAGAGAGAACTCAGGTGTTTTAGATTGAGGCATTTGAGTCACTGACTAGACTAGTTATCTGTAAGTGTGATAATGACCGTTATGGCTTGATTTTTGGTAAATTCTGGTTGTGCTGTACTGTTTTTTTGCAGGCAGCAAACATGTTCTACATTGTAATCATCATGGCCATTGTCCTGCTGAGCTTTGGTGTGGCACGCAAAGCCATCCTCTCACCAAAGGAGCCTCCTTCGTGGCGCCTGGCTCGTGATATCGTATTCGAGCCATATTGGATGATGTATGGAGAAGTCTATGCTTCAGAAATAGATGGTACATATAGGGGTTTGCCTTCATGCAGAATCAGAACCCATGGAGATCCCAGAATAAAAGCAAATCCGGAAGGCAGTCAAGAGAATCTTTCAATGTGTAAAGTTTGTGGTATTCTGTGACATTAAGGGCTCAAATACTTGCAGAGGGCCCCAGGGCTGTGGCTTATCTTCTTTGTTTTTTTGAGACAGGGTTTCTCTGTGTAGCCCTGGCTGTCCTGGAACTCACTCTGTAGACCAGGCTGGCCTTGAACTCAGAAATCCGCCTGCTTCTGCCTCTCAAGTGCTGAGATTAAAGTCGTGTGCCACTACTGCCTGGCATCTTCTCTCACTCTTAAATTCTTTCTTTGTAGTTTGTTCAAATGGGACTTCTTGCCCTCCGGGTTCTTTCCTGACTCCATTCCTGCAAGCTGTCTACCTCTTTGTGCAATACATCATCATGGTGAACCTGCTGATTGCCTGTTTCAAGTAGGTAACTTTAATGAAATACGATTATTTTATTTACCAAAACGGGGGAGGAGCTATATTGAGTATATTTCCATGTGCGTTGGGTATGTGACCCTTTGTCCTTACTAGTGTCCCATGTTTGAGTACTGTGGCTTTAAGGCAAAGATGTGGAACTATCTGTAGGAAATACATCAAACTCATAGGAAACAAAACAGCAGAAGCCATCATGGAAGTGTACACATGAGAGGAGGTTTGGGCTGTTACTGCACAGTTGTAGTTCTGCAGAATGGGAAGGTTGGAGTTGATGCCTACTAAGGGTTTGCTGTGTGCTTTTCCAAAGTGTCCTTTGCTGTCCCGATTTCTTCCTTCTCTCTTATAGTTTTCTTCTTCTTCCCTCTCTTCCTTTCTGGTTCAATGTCTCCATTTTACACTAAAAAGACCTTAGGCCTAGAGCTTTGGCCTTTTCCTTTATCTGTACTTTTTCCTGTTCTTGTTCTGATTCTGTATATCTGGGAAATCCTATTTATACTGTCTGCTTCACTGACACTCCAGCCTTATTGATCCTGTGACCTTCCCAGGGCAAACTCGTGGACTCCCCTTTCCCAATATAGACTTGTTCCATTTCCAGGCTTTCCAAAGTCTATAGGCAAGAGCAGGAACTTCTCTGGGAAGTCCAGCCTACAGTCCTTTCCCTCCTCTCCTCTCCTCTCCTCTCCTCTCCTCTCCTCCCCTCTCCTCTCCTCTTTCCTCCCCTCCCCTGTCTCCTCCCTCTCCCCTCCCCTCTCCCTCCCCCTCCCTCTCCCCCCTCCTCTCCCCTCCCCTCTCATTCATTCCTTCCCTCTTATCTCTTCCCCTTCCTTCCCCAACATTCAATACAGAGGCCAACGCTTTGATAAACAAACAAGCATGGTGACCCCAGATCTGATTGCTTAACCGGGGGTTGGGGGGGCACTGAAGCTAGAGTTCTTACCATTAAAGACCTTGAAATACTTTGTGAATGTCACCACCTGCTGGTGGATAGACTGAAGTCGCCTGTGAATTGAAGACACATAATTGAGAGTAGCCTTGAGAGCTTGCAGAACTGCAGACTAATGACCCTGCCCCCCTTGTAGCTTCCCATTCAAGAATGTTGAGATAGAGTCCAAGAATGTGCATGACCTCATGTGCCCTGGTGATGCTGGGATAGAGTTCAAGGATGGCCCTGAGTACTCAGGTGATGTAGACTCTGAGCTTAGTTTTCACACTCTGAGAATCTGGGTTCTAACCCAGCCATGTGTCAATCATCCACTTCACAGGGCCTGGGACACACTTCTCTCTGGCTTATCCTGGCCTGGTTCTTTCAAGGATAGTTGTGGCTCCTCCTTATCATTGGTCAGGTTTTGCTTGTCAATATTTTTATTGGCTAAATTTTGTTCACATTCTGTTCTTCCATTTCTTTTCCCCTCTGAAGAAACTTACTTAAAAAAAAAAAACTGAGTAGTATTCCATTGGGCCTGCTACCAGTGTTAAATATATACACAGTTCAGGGCAACATGATGTTTTGAAACACTCCACCATCTGCTCAAATTTCTATTTGCAATTCTTTAGTGTCTGTGTTTATTGGCTTCCTTTAATACTGACGTAATTTAAGAGAAAACCCAGAGTGACTACCAATAGAGGCCACTTTGACTATAAAGTTAATGTGAATAATTTATCAAGTTCCCTTTGGAAGCTCTGCGTATTGACTTATTTAAGGAAGAATCGATTCCTCTCTCCTATGTCTTCTTCATTCATATGATTCTGTTGAGATATTTTAGCTAGAATTATCCCAGCAGTTCTTGCTTTTGGCATGTGAGGGGTATCTTTATAGGTCAATAGCACATAGGAATATCAGACTTGTTTACCACAAAGGATGTGTTATGCTCTGGAAAAGAGCTTCATATATGAGAAGCAATGGTGCCCCATAGACAGCACTGAGCATAACAGGGCAGTTTCTGGTTTCTGCCTAAAATACTGCCATTTTTTTCCTAATCTCTGCTTTCAGTGTCTGCATTTTGTTCATTGTTCCAATGAACATATTTTTCTTTTTTGGTAAAAAGTGGTTACTGTATTTTATTTGATGGAATAAAAATCCTAAGTGGATAATAGTTATTGGCTAACTGCTGATGATTATCTGTTAATCAATCAGAAGAGTTGGATGATACAGTCTAACTGTCACATTTCAGGGTCCCATATTAAAATGTTCTCTCCTTCTCTTTTTTTTAACCTACAGCAACATTTATTTAGATATAAAATCCATCTCGAACAAGCTCTGGAAATACAACCGCTATCGCTATATCATGACCTACCACCAGAAGCCCTGGCTGCCCCCACCGTTCATCCTGCTGAATCATATGTGCCTGCTCCTCCGAGGTCTGTGCTGTCGCCCAACACCACAGGACCAGGAAGAGGGTGATGTAGGACTAAGTAAGTTTCTCTGGAGGAGCGGAAGGAAGAAAAAGGACAGACACTGGGAATGAAAGAGGGAAGAGAAAAAAGGGTGGGGGCATTGGAGGCTGGTAATTCTAGTGAGGTCACAGCATGAAGGATCTGGGAGCACACTGGCTGCAATGCCCTCACCTTTGCCTGGGGTCTCATGATTATTTTTGCCTCTGTCAAATGTTGCAGAATATTTGATTACTCTGTGAACCCCAAGACTGTGTTATTTAATGAAAATACCTGCTTTCTAGTTGTGGTGTGGGTCAGTCCTTAGTATACACCTTGAATCTCAAACAGTGAAGGTAAAGTTAGTTTTTAGAAGGAAGCACTCAGGTTGAAAGTGATGTCTAATCGAGTGGCAGACAAAGAGAGAAAGATTTGACAGAGTAGGAGATGTCCAACTCTCAGGAGAAGAGAGGAAAGGGAAGCTACGTAAGAGAGCAGTGGAGAGAGAGATAGAGAGATAGATAGATAGATAGATAGATAGATAGATAGATAGATAGAGGCAGAGACAGAGAGATAGAGACAGAGAGACAAGGAGGTAGTTTTACCAGGACAGTTGTAGAGAGACAGGTTGCAGCGAGAACAAGCTAGACACAGGTGAAGACAGAATAAGCCAGAGAATAAGAAGGAGCTAGAAGATTAGAACATACTGCCAAAGTTAGCTTGAGGCCAAGCAGAGCAAAACGCCAGATTGAAATCAGTCAGCTTGGAGAGGCATTTGAGCTGCAACAGCTGAGTTGAACCAGCCAGCCAGAGCTCAGAACTAGAAAGAGTGAGCTTATTCAGGAGCAAGTTTCAGAGTCTGAAAACATTTTAGGCCTAGATAAGATTGTAGGAGGCTGGAAGCTTCCAGGACTAGGCCTCTGTTAGCAGACTGAGGTGATAAACCTCTGAGACAACAATTACTTCAGGAGAATAAAAAAAAATACTTTTATAGTTAAATGGTATATTGAAAGAGAGAAGCAGGAGAGACAGTGTGAAGGTTTTAGACCTTCTAGAAAACCTGGGTTTTCTCTGCTGACCTGGGAACTCCTCTGACTATCTCTTAGAGAGTAGAGTCACTTGACCTGTACTTAGTGCCCTGCTGTGTAGAGAGGTGATTCAAAAGGTCTCAGATCCAGGGAAACAGAGAAGCAAGCTTTGCCTAGTGGAGCAATCAGAATCACAGCTCTGGTTTCTTAACCTTCTAAGATCAGACAAGGTTACAGAAAAGATGTTTCTTATTTTCAGAAAATCAATGTGAAGTGCAGACATATGGAAATGTGCATTCTCATTTTGTTTTATTTGAGTTAGAATGCTTACTTTTCTTTTTTTTCCAGGTATGGCCCTAGGTATACAGGGCTATAATAGAGGTACATGAATTTTTGCTGATAACAGATCACATAGCCATTTATATAAAAACAATCCTGGGGGTGGTGGGTGTAGAGATGAGAGTACTGGTTGCTCACACAGGACCAGAGCGTGATTCCCAGCACCCATATGGCCGCTCATAATCATCTGTAATGCCAGTTCTAAGGGATCTAATGCCCCCTTATAGCCTCAGTGGGTACTGCATGCATGTGGTACACAGTCATACAACCATGCAAAATATCTATACACAGTAAAATTTTAAAAAATCCTCAGGTATCCATATATTTAAGATAAAGATAATTTTCATAACAATGAGATGGATGTGCTTGGTGTGTTTTAAAAAGAACTTAATCTTGACTGGATATTTGATACTTACGGATGCAGAGCATCTCCAGTTTTTGTAGATATTTGATTTTCTGATTGTCAGCACTAAGAATCTCTGCATAAAAACATGGCACCAAAGATCAAAGTATATGTAGACCCATATAATCCCAAGCCAAAGTTTATTTCATTACTTTAAAAAAAAATCAAATCAGCCACTTAGCAGATTTTAAAAATCACCCAACACAATTCAAAGAAATATTATTTTAGCATTTTTCTGCTGAGAAAAAATTACATTTCTTTGGATTTTGGGTAATTAAACAAACCCTTCCTCCTTTTTTTCTGTTTCCTTCTCCTTCCTCTATCTCCAGGGAATATCTCTATTCCCTGCTCTTTGTCTTTCTTGGGTAAATAAATCTCTGTGCTGAGAACTTGGTGTTGTGGCGTCCTGAGCCGATACTTTTGCTTTCACATCTGTGAGTGCCGGACTCAAAGCTTTTGCACCAAGGCAAGTTCACCCATAGTTCTAAAACATTCTCCCGGCTTCTTTCCATTTCTTTAAAGGTTGAGTTGACAACAGATGGGGCAGCAGTGCCACCTCGTGGATACTTTTAGGAACTGCATACTCCAAGCTGGACTTGTTGCTAGACTCACCCTTGGGAGTTTGGGGGCAGATTCGCTGCTGGTGGCTGGTGTACATCCTGGCCCTCAAAAACCTTCATGCTTATAGGACATCAAAGATGGGGCCTGTGGGAGATTATCTTTTTTTTCTAATGTCTAAAGGGTTCTTCCACGACGTATAAATCACAAAATATTGTGTGCTTTAAGTTGTGAGCACAGTTTTATAACTAAACACATTTTTAATTTAAAACTGATTTCTCGTTGCTCGTTTAATTGAAGATTAATGAAAATATTGCATTAGTAAATTATGGAGTAATACTTAATTTTCTTTTGACTTACATGAAGACACTTATGAAAGAATTTTCCAAGTTAGTCCCCTTAGCAACATCACACCCTCTTGATATTTCCCATATTAGAAACACACTTAAATGTGATTTCTGGTTCCATTTGCTGAGAACCAGGGCAATGTATAAATACGAATGCTGCTGGCGTTTGATGAAGGCCTGCACTGGCCTCGGAACCACAGGGCGAGGTGTCCTTTTTAAAGAGTTAGTTACTTCAGGGAAGGGTGCAGTGCTGACTGGTCATTGTCTGGTCATTCTTGGAAGGAGGACTTAGCCGGTTCATGCGCAGGCTGGTGAAGTAAGACTTCCTCACACTGGCTGTGATGGCATCAGCACACTCTGCCCTCTGTAAACTCAATTTTCACCTGTAGATTACTCATTGCTCTTTTAATAGCTAAAACAGTCAACAGGGTACAAAAGACAATGATGTTCTTCAGCTGTATATGAATACAGAGAAGTTCGGTTACCACAGGAAAACATTGCACAGTATTAAAATGCTGAAAAGAAGGCTTCTGCCTGTTCACTATATTCCCCATGTTTTTAGAGAAGGGGGGAAGAAAGAATTACCTAGTATTCTTAGATGTTTGTATTACTGCTTTTCTAGGAGCACAGAGTGACAGGCTGTGATGTCCTTCACACAAGCTACTGCTTACTGTTCTCAGTACAACTGGGAAAAACACCATTTACATATATCATACTGCTATCATAAAATACACGAGGCTAAGCACCTACAAAAGAGGCTTACAATGGATCTTTGAATAAGCAAGTCTTAACTCTAAATACATTTATAGGGGAATTTTGCTTCTGAAGATTTACAACAATTAATAAACAATCAAACTTATAAGATCATGCTGGGCATTGGGTATTGTGACACACACCTATGATCTCAGACATGGAGAGGTGGAGGAAATGATATTTGTGGGTTTGAGGCCAGCCTGAGCTACAGAGTGAGATGCTTCATCAAAACAGAGTGCAAGAACACAGATTTAAGACAGAAAAATGTGATGGAAACAAAAACGCTCAAATACTAATTATCTAGCCTAGAAATATGGGACAAATTAAGAAAAAAGGTATGGGGGCTGGAGAGATGGCTCAGTGGTTAAGAGTACCGCCCGCTCTTCCAGAGGTCCTGAGTTCAATTACCAGCAACCAAATGGTGGCTCACAAAGGTGGCTCACAACCATCTGTAATGAGATCTGATGCCCTCTTCTGGTGTGTCTGAAGACAGCTACAGTGTACTCATACACATAAAATAAATAAATCTTGAAAAAAAATTAAAAAAGGAAGAAAGTTGCTAGAATGATAGTCTGTAAAGTGCTTTCTGTGCAAGCATGAGGAACAGAGTCTGAGTCTCAGAACCCACATACAGTGGCTGGGGTGCTGGTGTAGTCTCTTAACTCTAGCGCTGGGGAGGCAGAGAAAGGCTTATACCTTGGACTCGCCATTCAGCACAGACTTACTGGCATGTTCCATATTCTCACAGACCTGGATTTTAGAAATGCCACCAGACGATCTACCTCTGCCCTGTGCCTACATGTGCACACACGTGTCCTCCTATATGTTCATTTCCCCTATGAATACACAGACACACAAATACACACAGAAAAAGTTAGATATGGTATGAGAACATGGAATGCAATCTATACAAAATTCTCCTATAAATGTATTTAGAGTTAAAACTTGCTTATGCCAAGGTCAGCTGTAAGCCTCTTTTATTAAGTACCTAGCCTCATGTATTTAGTGATAGCATAGACAAGAATGTATTTTATCATTTAGAACCATGAAGTTCACCAGAATCATGATCATAGAACATAAATAGTACCACTTCCAGGCAAGAGAAAGGTAAGGAGATACAAAGACATAGTATTAAACTGCAACCACACTGTACTGAGTGTCGCAGTACTGGGACACTTCATAGCCACCTTCTGTGGTGCCTCTGAGCAGTTCATCAGCTTCCAATGCTCTGGGATGCTCATCACCATCTGCTTCCCTGGTGCTGGGAGTAAAAGAAGCACCATCACGTCAAATGGTTTTATGTGGGTTCTGGAAATGAAGCTCCAGTCCCCATGCTTCCATGGCAAGTGATTTATAGACTAAACTGTAACTCCAGCCCGCCTCCCTTTTCTAATTAAAAAAAAAGTGATTTCTCACAATTTCACCATATATGATACATATATCATATAAAGACATCTAGATCCCCTATGTTATTGCTCCCGTGTCTGGCCAAGATAGGATTTTGGGAAACCAAATTTAAAATGCAGATTTTTAAGTGAGCACATTGGTGCCTGAAACTCTGTCATTCAGGGTTCTACTGTATTTGGAGTCTGGAATTCTAAGACTGTAGTCTCCCTCTGGCCAGCCTCTGGTGATGGCCTTCTAGTTACATCGTAACATGGTGGATGGGTTCCTATAGTGGACGGAAGTGGGGAGATGGGGTGAGGAAGGAGAGAGAGGGAGAATGGAGAACTACAGTGGCTAGACCAGTCTATTAATCCAATCACCCTCACCTGTAGATGAAGCTCCAACACATGAGCCACTGGGGACACAATCCATGTTGGTAAAAAGCACACTCCATATCAGCCCTCCAAGAGTGGCTTTTGTATGTGTCATGCTTATTTCCACAGAACTCTACCTCACTAAGGATGACTTGAAAAAGCTTCATGATTTTGAAGAACAGTGTGTGGAAAAATATTTCCATGAGAAGACGGAAGGTCTGAATTGTAGTTTTGAGGAACAAATCAGAGCGACATCAGAAAGGTAAAGACTATCTCTTTAATCCCCCAAACTGCTACCAGATCATGATTGTCCTAGAATGTGTAAAATGATAGACAGACCCAATTTCAAACCCCAGTGGTTTGAGTTGTGCCCAATTTGCAGGATGTATTACGATACGATTTATGTAATCAGCCTCTGTTTATTGGACATCTCTATATTTTAGACAGTCTTTGCATTCCAAGGGATAAGTGGAGACTAGGAGTTAAGAATCCCTGTCTTACATAGATTTAAATTCCGGTGTTTGCTGTAGAAACATCAGAAGGAAATGAAGGAGTAGTAAAGACAAGACAAGTAAGCTGACAGAGGAAACATATACATTCATGTTGGTCAATAAGAAAAAAAATCTATGAGGAACTGTGTGTAATGATGCATGCCTTTAATCTAAGCACTGTAGAGGCACTGGAGAGGCAAAAGCCAAGAGGCCAAGAGGCTGAGAGGCAGAGAGGGGGGGCAGAGAGGGGGCAGAGAGGGAGGCAGAGAGGGAGGCAGTGAGGGAGGTAGAGGCAGAGGCAGAGGCAGAGGCAGAGGCAGAGGCAGAGGCAGAGG